>NC_142881.1:30027954-30344772 GCF_051225735.1 Oryctolagus cuniculus
TAAAAAAGAGAGCGAGAGAATGAGAAGAAGCAGGCATTGGGTGTTTGGCGAGCTCAGAAGTCTTTCAGAGCATTTTCCTATAAAAGAAAGCATGATAGCTGGAGGGGACGTTGGATGGAGAGGCCCCACAGAAGTTGTTTGTGAGATGGGAAACCGCACCCAGTTCATACCTCATGGGACCACACACTGCAACACTGAAGAAGCAGGAGGGAGGGGCCTACTGTCGAAGGCCTCCGAGGGTCAGGGGGAGGAAGGGTCCTGTGAACCACAGAGAGCTTGGTCTGGGATCAAAGCAGAGGTATTTCTTCCAGATCAGATAAAAGGAGGAGGCAGACCAAATGGGTACAGATAAAGGTAGCATTCAGATTGGCTTAGAGAGATTAAGTCTTTTCTCCAAGATTATAGAGCTACTGGGTGGGAAGGTCAGGATTCAAACCCAGGACAATCAAGTTCTGTGCCTTTTTTTTTTTTTTTTTGGACAGGCAGAGTTAGACAATGAGAGAGTCAGAGAGAAAGGTCTTCCTTCTGCTGGTTCACCTCCCAAATGGCCGCTACAGCCAGTGTGCTATGACTGGCATGCGGCGCCAATCCGAAGCCAGGAGCCAGGTGCTTCTCCTGGTCTCCCATGGGGTGCAGGGCCCAAGCACTTGGGCCATCCTCCACTGCCTTCCCGGGCCACAGCAGAGAGCTGGCCTGGAAGAGGGCAACCGGGACAGAATCCGGCGCCCCGACCAGGACTAGAACCCAGGGTGCTGGTGCCGCAGGAGGAGGATTAGCCTAGTGAGCCGCGGCGCCCGCCAAATTCTGTGCTCTTAACCTAGAAGGGGAATGCCCTCCATACTACAAGCATTGATTCGTTAAACATTTAAGTACCTACCGTGCTTACCATCTGCGGAGCTGTGCTGGAGATTGGAAGGTATGCAGATGGGGTCCTCACCCTGAAGCAGCTGCAAGCTTTCCAGTAACAAAGGGAGATAAGAAGTACCAGGAAGCCACAGGGGCAAGGAGCACAGGATGGGAGTGGCCCAGGGCAGATCCGTGCAGTCACGCTGGCAGCCCAGCCACAGCCGTTGTGAGTTCCAGGTCCTCCAGTGTGGAGGTAAAACCGAGACAGTTTCCATCTTTATGCCAACTGCATCTTGAAGGCCCTAAAGGCACTAGGACTTGGAAAAGGAGAAGTGGGAGGAGCCTCAGATTAGAACCTGCCACTCACTCCACTCCTGCAGGGATTTCAGTTAACCTCACACAGTCTCTCTGGCTCAGTTTCTAACTATTGTCTCTCTTACGTATAATTTAGTCCTCTTTGTATCTCTTCCCTCAGTTCATTTGTCTTTCTTATCTAATGCTAGCTTTATCAAGAGAGCTTTGTTTTCTAAAACAGTTGAGGAAGATTAATCTTCACTTTTAAGTGAGCTCAAAGCATTTTAGATGTAGAGTGGCAGAGGCACCGTCAGCTTCCTGTTCCACACTGGCAGAGGGTAAGTACAGCTGCAGCTGTTAGTGGCAGCCATCGCACTTCTAGAAGCCTGGCGACCTCTCTGCGTCTCCCAAGTGCTCCACTCTGTCACAGCTCACAGTGCAAGACGTCCTCCCAAATGATGTCACCCTCCCGTGGGCTGAGTCAACTGGATCCCAGTCATCTGATGGGCCACCCCCTCCCCCCACTTTCCAGGCTCTGCCTCGGGGCTCTCCTTGCAGCAGCTCTCACACACAGAGCACCGTGCACATGCCTCGGTCATCGTGGGGAGTTGCTGAGTCAGTTGGCACTGGGCAGGCCTGTATGTTCCTGGGCCAGGCTGGGTGTTGAGAGAAGCACTGTTGCAACGAGGCCGTCCCAGAGTGGAGTTAGGATGATAGGGTTAGCTTGTTTGTTCAGTTGGTCAGAGATGAAGGCTTTATTTTCAGATAGCCCCCTTAGTCTCGTGCGTGAAGTGTGGTAGGAATTGCGGTCCTGCCTGTACTAGCTTTTGTGATCTTGACCAGGTTGTTCAAACTCTCAGGTGATTTCTTTATCTGGGTAAAGATAAAGGATAATATGTACCCTCCTTGCAAAGCAGTGAAGATTAGAAAGAAACTTGACATTGTCTTGCTAGTGCTGACGATAGCACGTGATGCCCACTAGAAACACAGACGCTCCTGGGGCTGCTTCTGCTGTTGGTTTGGAAGGTACCAGAGAAAAGAATGAGGCAAGAACCCTTGCATGAACACAAGTTTGACAAGCTAGAGGTTCATTCAGTACTATTAGGAGAGAATCCTAAGGGTACCTGATAGCACATTAGGTGTTCGAGAAAGAAAAGGATAAATAAAATCATGGGTTGTTAAACTTGGAGGAAGCAGAGAAGTCATTGAGCCCAACTGCCCCCATTTTATAGATGGGTAGATTGAGTCCCAGAGAAAATAAGTTGTTTGTCCAGGAATAAATGTATAATTATGGACAAAACATACAATCCTGGTCTCAGGTATTTATACTATTTCATAAATGGAGATTGGGTGAGTATTGGAGGAATCATTTCTGCACATCCAATCAATGACCAGATGCTAAAGTGGTACTCAGATTAAGGCCTGTCTCATCATGTTGGTCCCCTCCTCAAAACCCTCCAATGACTCTTCTTCATCCATTGAATAAAATAAATGGCACTCAGGTACCTTAGGATCTGCCCGTCAGCCTTCTATCATTACTCTCCCCACATGTTGTATCCTTCAAACCATTACTTATTTCTTTTAATTCTCCCTATGTAGAAAGTCTGGAGCCCTGCTTTAAAATACACACACACACACACACACACATTTATTTCTTTATTGAAAGGCAGAGTTAGAGAGAGACAGATTTTCCCATCTGCTTGTTCACTCTGGCTACAAGAGCCAGGGCTGGGCCAGGCCGAAGCCAGGATCCCAGAGTCCATCTGGGCCTCCCACGTGGGTGGCAGGAGCCCAAGCCCTTGGGCCATCTCCGGCTGCTTTCCCAGGTGCATCAGCAGGGAGCTGGATCGGAAGTGGAAATAGCTGAGACTCCAACTTGCAATCATATAGGAAGCTGCTATGTCACAACACCGGCCCCTCCCTGCTTACTCTTTTTTTTTTTTTTTTTTTTTTTTTAATTTGAAAGGCAGCTAATTCACTCCCCGGATGGCTGCAACTGCAGAGACTGGACCAGGCCAAAGTCAGGATCTAGGAGATTATCTGGGTCTCCCACACGAGTGGCAGAGGCACCATGCTCTGGAAAGCTGCTCTTGCCGCACCAGGGCTGTCCCTGGTTGCCATGACCCAGGTTTGTTTGAAAGCTCTGATCACCCTTGCTCTTACCCTGCGCTGTAGGAGGCAGGGACTAATTTGCTTATCTTTTTCTCTTCCACAATGCCTTATATATGGCTGTCTCTCTCATTGTGTTGAATTCAAATAGAATTTAAAAATATATATTTGAAAGTCAGAGAGGAGAGGGATTTTCCATCTGTTGATTCACTCCCCAAAAGGC
Source organism: Oryctolagus cuniculus (assembly GCF_051225735.1). NCBI lineage: Eukaryota > Metazoa > Chordata > Mammalia > Lagomorpha > Leporidae > Oryctolagus > Oryctolagus cuniculus. The sequence goes on from NC_142881.1 coordinate 30,031,427, forward strand.
CACAACAACCAGGGATGGGCCAGACTGGAGCCAGGAGCTTCATCGGGGTCTCCTACATGGATGTAGGGGCCCAAGCATTTGGGTCATCTTCCACTGCTTCCCCAGTTGTGGAGCAGCCGGGATTCAAACCGGTGGCGATATGGGATGCCAGCACTGCACCACAGCGCCGGCCCCCTCAAATAGATATTTTTGTACTAGCCTTTGTGATTTTAGCATTTCTCCAGTTGTTAAATATGCTGCATGAACTGGCTAAAGAAGAGATTTAGCAGTGCCTGGTTTCGATACTTCCCTAGCATGCCAGGTATCTAGGAAATGTGAAAGCGTGTGCAACTCTGTTCTTACGGGGAAAGTCTTTACTATACAGTCACCTGCACGGCAGAGCCGCCCTCAGCGCGGGATCTAACGTCTCAACAGGTGGAGCTCGAACGGTTTATGGGTTTATGACTGAGCTACCCAGCCAACTCAAATCCCGTAAAAGCAAAGCACTCCAATGCCTCTGCATAAAGTGGGGGAGGTCCCCAGAGTTCAGGATGGCCGTGGTTTAGGAAGCTGGACCTGGAGGGTGGGGGTAGGGACCACTCCGAGCTTCAGGAGAAAGCAGGTGAGACTGGTAACAGGACCTTACCCCGTGCTCTTAAAGGGGGCTGTTTCTCTTTGACACTGCTTTTTCAGCAAAAGCAGAGTGCTTCTCCCCTTCAGCAGGTAAAGCAGCCCAGCCAGTCTGACCAGCTCCTGGGAAGCACCAAACAGAGCTGCCAGCTCCAATCACATGAGCTCTAGTTACTAATTATCCTCTGGCCTCTGGGGGAAAGGTAGGGTAGCTCACTCATTGGATCCGAAGGTGGAAATAGCTCCACATCTCTCTCTGGGCAGAGCCACAAGAGGAGTGGCTGAGTGCTTTGGGAGACATCTTTAGGGGTGAGCCAGCCTTAGGCTAGACTGCACCTGTCTGCATTTCAGCCCAGCCCAGGCCCATGGAAGAGAGAAGTGAAACTCCTGTCTTCAAGCACATTGAACATGTGTGAAATCCAAGGGATCAGAAAAGAAAGAGAAGCGGAAAAGAAAGGGCCCTGGGGCTCCACCTGGGAACATTCAGACTACAGGAGCCTGCGAAAAAGCAAACTCACAGAGCTGGATGGGCTTTACGGAGAAAATGATTTGGATTCCAGATCCCGGGCCAAGGGGCGGAATCGGCCCTACAGAAAAAGGGACTGTGGATACTGGGATTTTGAGCAGAGTGAACCAAGGTATATGGACTACAGGGAAGACTACAGACATGGAAAGGGCTGCGTGTTCCCAGAAAGTGGTGACGGTTACAGAAATGCAGAAAGTACAGGCTCTAGGAGTCCCAGCCCTGGGAGGACGGGTGACTGGTTTACAGGAAGCCCAGCTGTGGCCTGGAGAGCTGGAGGCTGTGGGAGGACAAATGGCTACATCGAATGTAAAGGTCTGAATTATAATCCCAAGGACCTGAAGAGAACTGAAAAATGGACTAGCCACGGGGGCTTGGATGATGCACTGGGTCGACCTCAAAACTGGTATACGGACTACAGGAATCTGAGTGCTCATCTTGAGGATTGTGAAGGAGCTCCTTTGTATTACGGAGAATTCAGTGGTTTCTATCATGTTCCTGGGAGTTACTCTAATGGTCACTCTGTGGACTTTCCAGATTTGAGTGGTGTCAGTGAAGGTAAAGAATTCATCAAATCCTGTGAAGGCGGTAGAAATGGCTATCAAAATGATAAAATCTATCCTATAGCAAAGACTCATATTATGGATCAGGATCATTTTGATACAGAAAATAAAGGCTATGGTGCTTTCCTTGCAAACTCTGAGTATAAATCTAATTATAAAGGAGCAGGTAATGTGGAATATAACAGCATTGACAAAGGAGTGATGGAACTTGGGGGCAGAGGGGTCAGTGCAGGTGGTCTGCAGAAGACATCTGTTAGGGAAGACCCAGGAGAACATTCTGGGATTTCTCAGAGCCCTTCATTCGAGAACACCTGGCACTATGAGGAGAGAACTGTAAACGGCTCGGAGAGTTGGAGAAGGAATAGCTGCTTCCGCCGCACTGCGCCCAGCACCCTTAGGCGCTCGGAGTTTGTGCAGAACAGAAAGAAACCTCAAGGTAGGAACCCAGCAAGCCCCCGGTAGGGTAAAGCGTGAGCATAGATTGAAAGAAAGGTTATTCGGGTAGCAAGGGCACTGGGGTACGTGAGGGAGCTGGTGCCTGAAGTCCTTACCCAGAGTAGCTGGAGCGAGGACTGCTTGGCAGACCCGATTCCTCTGGGAGCCTGGATGCATAACTGGCTCTCAGAGGCACACAGCGTTCTCACGGGAGCTTTTCTTAACTCTCGTTCTGTCGGCTCTCTCTGATGTCAGATATCTCTCCATGTTTCAGTGTTCTTCTCCGTCTTGTGGGGGAGGCAAGTTCATTATCCGAGAAGATGACCTCCCTAGCATGCTCCTTGCTGTCTCTCCTTCCTCTTTAGTCGTTGGTGGGGAAGGCTCAGCCTGTAGATTGTTCATCCCTTGACCTTCAGTCCCTTGACATTAAGGGAATGAATGTGGAAAATCCTGTGAATTCAGGTTATTTCTGTTCTGCATGGTTCTTTGTTACATGTTAGGTGTTCAGATCACTTCATCTCACTGGGCTTTAAGTTATCCGTAAAATGGGAATATTAGGAAGAGATTATCTCCCGCTGTTGTTGTCTTCACTTTGTAGTTCTCTGGAGTGAACTTTCTTTATTTGTGCCGGGCTGTTTTTTGACCGCTGGGCTCAGTGTTGTGTGCTGTCCTCATGCCCGACAGTCCTTGTTCTGGTCGTCCGTCCGTTGGGGAGGATAAGGGTGAGAGTCAGGGAGCAGGAAGGGGCTGGGAAAACCCATCTCACGCCCCTTCCTCCTAAGGGGCAGGTTTCTCACGGAGATTCTTCAGAACAGGGGCTGCTCACATTGGTGCTGGGGGCCGTCCCAGCCTGAAAGGCCCCTGCTGCGAGCCCGGAGCCCGCAGTGGCACCCAGTGGTCATCCAGCAGAGCCCAGTTGAGCGCTGATCTCCAGGATACCATTTTGGCTCTGCACTTGCACTCACAAGATAAGAGTGAAACCAAACCCAGCTTTATTTGGGAGGCTGAAGTGTTCAGCTGTTTTTTTCCCTAGGTGCCTTTTCTCTGAAACCATGAGGATTAAGTGACTTTTAAATTCCTTCCAGTCTTGTTTTTCAGCTTCCCTTCCCCCACACCTGTTCTCCAGTGAACTTTGTTTCCTATCTTCAGTTCCTTATTGTATTAAGCCTCCTACCTGGAATCCAAGTGTGTTTATTCTGTTTGGCTTAACAGCAGCCAGGCCCTTCTCCCTGGGGTGTTGTAACCTGCCTGTGCCCTGTGATCTCTGCACCCAGCTCAGGTCCACCCAGTAACATTTTCACTTTACAACTGTCTTTGTTTATATTTGTGGTCTCAACGGTTGCATTGAAAGTAGATTTGCATTAGGTTAGTTGGCACCCCTTTAATGCTCGTTATTTCCTCCCTGACCTGTATTAAATCTTAGTCTTTACTAGAAATCTTTCTGTTTCTCTGACATCTCTTTTAGCCACCACACAATAAGGGTACGAGCCACTGTCCTGGCTGAACGCCACGGTAACATGTAATTCCAGAAAAGACACGAGTGTTGGAGTTGGCTGTCTTGAGTTACAATCTCAGCTCTCCCATGTACCAGTGATGTCACTTTAGAAAATGACTTAACCTCTCTGAACTTTGGATTCCCTGTTGGAAAATGAAGATGGTGGTATATGTTGCATAGTGAGAAAGTATAAATAAAACACTGAATCACATGTCTGTGACATTGTAGGTGATCACTAATAGCCATTACTTTGTGTTTTTTACTCTCAACCCCCCCCCCCTTCCCCTGTTGTGCCACCAAGCTGTAACTCCGTGATGCCCCATCCCCCATGCAGACTGCTGTCCACTGCTCCCTGTTCAAGGTCTGCCCCTGGACCTCCCAGGACCTTGAGCTAATTATCTGAGTGGCCCACCTCATTCCTTTCTCCCTGCCCCCTCTCCTGCTCTTCCTCTTCCTCCAGCCAACAAACAAAACCCTGATGGTGGCTTCTCCCCTGCCTGTCACCCAGGCTGGAAACCAAGCCTTTCTCCTAGGCTGTCTCCCCTTCAGATCTTATCAGGTCGATCTCCTCTGGAGGCTGCCATCTTGGGTTTTATGAGGGCAGGTCTGTTATGGTTTTGCCCTTAGTCCTAGGGTGTAGCCCCACTCCCCAGAGATGGCTCCTGCTCCTGAGGTGTGGCTCTTCTGAGGTTTCATAGAAAACTGGAAATGTTGACTGAACCTGCTAACTTAGAGGGCCTCAGATTGCAAAGGCGTCTTCCAGCAGCAGACAGAGCTCAGCGTGTGGTGGACCCCTGGGAGGCTTGACACGGGCATGTGCAGGTCAAGGTTTTGAGGGGAGTTTCTGCACAAGTTTTTGGGGCTCTCCTCTCTGTGGCATCTTCTTCCCCAGGACATCCTCCCCAATATCTAGTCCCCTTAGAGCCCCGGACTCAAACCTTCGGCTCCATAGCCCCGTAAGATTGCCCCTTTGTGGGCTGCCGCCTTTTGCCTTATTCACCTGCACGCCAAAGGACAGGGATTGGTTGCCCTGGGGGGAAATTGGATAAATATGGACCCTATCTAGTTTGGTTCTTTTGTTTTGGGTCATATCCTCTCCAGTTTCTGCCTGGTTTTGATTGCTTCCCAATACCTGAATATAGTTACTTGTCGCTCCCCCTCTTCGTGGAGGAACGACACAGGACCCTGCGCTGTTCTTTTGTCTGCTCGGCCCTCCCCGGGTTTGCTGCTGGTTCTTCCCGGGTTGGCTACTATCCCTTCCACCTCCGTGGAAGGGCAGTTCCCCCTGGCCACATTCCCCACTTCCGCAGGGGAGCGGCACACCGCCGGCCGGCTCTCTCGGGGGCTGCACAGGTGTTCGCCTTAGATGTTCCCCTTAGATGTTCCTGGTGCATGCCGTCTCTCTCCTCCTTTATAGTCCTCCTCCACCAATCCTAACTCGGCTGCCCACACGCCGAGTACGCTGCTCTCCAATCAAGAGCAAGTCCTACAGTTTATTGGCTGAACTGGAGGCAGCTGTGTAGAAGCTGTTTTCTTCTCTCCCAGCGCCATATTGTGGGAGAGCAGATGCATAGAATAAGTCTTAATTCCAGTAACTCAGTCTAGTCCGAGCTGCTCCCCACAGTTACTGTTTTAAGATCTTGTCCAGTTTGTAGTTATCAGCAAGGAGGTTACTACAGTATAAGCTGTTCTGCGGTCACAAGACCAAGAGTTGGCACCAAGGTTTTGCATTTGCTAATAACGAATCACTGTGGTGGGAAGGTGCACAAAATAGACATATCTTTTCATTTCATTTTCCCACAAACTTTTTGTTAAAGGGAGAGATAATCCTGCCTGCCAGAAAGAAGTCTCTCGCTGTCTACTTTGCAACAGTGATTTATTTATTTACTTGGGAGGCATAGTTACAGAGAAAGAAAAAGAGACATAGAAGTGACAGAGAGAGAGGTCTTCATCTGCTGGTTCACTTTGGATCTGGGCCGATCCAAAGCCAGCATCCAGGAGCTTCTTCCGGGTCTCCAACATGGGTGCAGGGGCCCAAGCAATTGGGCCATCTTTTGATGCTTTCTCAGGCACATTAGCAGGGAGCTGGATTGGAAGTGGAGCAGCCGGAACTCAAACCGGAGCCCATATGGGATGACAGTGCTGCAGACAGATGCTTAACCTACTACACCACAGCACTGGTCCCCACAGACTTTTTGAAGTACTCTCAAATGTACTGAGTTATAATGCAGAGTATGGGTTACAGTTAAAAGAAAAAAAGTTTAAATCCAACCCCTTTGTCTTACAAATGAAGACAGAGCTCAGAGAAGTTGAAATGTGCGTACAGGGTAACTCACCCAAGCGTTAGGTCAGGAATAGAATCTGAATCTCTTGTTGCCAGACCAGTGCTTTTGCTGAATCGCCACACTTGAAGCCAGAAGCGCAGCCAGAGGTGCATTCCACATAAATGAACCAAGAAGAGCAGAACATGTTGTGTTAGGGAAGTCAGACGGGAGCGGCAAAACGAGGGAGACGACCACGGTGCACACAGCAGAGATGCAGCAGGGCATAGGAGCCAGGAGGGAGCTTGCATTTGCTGCAGCAGAGGCGCAGAGCAGGCGTCTGGAGAGAAGGGATATAGAGCAGTTCCTTACGCGTTCCGATGGTGATTGCAGTGGAGCCGCAGAATCCGAGGCTCTTCTGTGTTGTTTTTCTCCCAGGAAAAGCAAAGTCCGCTCGGGTCTGAAGGCACATCCGATAGTGTTACTGTCAGCTCAGAGTTTTCAGGACTCTGATATTCAAGGTTTCCTTTCCTTGCAAGCGTGTGGACGTGGTGTCTCAGTGGCCATGGTCTGTGTTCAAGCTTACTATCATTATACCAGTGCGTAGGTCCCATAACCCCTTTCCTTGCATCTCAGCAGGTGTCTCTCAGCTAGTGGTCCATGCTTGCTTGGTACTACGCCAAGCACTGGGGTCTACAAAGAAGGCTACTCCTTCTCCCTGCATGTGCAAGGTGATGAGACTAATGTAAAAGATGAGCAATTAAGTATGGAAGTATACAGCGTAGGCAGTAGGTGCTATGAACAATCAGAAGGGAGAAAATCAGTTTTTATTTGAATTATGAGAAGAATGTTCAGGAAGATATTCGAACTTAGCTGAAACTTAAAGGAATAATGGGGGCGAGGTGGGGGGTGCTTTCCTGTTTGGGGGACCTGTGTGAGCAAAGATAGAGTTGTGGTGGCACAGAGGAGTGTGGAAGGAGGCGAGGAGCACAGTTTTGGCGGGAGAATGAGAGCACTGAAATCTTAGAAACCAGATGGGAGTTCGGAGAAGTCAGAGCTGGACCTGGGCGTGGTGGGTCACCCGCTGCATGGAAGCACGGGAACTGTGAGCAGCTGAGTTTCCTGAGAAAAGGAGCAGGCGTCTGAGAACGGAGCTGGGGAGTTGGCCACTGTTATGGGGCAGGAGGAGGAAGACAGGCCCAGAGCGTTTGAGGAGGGCGAGAGAGCGAGCGAGCGAGAGAGGGTTCAGAGTGGCCAACGCTTTGGATTCGGGCGTAGACATCAAGGATAATGCCATTGGATTTGTTGAGGAGGCTGGCTGTTGACTGAGTGAGAACACAATTACTTGCAAAGGACTTAGGAGGAAAGCTGGGGATGAGGTCACAGGACAGACACAGGAACCACTGTCGGTACCTTTTGTGCAAAGTGGGAGAGAGTTGACATAGGCGAAGGGAGCACACAGCTGAACCACACTTCCACGAGCTTACTTATTTAAAACAGGATTTCAGTGGTTGAAGATAAATAGGTGAGTAGGAGGCAAGAGGTAATAAATTCAGGGCCATATTTCTTCCACATTGGGAGCTACTTGAAGCTTTTGAGACAACAAGGCATTCCTCTGCTGAGATTAGAATGCTCCAGTCTGGCCAACTCTCATCCAACCCAAGGACCTTGCTTCTTGGGGTCAGGGGTTGTACTCTTTTCCCTTTTTTCTTCTTGACTTATTTTTGCATGGTGTTCCACCCACACTGAGGAACACTGGTCAGGGCTTTCCCAGGTCCCTGTAAAAGCAAGAAGTATCAAAGGAAGGGGAGATGCTGAGGGGGGATTGGCCAGGACGATGTGGTCTTCTGGGGCTCTTCCTCCAGGCCTGAGGAGATCTAGGGGTTCAGTGGAGGAGAGATGAATTATGGCAGATGATTTGCAGTGTCATGGCGTGTCCCTGTGGGAACTCGGAAACTTGACACACCCACCCTGGTACCTCAGGGTTTTACAAGCTGGTGGTTACTGAGAAACCAGGAAGTGCCCATGGCTGTGCAAAAACGTCAGGCAGTCAGACCAGAGAGGTGTGGCAATGCTGGCAGTAACCCCGGGGGAAGAGACATCTTTAGGTTCCACAGTAGTCCGGTATAGCAAGACACCCCGTCTTCTAATCACAAACTGAGAGGAAACAGATCAGTAAAATGCATTGCATTTCATTGAATCCAAAACGCTGTATGGTTTTATGCACCATGGGAAGGAAGATTGCTAATTAAACTAAGATATGCTCTTAATTTCAGAGATGTTAGGATATGAGGGAGAAATGTGCATTTTAGCATCTGTTGAAATGTGGGGATGTTTTGGATTACCACTGACCTACAGCAATACTTAGTCAAAAAATACTGTGGCACTCCTCTGGCTCCTTCCTTGGCGAGCTGTGGACAGGATAGTCGGGTTCCTCTGTTCTCCAGCCCCTACCTGTCTCCCTTAGATGGAAATCCTGATTTAGTCCAGTGCATTGGTCTAAAATTCTAAGTAGATGTGGCAGCTAAGCAGTTAAGGCAGACAAAATTTAGAATTATTTAATGATTCTTTAAAAATTTTTATGTAGTGTCTCCTATCACATGCTAATTGCTGCCGTTTAACAAATGCCGGTCATAGTGCTAACTACAGATTAGGGATACACTAGGTATATGGGCCAGATCTTTTGACTTCAAGCTCCATGATGACAGAGTTTCCAGAATCTAATGTGATACTTGGCAATATAACAGATGCTCAGTAACTATTTGTTGTCAAGCAGAATATTCTATTTTGGGGACCAGAATGTGTGTATCAAAAGGTAAATAGCAGGGCCAGCATTGTGACACAGCAGGTTGAACCTCTTCTTGTGATGTCAGCATCCTATATTGGAGCAACAGTCTGAGTCCCAGCTGCTCTACTTCCAATCCACCTCCCTGCTAATGCACGCAGGAAAACAGTGGGAGATGACCCAAGTATTTGGATCCTTGCCACCCATGTGGGAGACCAGAATAGAGTTCCTGGCTCCTGGCTTTGGCCTGGCTCAGCCCCAGTGGTTGCAGCCATCTGGGGAATGAACCAGCAGATAGATGATCTCTCTCCCTCCCTCCCTCTCTGTCACTCCACCTCTCAAATAAATAAAATAATTTCTTAAAAAAATGTAAATAGCAAGGGTTGTTTTGTGTTGCCAGTCAAGAAGTGAAGTTTAAAGTAAGAGAGTAATCCAAGGACCAGAGAAGCCAGATCTTGAAAAAGATAGTAAGTGGGCAGCAAGGGTGGGAAGGCACAGAGACGGTGGGGCTTGTCACGTTCAAGGAATGACAAGGAAGCAGAGCTTTAAACTGTGCTGTTTCAGGTTTCAGAAGAGCAGCAAGTGCATGGCTCTCTGGACTTATGGAGAGGAAATGACGAACTGTCACCAGTCCAGAGGGGCCTCACCTGTTAACTAAGTGATGCTCCCTGTGGAACCAGTTAGCAGCTAATAACTCATACCAAACTGAGTGGAGAAAGTGAAGTCAAAGGTTGGGATGTTAGAACTGGAAGTTAACAAAGGGGTGCACTTTGTTAAATACTCATGAAAACAGTGACATTAGCAGAGAGCTGGATTGGAAGCAGAGTAGCTGGGACTCAGAATTGTTGCTCCAGCATGAGATGCTGGTGTCACACGAAGTGGCTTAACCTGCTGGGCCACAATGCTGGCCTCGATATTTATCTTTTGATACACACATTCTGGTCCCCAGACTAGAATGTTCAAGATCACACAGGTACGAAGGAGGCAGGGTGAGAGCTCAGGTCTTTTGCTTTATTCTTTTATAAAACCTTGTTTATCTGGGAAGCAGAGAGAGAGAGAGAGAGAGACAGATAGAGCTCCTATCTGCTGATTCACTCCGCCCATTCCTACGATGATTAGGGTGGACCAGGCCCAAGCCAGGATCCAGGTCTGTGTGGGTGGCAGGGACCCAACTACTTGAACTACCTGCTGCCTCCCAGGATGCATATAAGCAGAAAGCTAGAACTGGAACAGAGCTGGAACTTGATCCCAGGCTTGCCACATGGGGTGTGGACATCTCAATGGTATCTTAACCACTAGGCCACATGCCCCAGAAATCAGAGCCAGGAAATGAAGTCACATTCACCTACATCCTAGGTTTTATAAAATTTTACCATCAAAATAATTGGGTCTCACTTGGAAATACAAGTAAGAGGTTTTTGTTGTTGTTGTTTTTAAGATAGACTTATTTATTTGTTTGAAAAGCACAGTGACGGGAGAGACAGAGAAACAGAATCTTTTCTGCTGGTTCACTCCCCACATGCTCACAGCAGCTAAGGCTGGGCTAGGCTGCAGACAGAAGCCTGGAACTCCATCCAGGTCTCCCATGTGGGTGGCAAAACCACTTGAGCCATCACCGTCTGCCTTCCCAGGCTCATTAGTAGGATACTGGATTGGAAGTGGAATAGTGGGGAATTGAACCTGCACTCTGATATAGGATGTGGACTTCAAAAGCAGCGGCTTAATCTATTGAGCCACAAGCCTACCCAAGAGGATTTCAGCAACGGAAGAAAAACAGCAGGAAAAAATAGTTTTTATAAAATAATTATAAATAAATTATTAATGATAGACACTTGGGAATATCCTTATTTTGAGAGAGTAGGTCTACTTATTTAAATATAACCAAAACACTACTTCAGTTAATTTTGTTTTGTATTCTTGTTTTGTTTCATAGATTGATCTCTTGCTTATTTATCTAGATTCATTCATTCACATGCATGTAACTTTATTTTTTTTTTTTTTTTTTTTTTTTTTTTTTGTGACAGGCAGAGTGGACAGTGAGAGAGAGAGACAGAGAGAGAAAGGTCTTCCTTTTGCCGCTGGTTCACCCTCCAATGGCCGCCACTGCAGCCGGCGCACCGCGCTGATCCTGGCAGGAGCCAGGAGCCAGGTGCTTTTTCCTGGTCTCCCATGGGGTGCAGGGCCCAAGCACCTGGGCCATCCTCCACTGCACTCCCTGGCCATAGCAGAGAGCTGGCCTGGAAGAGGGGCAACCGGGACAGAATCCGGTGCCCCAACCGGGACTAGAACCCGGTGTGCCGGCGCCGCAAGGTGGAGGATTAGCCTATTGAGCCACGGCGCCGGCCCTGTAACTTTATTTTTTAAAAAAGATTTATTTATTTGGAAGTCAGAGTTACACAGAGAGAGGAGAGGCAGAGAGTGAGTCTTCCATTCGCTGGTCCACTACTCAGCTGGCCACAACGACTGGAGCTGCGCTGTTCTGAAGCCAGGAGCTTCTTCCATGTCTCCATGCGAGTGCAGGGGCCCAAGGACTTGGGCCATCTTCTACTGCTTTCCCAGGCCATAGCAGAGAGCTGGATAGGAAGTGGAGCAGCCAGGACTCGAACCAGTGCCCATATGGGATGCTGGCACTGCACGCAGCAGCTTTACCCACCACGCCACAGTGCCACCTCCATGCATGTAACTTTAAAGACCATCTAGTATAATCCCATTTGTTTTACTGCTGCTAAAGTCCAAGAAGGTGAAATGTCTCGCTTGTGACTCAAAAGCAGCTTTGAGGGGAGACTTTGACCATCCTGTGCCCTGTATTTATTTGAAAGGCAGAGTTACAGAGAGAAGAAAGAAAGAGGGAGAGATAGGTCTTTTGTCTGCTGGTTCTCTCCCCAAGTAGCTGCAACAGCTTGGGCTGGACCAGGCTGAAGCCAGGAACCAGGACCATCTTCTGGGTCTCCCACGTGGGTGCAGGGGCCCAAGCACTTGGACCATCTTCTACTGCTTTTCCAAGCTATTAGCAGAGAGCTGGATCAGAGTGGAACAGCCTGAACTCGAACTGGTGCCCATATGGGCTGCTGGCATTGTAGGCAGCGGCTTAAACAGTTATGGCACAAAGCTGGGCCCTAATTAAAACTTAAAATAAGATTCTAATGCAGATCATCTCCTGCAGTGGAAAGCGGACAGTTCTAGAGAATCCATAAAATGTTATGAGCGAGGGTGACCGGAGCCTGAGAGGGGAAAGGGCCAGCTGACGGGACAGAGTTACCAGGTGAGAGGAGTAAGTTCTGGTGTTATCTGAACAGTAGGGTGACTGTAGTTAACAATTTATGGTTGAGGGGCCGGTGCAAGGCTGGCATCCCATGTCAGAGTGCCAGTTTGAGTCCAGGCTGCTCCACTTGGGATCCAGCTTCCTGCTAATGCATCTGGAAAGGCAGTAGGTGATGATCCAAGTGCTTGGGCCCTGCCGCCACGTGGGAGACCAGGACAGAGCTCCTGGCTCCTGGCTTTGGCCTGGCCCAGTCCCAGTGTTTGCAGCCATTTGGGCAGTGAACCAGTGGGCGGAAGATATCTCTCTGTCTCTTCTCTCTCTTTACTTCACCTTTAGAATAATTTTTTTTAATTATTATATATTTCAGAATAGCTAAAGCAAGGATTTTGAATGTTTCCAACACAAAGAAGCAATGTTTGAGGTGATGGGCTGTCTGATTTGATCATTATGCCTTTGTCACTCATCCCACACATATGAAGTTGTTATGTGTCAATGAAAACATTTTTAAATGTGATGAGAGCAAGTGGAAAGAATAAAAAGTGAACCACCTACCATAAACTGAAGTAAAATCTGGTTTTCTAGAGCAGGATGGAAAAACAGCCAGAGTTTTGAAACTTCCCATAGTACTTTTGTTAGGAAGTGGTCGAGCTCACCTTGCCCAGAGCACACCTGGACAGGGAGATGGGGGAGGCGCTGGCCGCTGGGTTTTCTTTTCTCTTATTAAAGGTGTGTTTATTTGGAAGGCAGAGTGACAGAAAGGGGAAAGGGACAGAAATCTTCCATCCACTGGTCACTCCCCAAATGGCCACAGCTGGGCCATGCAGAAGCCAGGAGCCTGGAACTCTAACCAAGTCTCCCATGTGAGTGTTGGGCCCAAACAGGCCGTATTCCACTGCTTTTCCCAGGCAGTTAGCAGGGAGCTGGATCGGCGATGGAGAAACCAGGACACAAACTCTTGCTCATATGGGATGCCGGCATTGCTATACCACAGCACTACAGCCCCTAGTTCCATTTTATCACCAAACTTTGAAGCCCCCTCTAGGTTTGGGCACTTGAGTTTTCTGACCCCTAGATGGGAACCTGGGAAAGAAAGCAGGGTGGGAAGCTTAGCAGTCGGTCTCCTGGGTGGAATCCCTCCCACTGGGATTTTACTCCAGGCCACTTGCAGGAGGAGCAGGTGGCCCTGAGCCAAGGGAGATTTTTCAGTTGCCCTTTAAATCTTAGCCATTCACTCTCGGTGTTTGTGATCCAGGAGTCTGCAGCATGGCAGGAAAGCGGGTGCCCCAGCACGAGGAGCTGGATAAACCTTCCCAGCAGACTTGAGGAGGTGCTAGGGGAGGAGTGGGGGCAGGGAGGGCTGGCCAAATCCTGTGGGAATCTGGAAAACCAGGATTTATGGCTCCTCCAGGCCAGTCTGGAGAGAAGATGGGCAAATTTACAAAAACACCGCCTCCTCTCAGGGCCTGCTGTGCAAAACTGGCTTCCAGATCGGTCGCCTCCCAGGAAGTTGTGTTTCTGCCTCCCCTTCCTTCTTCCCTTCCTTTTCTTTCTTTTTTTATGCAAATAATTTTAACAGTAGTTTGTTACTGGTTTTTTTCCCCCCATCATTTTAAAGGGATTAGGTCGTGAAGGAAGCCGCAGATCATTAAAAAGTGAAGAGAGTTTGAAATGGATTATAGGGTAACTAAGAGCAGACTGTTAGAATATCCTTATTTTGTAGTGTGTAGTTTTCCACTTTATTATTCTTTGTCATATAAATACTACACACTCACCATAGAAATATTAGAGAATAAGTAAAAAGAAAGGGGGAGAAAAACACTATTTCTATCACCTTCTACACTTTTTCCTTTTAAAATACATGCATTTTGGGGTGGATGTTGGGTACCTGCAAACGATATAGAAGTACCTTGGTTTGAGTCCTGGCTCTGCACCCAGTTCTAGCTCCGCACTAATGTGTACCCTGAGAAGCAGCAGGTTCTGGCTCAAGTACTTGGATCCCTGCTACCACATGGGAGACCTGGATTGAATTCTGGATTCCTGGCTTTGTCCTGCTATTGTAGGCATTTGGAGATTGGATTAGCAGATAGGAATCTGTGTGTGTGTGTGTGTGTGTGTGTGTGTCCATCCCTGCCTTTTAAATAAAATGAAAATAAATGAATAATTGTTTTATTTAAGTTGCTACTTGGGACATCCCCATAGTGAATCAGATTGCCTGCCTTTGAATCCCAGCTCTGCCACCAATGCCAGCATCCCACTAATGTGCACCCTGGGAGGCAGCAGGTGATGGCTCACCCTACCCCAAATCCCAGCTCCTTCCTTGCAAACTCTAATGAGGTGGTTTCATTCCCTTTCCAGTCCTTTCTGCACACTGCCGTAGCACTTGCGTGCATGGGAACATTTATGGCTGTTAGTAGGCTTTCTTTTCTGTCATGTTCCCTCTCTTTCCCTTCATTTTCTTACAAAAATGATTCATTGTTGCACAACTTTCTTTTCCTCAGATTCCTTTAAAATGCAAATATTCGCACATTGTGAGCAGGATTCCCAGGCCCAGTGAGGGTCTGATCTGCCATGTTGTGATGACTTTCATGGCAGGAACCTGGGTCTTTTGGCAAAGCCTCTGGCAAAGGGAGAGCTGCACCTGGCCAGGGAGAGGGACAGCGGGAAGAGGCCTGGCGCAGACTGAGCAGGCGGGTGCTGCCACTTTGTGGATTGGCCATGGCAGTTCTTCCCTGAAAAGGGCATCTTCCCCCACCCCACCCCCCAAAAACAACAGCGGCAGCAGCAACAACGAAGCTTAGCAGGCGGACAGATAGAGACCGCTGTGGGTGTTAGGACAAGGGAAGGAAAACAGGCGGAGAGGAGGGTGTGCGCCTCTCAGTCCAGCACGCGAGGATTCCAGCTCCATCCTTTGGAACCAGCTCAGCGGCGATAGCCTGGGTGACTCGGGGCAATTCATATGCAAATAGGGGAAGCCTGGGGGAAATACCGACCCTATTCAAAGGATTTTGGGGGTTGTGGAGCATTCCAGAGCTCTGGGAAGCTAATGCCCTGCATGCTGACCCTCAGACCCGCACGTCTGCCCGCTGCAAACTGGGGCTGCAGGTACATCCGGGGCTGTGGGGTGGCGGGGAGGGGGGGCAGAGCGGGCAGTCTCTGGGTCCCTGCCCTGGGGTGGCTCAGGACCTAATCGATAGTCTGGAGAGCAGGAACTCGAGACCCCGCCAAAACATCACCGAGGCAGCAGGGCACAGCTTTGCCCTTCAGCTCTGCTCTGGAGTTGCAGGGACGTGGGGGCGGGGGTAACTGACTCTCTTCCATAGAACTTTGGGAAATGTGCCTGGTGATAATGCACTAGTACCTGAAGCCAGATACTTTTTATTGGACTTAATGATTGAAAACTCTCTAAGTATTAATTAATATGTGGAACCCAAAGGTCAACTGCAGCTTCCAAAACTCCAGGGGTTTTGTTAAAATCGCATATACCTGGGTCCCACCTAGATTTGCTGAATCGGAATCTCAGAGGTGGTGTGCCCTGGACACACACCCCACAGCGGTTTCTCATCACACCTAAGCCTTTGGTTCTCAAAGGCTCCCCAACAGTTCATAAATCCCATCTGCAAAAAAAGAGCAGGCTGACAGCTTAAAATGAGTTTTACCATTTCTTTCTCCCTAACGTAAACAAAAGATCATATTGAGATTCTTGGCGTAGGCTGCTGGCTTTGGATTGATAAGTGCGTGCTTACTAGTACTTCGTGCCTTCCTCGGCTATAATTAATAGAACTTGATTCCCAGGAGAGAGTGGTTTCCAGGGAACTTTTAAGATTTGGAGTAGATTTGATGGTGCGGAATTAAGTACATGGGATTTGTGTTTATACGTGGGTTGTAATTCGAGAGCTACCAATTTACTCGGTGTATAACCTCAAACAAGTTAGGCAGCCTCTCAAAGCCTAGGTTTTCTTATCTGTTAATTATGAGTGGTAATACCTGCTTCAAAGTTGCGGTGCATTAAATGAGTTCAGGTATGTAATCTGCAAAGTATGTGGCTTTTGGTGGGAATTCAATAGTTTTTTTTTTTCAACTTACCACCAATGAGACCATATCGCGACTGAGACTATTGCTTTGCAGTCACAAAGGAAATTAAAAACAGTGCCGCCATGAAAAATAAATTTTACATGGGTCACACTTGCCACGTAACAACATTTTGGTCAGTTATGGACTGCATTTTATGGTAGTGGCCCCATGTACCCCCCAGTAGTCTCATGAGATCATAGCACCTAGTGATGGCCCAGCCATCGTAGTTTGTGGAAACAGGAGCGTGGAACTGCAGGACTTGGCCATCCTTACACAGCACACGAATGTAATTTAGAGTCAGAATTCAGCGCCGTGATGAAATGAGAGTTATGCTTGACATTTCGCCATTCATTCTAGCAAAAAAGAGTTCAAGAAAGATATTTTTCCATTATAACTCCCTAAATTTTATTTGGAATAATTATAAATTTACAGAAAATTGCAATAGTTCAAAAAACTTCCTTGAATTCACCGGTGTTTAAATTTTGATGTTTTCATTTTCATTCTCTCCCTCTTCCACCATGTGTGAGTATAGGTTTTCTTCCCCTGAACCATCAGAGAGTATATTGCAGGTATCATGCCCCTTAGTTAGTGCCAGTGTGTATTTTATATGAGCATGGATGTTCTCTTGCCTAAGCACGGTTGTTTGCCAGTTCAGGAAATTCAAAGTTGTGTTTATCATGTATAAGAGTTGCAGTATAGATTCGTTTTGCCCCTTTTTTCTTTTTTTTTTCTTTCTTTTTTTTTTTTTTTGAAAGATTTATTTTGTTCAGTTGAAAGGCAGAGTTAGAGAGTGTGGGAGGGAGGGAGGGAGGGAGGGAGATCTTCCATCCACTTGGTTCACTCCCCAGATGGCTGCAACCGCTGGAGCCAGGAGCCAGGAGCTTCTAGGTCTCTCACGTGGGTACAGGGTCCCAAGCACTTGGGCCGTTCTCCACTGTTTTGCCAGGCACATTAGCAGGGAGCTACATTGGAAGTGGAGCACCTGGAACATATGGGATGCTGGCACTGCAGGTGGCAGCTTTACCCACTACACCACAAGCCAGCCCCTGCCCTTTGTTGTTTGTTTTGACAGGCAGAGTGGACAGTGAGAGAGAGAGAGACAGAGAGAAAGGTCTTCCTTTGCCGTTGGTTCACCTTCCAATGGCTGCCACGGCCGGCGCGCCGTGCCTATCCGAAGGCAGGAGCCAGGTGCTTATCCTGGTCTCCCATGGGGTGCAGGGCCCAGGTTCTTGGGCCATCCTCCACTGCACTCCCTGGCCACAGCAGAGAGCTGGCCTGGAAGAGGGGCAACCGGGACAGAATCCAGCGCCCCGACTGGGACTAGAACCCTGTGTGCCGTCACTGCAAGGCGGAGGATTAGCCTACTGAGCCATTTCAGGCTTGTGCATACCTTATCCACGCATTCCGGGCCTGGAATTGCCCACCTCTCCAAAGAATCCCACTTCCTTTTACTGAAAAGGGTTTTTGTAAACATTAAAATTCCTAAATTCTTAGGGTGAGAACAGTGGGAACAATTTTGGAGCATGAGATCCGCTCTGAAAGCCTGCCTCTCCATAAACAGTTTGGAAACTTGGAGCTTTTGCTTCTTAGATCTGGGTAAACATATTCTAACCCGACTCAGGGTTACTAGTGTATGTACTTAGTAGATTTGTGATTGTTTAAGTGGATCTTAAGGAATTTGAAAGACACTAAGCAGATTGTGCACTGCTGAATGTTTCCTGTGTAACGTTCATTTTAAGTGAGCTAATGCTGTCTCATCTTTAGAACTCTCTCATCCTTTGTGTCTAAGTAACAGGTAATTACAGAAGCTAATGATACAAGGTGTACATTTCTTTTCATTTCTAGAGTTATGCACTCTAATTGTATAGATGTTTTAATTGCAAATATCATTAGAGAACTTCATGTTTACATTTTGTAGCTATCTTTGAGTACCTTCTAATGACGGAAGCTGCTGTGACTCCTGATGGATGTTTTGGCAGGCAGAATCTGTTTTTCTCATCTTTAACTACTCGAGGGAGCAGCACAAAGCTCAAGTCCAGGGGAAGTGGAACTAAAAGATGCTGCGCCTCTTCCGAGGACTTCCTGGAGGCCCCCTTTGATCCACTGGGAAGGGCTGAGAAGTGAGAGGCCCTGGAGGCCCCCCCACCCCGGCCTCAGATGGATCTTTCCCAATCTTTGCCTGCCCCTCGGTGAGCCTGCCACCACGGTCCTCTTTTTGAGGTGGCGATGGTTTAATTTCCAGCTCGGCCTGTCTGCTGCTGCGGTCTTGCGACAGGTTTTCCGTCTGCTGAAGTGGAAGCAGCTGTTGATCAGGAGCACCCCTCCAACCTCTTCCTAGAGGAGCCCACACACACCGCGGTATCCTCCCAAAGTGGCCAGCTGCTCCTTTGTAGGACAAGTCTTTTTCGTTTGTATTTTTTTTTTAAATTTATTTAATTATTTTAGTCAGAGTTACACACACACACACACACATCTTCCATCTGCTGGTTCATGCCCCTGGATGACTGCAACAGCTGGGGCTAGGCCAGGCCAAAGCCAGGAGCTCCACTGGGGTCTCCCACATGGGTGTCAGGGACCCACGCTCTTGGGCCATCTTCTGTTGCTTTCCCAGTCCATCAGCAAGGAGCTGGATCAATGTGGAGCAGCCAAGACTTGAACCAGGGCCCACGTGGGATGCTGGCATTGCAGGCGGTTACCTCACCCCCTGAGCCACGGTGCTGGCCCCACGTAGGGCAATTTTTTTTTTTTTTTTAATTGGAGAAATAGAGTTAGAGAGGAGAGACAAAGAGAAAGGTCTTCCATCTGCTGATTCATTCCCCAGATGGCCGCAATGGCCGGAGCTGCACCAATCCAAAGCCAGGATCCAGGAGCTTCTTGCAGGTCTCCCATGTGCGTGCAGGGGCCCAAGCACTTGGGCCATCTTCTACTGCTTTCCCAGGCTATAAGCAGAGAGCTGGATTGGAAGAGGAGCAGCTGAGACTCGAACTGGGCCCATTTTGGATGCCAGTGCCACAGGTGGAGGCTTAACTTTGTACACCACAGCAGCGGCCCCAGGATAATTCTTGAAATGGTTCTGCACAGACGGCTCTGAGCGCCTGGTCTGTCTAGAACTGACCGTGCAATTGGATTTCCTGGTGACTGACAGTAGTCAGGCCTCTGGTTCTTGAGCGGTGTGTTCTTTTCAGTTCAGACTGTGAGAGTCCCCCTTGGACAGCAGAGCTCTGAGCACTTCTCTCTCCTTCTCCAGAAATGACACTGCTCTCCTCCCAGTCTTCGCTGGTGGCCCCTGCTGCGTCTGTGTCCACTGAAAACCCAGAGCAGCGGATGCTGGAGAAGCGAGCCAAGGTGGTGGAAGAACTTCTTCAGACAGAACGAGACTACATTCGGGATCTGGAAATGTGTATCGAGCACATCATGGTACCCCTGCAGCAGGCCCAGGTGGGAGCTCTGGGAGAGTTAGCTTGACCTTGAGAGTGGTCCCCGAGCCCGAAGCACGGAGAAGCGGGAGCTTTCACCCCAGAGAATTACCGTGTTTGCAGTAGAGGTTCCGGCAGCTTTTGCTGCTGCTCTCAATGCAAGGGCACAACGTACTGGCGTGTTGTCCCTGAAGCCTCCGGCATCCTGTCACTTGGCAGGTCCGCTCTTAACCTGCCATGCTGACCACACTGCCTCCCAGGACATTTCCTGTTTCTGTGGCTCCTCAGAGCAGTTCCAGGGAGCCTGAATCCTGGTTGCGCTGGGGAGGGTATATGTCTGTAGCGAAGTCTGGTGTGATAGGTTACCTGCTGTAACAGCTGCCCACACAGTTTATCCCAGGGACACTTTGTGTTAGTACTGGCGTGGATGTTGTGGGTAGTTAAGAAAAAGGGAACGGTGTCCCGAGGATTTCCAGTCCTCGTTTCTTGTTGCTTGGTCCCTGGGCTTGGCCTGGGGTTGCACTCTTAGGGCATTCACACCCAAACACTTCAACAGGAAGTGGGCCGGGCCAGCAGAGTTTGGATGCCAGGTGAGAATTTGTGTCCCAGTATAATTTTTGACCATGTTGGTCCCATAGTCACCTTACTGAGGTGGCAGAGGAAGGAGCAGAGGGTAGATGGATTGAAGCTGAAGGGTGACACTAAAGATAATGCTGCATGTTTTTACTCCGGAAACTTCATGAAAGTGAATGAAGAAAGCGACCTTGAGTAGCTTTTGTATAATTCTTAAAGGAATGTCCCTAATGTGAGTGATATGTTACTGATTTCATCTCCACTCATCTGCGTGTTTTGTTTCCCTTTCTCAGGCACCGAACATTGATTTTGAGGGACTTTTTGGAAATATGCAGATGGTGATCAAAGTCTCAAAGCGATTGCTGGCTGCTCTGGAAATCAGCGATGCTGTAGGTACGCGCTCCCGCCTGAGCTCCCTGGCAGTAGGGCACAGGCCTTTCTGATACTGAGTAGTTGTATTAGGAAGAAGACGCCTCACTTACTCAGTTCAGAGGTTATTTTACCCCTGCTTCTCCTTTTAGCTCATCCTGCTTCCACGTGAAGTTGTAGATGTCATACGGTGCAATGTTTTTCAAACTGGTAGTAGCAGACCCCTAGTGGGTCATAGATTGTACCTAGTATATATTTTTCATTAAAACATAAAAGAAAATATCAAATTGTACCATAACTAGCAACTACTCTTTCCATTTTATGTGTATGTATAATGAGTTATGATTTAAACCTATTTATGTGGGTCATTATCAAAAATGTTTGGAAAACATTCATCTAGGTTTTTTTATTTTTTTTTAAAGATTTATTTATTTATTTGGAAGGCAGAGCCACATAGACAAAGGGAAAGATAGACATCTTCCATCCACTAGTTTGCCACAAATAACAAGGGCTGGGCTAGGCCAAAGCCAGGAGCCAGAAATTACATCTGGGTCTCCCACGTAGGCTGCAGGGGCCTGAGCACTTGAGGAATCTTCCACTGTTTTCCAGCCCACACAGCAGGGAACTAGAATGGAAGCCCAGCAGCTAGGGCTTGAACCAGTGCTCATGGGACGCCAGCATCACAGGTGGTAGTTTAACCCGCTGAACCACAGTGTGCAGCCTCCACCCCGTCTAGTTCTTAGAAACAAGGGAATTTATTAGTTATCTATTGCTGTGTAATCACTCGCCCTGAAACTTAGCAGCTGAAAATAAACATCCCACAGTTTCTGTGAGTCAGGAACCTGTAAGTGGCTTAGCTGGAGGTCAGGCCCTGTGTGAGGCTGCAGTCTGGCTCTTGGCCGTCATCTGAGGCTCAGAGATCCGCTTCCAGGAAAGCTCACTCAACTCCTCAGGGCTCGTTTCCTTCCATTTGAGGCTCTCTTCTTGACATGGCTGAGTCATGAGCCACCCAGAGGAGTGATCCAGGTAAGGGAGGAAGCCTGAGACAGGAGTCACAGTATCGTTTATGATTCCATCTCAGAAATGACCTATCATCACTTCCACCGGCCTGGTGCAGTGCGGGAGGGGATGTCCTAGGCTTTGCTGTTTCATTGCAGTCATAGTTACAAGATGGCACCACGGCTCCAGCCATCCCGCCACACACCTGACAGCATCCAGCACGAGGAAGAAGCAACCCTCTGTTGCTTTAAGTCTGCATGTGCCTTCCAGAGCTCCCCCATCCTGCTTCTCCTTATTTTTCATTGGCAGAATCGAGTCACCTGTGTACATCTAAACTGATCACTAGAAGGGGGCATGGGGTCCTGGTGTTGGCTTAGACCGGGCTCTGTATCTGACTTAGCTAGAAGAGAAGGAGCTAGGAACAAAATTAGGGCTCTGTCCCTGGAAGGAAGGGGAATGGACTGTGGATGTTAACGGGTGGTGCAGGGTTGTTAATGTTTCCTGAGTGCTTGTGGTACATCACACACCCTCTCACGTATGTCAGACTGGATCTCAGCGGTTCCCTACAACAACCCTGTGAGGTCTAGTTACTCTTAATCTTCAAAAAAAAAAAATTATTTATTTGATAGGCAGAGTTATACAGAGGGAGAGAAAGCTTCCATCCTCTGGTTCCTTCCCCAAATGGCCACAATATATGGGGCTGCGCCAGGCCAGATGAGGAGCCTGAAACTCCATCTGGGTCTCCCACATGGGTGGCAGGGGGACACGGACTTGGGCCCCCTTTGCTGCTTTCCCAGGCCCATTAGTAGGGAGCTGGATTGAACTGGCGCCCAGATGGGTCGTCAGCATTGCAGGCTGCAGCCCCACCTGCTGCACCACAAAGTCGCCCCCACTCCTCTCTTACAGAAGAGGAAATGGGCTGAGGGGAAGTGATTTGACCAACGGCAGGTAGTCAATGGGGATGGTCTTCAGACTCAGGTCCTTCTGTCGTTCTGCCTCGGGCCTCAAAGTCTTAGCACCTGTGAGTTTGTCACATTAGGGAGCTATCGAGAACTTGAAATTTCACCACCACTCAAGCAGAAGCCACCAATGTCACCAGATTCTTATGTCGGTCACCATCCTCAGCAACCAGACTCACTGCTTCACCTTGTTATTTAGGGCCTCACAAAGAAGTGCATATCACACGTGGGGTGGGTTGGTTTGTTTGTTTTTAAAGATTTATTTATTTATTTGAAAATCAGATACACTGAGAGAGGAGAGGCGGGGTGGGGGGGTGGTCTTCTATCCACTGGTTCACTCTCCAAATGGCTACAACAGCCAGAGCTGCGCTGATCCAAAGCCAGGAGCCCAAGGACTTGGGCCATCTTCTGCTTTCCCAGGCCATAGCAGAGAGCTAGATCAGAACTGGAGCAGCCAGGTCTCGAACCAGCG
Organism: Oryctolagus cuniculus; assembly: GCF_051225735.1. Taxonomy (NCBI): domain Eukaryota; kingdom Metazoa; phylum Chordata; class Mammalia; order Lagomorpha; family Leporidae; genus Oryctolagus; species Oryctolagus cuniculus. The sequence goes on from NC_142881.1 coordinate 30,054,219, forward strand.
TCCATGAGGGATGCCGGCACTGCAGGCCAGGGCGTTAACCCGCTGCACCACAGCGCCGGCCCCTTGTTTATTTTACATGATAGTTATTTTAAAATAATGTTTCATTTGTAGTCCTATGTATTGAATTTATGCACAAAGTTAGAAACTACTGCCATGGAAAGATTTCTCCACCCGTGTGGAGATTTTCTTGAAGATGAGAGCAAGGAGATGCTTCCAGGCTTCTGACCACATTCCCCGCCTGGGGAGTGCCGACAGCTGCCTCGCTCCACCTGCCTGGAAAGGGACTGGAGGCTGTGTCTCCAGGACAAACTGTGCATGTGTGCTGAAAAGTAAACACGTGGATACGGGGCTTCTTAACAGCTTTAAAAATAATGGATTTAGGTCATGTCATGGAAGTTTCTTGATAATTTGGTCGTCTTATCATTTCTTATGTATGATTTAATGATACTGCAGTTTTGCTCAGAGCCCTCTCTCTGTGTGTGTATGTTCCAAAGGGCCTGTGTTCCTTGACCAGCGGGATGACCTTGAGGGGACCTACAAGGTCTACTGCCAGAACCACGATGAGGCCATCTCTCTGCTGGAGGTCTACGAGAAGGACGAGAAGATCCAGAAGCATCTTCAGGATGCCTTGGCGGACCTGAAGTAGGATCCTGACCACTTCCCATCTGTCACTGACCCCTGCGCTCCCTCCCAGAAGTCACTCCCTTGTAGTTGGACTTTTATGACATCTGCCTGTCCTGTTTTGAACTTAAATGATATATTACTATAGATCCTGCCGTGTAGCTGCCTTTCTCCTGTTTTAAGTGGCTTCCTGCTTAAACTGTTATCCCTGAAAGTCACTCTGATCTATAAATACGAAGCATCAAGTGAGCGTTTTTAGGTAAAGATCAACCAGGAAGATAGTTTGGTCCAAATAAACAAGAGTGTAGGTGAGAAGACAGGCACTACTATTCTTGACCTCCATGGTCTTAAGGAGGCAAAGTAAAATGAGTGAGTAGGTCAGAGTGAAGGCAGGTGCTACCTGCTTTTTATCCGTGTGATTCTTGCCTGCCCAGCAAGTGTGTGTGCTCTGAGAAGCATGTGGAGACCAGCAGCATCTCGCTAACGAGCTCTCTTCTTCTTTCCATGCCTGCTGCCCCGCAGGAGTCTGTACAATGAATGGTAAGTTCCCTTGTTCCTTGGTGTATGAGCCCATTTCTTCAGTGTGTTTTCTAACCTTTAAAAGATGGACTTGACTTTTTTCTTCCTTTATTGGTAGAAACCTAGAAGTAGACTTTCCTTGCTATATTTTCTTGATAGCACCCACCACACACCCACCATTTACGGGTTTCTTTCTTGCCTGTCCTCTCACCAAGGCAAGAACTCGTTTTGGTCACTGTGAAATCTCCAGCACCCAGACTGGTGCCCAGCACGTATTTGTTGAATGTGTGGAACGGGAAGGAGAAATAAAAGAACAGCTACGTTTAGGCACAGCACGCTGGCTGACAGTTGATTGACGTCTTCTCTCCCTTCTCCTACAGGGGGTGCACAAACTACATTAACCTGGGCTCCTTCCTCATCAAGCCGGTCCAGAGAGTGATGCGTTACCCACTGCTGCTAATGGAGCTGCTGAATTCCACACCAGAGTCCCACCCAGATAAAGTGCCTTTAACCACTGCCGTCCTCGCCGTCAAGGAGATCAACGTGAACATCAACGAGTACAAACGGCGGAAGGACCTGGGTGAGGAAAGCGAGGCCGCTGAAAAGGACGTCTGCCCTTTGAGAAGGCCTTTCCTTCCCAGGGTCGGGCAGGGCGGGCGGCCGGGCCGGGGGGGGGGGGAGGAAGTAGGAGAACTGGGTGAACAATGAAAGCACCATTTGGAACACTGGAGAGAGGCATCTGTGATCAGCTCGCGGCCGTCAGAGTCTCCGCGGGAGCTGTGAGGGCAGGTGGGAGCCTGGTGGGCTGGAAGAGTTCTCCGAGAGTGGGAGACTCCCGCCTCGCCCACCTGAGGAAGGCAGGCCTTTTCCGCCTGTGTGACGCCTTACTGTCCCTGCATGTCTGATTGGTTGTCTCCAGAAAACTGTTCTGCCCCTCCCTCTGGGTTTCTTCATTCCCACCCACACCCAGCGACCTTCTCTCCCCTCCCAGTGCTGGTGCCTGAATACCTACTCCTTTACAACACAGAACGGACTGAACCCTTTTCTCTTTCATCAGATTTCTTATTGAAGTCCTAACTTGAACACTAAAGCATGTTGGCTCTGCTACATTGATTTATTATTTTTATTCTCAAAGAACCTGTAATATAGTATAAGCTTTTTGCCTATCTTTTTCTCTATTCTCCATACTTTATATATTTTGTCATTTTATTTCTGTAGTTACTTAAAATCACTTTCCCTGTCTTCTATTTCAACCACATCACCTATATTAGGATGTAGTACATACAGTATTGACTGTGGCTTTTTTTTTAAGATTATTTATTTATTTGAAAGGCAGAGCAACAGAAACAGATACCTCGCATCCAGTGATTCACACCTCAACTGCCCACAACAGCTGGGGCTGAGCCAGGCTGAAATCAAGAACCTGGGAGTCCCATGTGGGTAGGCAGGGACTGAAGTACTTGAGCCATAACCCGATGCTTCCTGGGTGCATTAGGAGGGTGGTGGATGGGAGGCAGGGAGGCAGGACTGGAACCAGCACTCCGATATGGGTGCTGGCATCACAAGCAGCCGTACCACAATGCCTACTTGATGGTGGCTTCTGAAACTCTGCCAGCTGGCCTTTCTCTTGGTTCTTATCTCCCAATGTAACATAGTCTATTTTTTTTTATTAAATTTTTAAATATTTCCTTGTATTTGAAAAGAGAGACAGACGGATGGAGAGAGATCTTTCATCTGCTGGTTCATTCCCCAAATACTTGCAACAGCCAGGGCTAGGCCAAGCTGAAGCCAGCAGCCCACAATTCAGTCTGGGTCTCCCGTGTGGGTGGCAGAGACCCAAGTACTTAAGCCATCGTCTGCCGCCTCCAGAGTGCACCTGAGTTAGGAGGAAGGTGCATTGGAAGGGAGTAGCCAGCACTCAAGCCAGGCAGTCTGTGGGATACAGGGATCCCAGGCAGCGACAACTGCTGCCCCAATGCTGACCCCAGTCTTCGTCTTCTGCAGCCACAGCGTCTCTCCTTGCTGCCGCCCTACCTTCCCTGTGCCGCCCTTCTGTCGCCTCTAGGCTTTCCTGCAGCTTGTACCTGATGCACAGCTCAGTAGTTAATCATGTAACCACTGAACAGCATTTTACTGTAAGGTGGTCTTACAAGGCCGGTATTATTGCTTTTTAGATTTTATTTAAGCCTCATTTTCCTTTCCAATAAGTCTAATGACTTATCAATGTTGTACCTTAATTGACAGACCCAGGTGTCGGACACAGAAATTTTCTCGACTGCAAACCTCGGGTTCTCGTCATTGTATCTTGGCTGGCTCTCCTCCCTGTCTCGGCCTTCTCCCAGCTGCCTGCATTCTGTTTTCCAGGGACCATGAGTGGCCACGTGGATTAGTGTTTTGTCTGCTCAGTTATAAGCTCATTGGTGGCGAGCACTAGCTCCATTTCGGCTGTTGGTCCGTTCTGTGGCTCATGTGGTACTGTACTGGCTCGGGATAGTGCGTGACTCACTGGACTCTCTCCTTAGTCCTCAAGTACCGTAAGGGTGACGAAGACAGCCTCATGGAGAAAATTTCCAAACTGAACATCCACTCCATCATCAAGAAATCCAACCGGGTTAGCAGTCACCTGAAGCACCTCACCGGCTTTGCTCCTCAGGTGAGGCCCCGCCCGCGAAGGCTCAGCGCCCGTGGGCAGCGTCTCCGTGCCCTGCGGGGCAGCTTGCCTATGCCTCCTCTCGGTTCTGCAAGCTGGTGGACGCGGCTCCACTGCTGCTGGTTATGTGAATCCCATGCAGCCTACTGTCCGTGCCTTGGTGAGCCGCTCCCGCTGCGTACAGAGGCCAAGTAGGGGCCAGATCAGTTGACATGATTGTTGTGGTTTTCAGCTCCCCTAAGGAGCTTGTCATCTATCTGGGGAGACAAAAGTAAATTTGTAGCTGGAAGGGACTGAGGAGATCACCTAGTTGGACAGCTCACGTTACCCACAAGGAACTGCGAAGTGTAAGAATGAATGTGAAAAACAGTTCAGCGACAATGCTAGTAGAACTGAAGTCCCCAGACTTCTTCCTGCCCTACCACATACATGCGATGTGCTTAGTGGAAAATGCAACCCAAAAATATTCATTTGCCAAATTTTGTGTTTTGTTCTGTAAATGCTGTGGTGCTTAGAAAATAAGAGGCGAGCGTGAGCTTTGTGTTGATTTCAGAGATCATCTGAAACGTAAAGGCGGGGGGACAGTTTGGCCAGGAGCCGTGGAGAAGGCAGCCTGACTCCCGCTGAGGATTCCCATCAGAAGCAGGGGGAGGGCGGTTTGGCCTCCGAGGTCTTCCAGGGCCACGCAGAGGTGCTAGAACCCAATTCAGTATGATTCAGGGGAACAGCAGTTTTAAGCATTGAATGAAAGATGTTAAAGTCTGCCAATAAGATAAAGAGTCCAGATTTGCTAACAGCACTTTCGTGTTGTGAACAGATAAAAGATGAAGCATTTGAAGAAACAGAAAAGAACTTCCGAATGCAAGAAAGATTGATTAAATCTTTTATCCGGGACCTGTCCCTCTACCTCCAGCATATTCGGGTGAGTGTTGGCATTCCTCCAGGTAGAGTCATGTATAGTGGAATTCTGTTTTCCTGTCCATGTAGCATATTATAACAAACGCTCAGTGCTCTGAACTCTAACGACCAGCTTACGACATTTTTTATTGGTATCCTACATATTATTTAAACAGCATTAAGATCATGATAGTAATTTTTTCAATGTGTGGGAGTGGTTTTAATCTGAGGAAGAGACAGAGCTCCCATCTACTGGTTCACTAACCAAATTCTGCAGTGGCTGAGCTCAAGTCTGATACTCAGTTCAAGTCTCCCATGTGGCTGTTGGGAACCCAATTACATGGGTCACTGCCAGTGCCTCTTAGGGCCCACATTAGCAGGAAGTGGGAATCAGAAGCCAGAGCACCAGGTATTCTGATGGGATGTGCACATGTAACTGTTTGAACCAGTAGGCCAAATACCTTCCACTGATCCTTGTTTTATGACTTATTTGAAAGGAAGTATGGCAGAGAGAGATCTTCCAGCTGGTGGTTCACTCCCCAGATGGCTGCCAGGAGCTCCATCCAGGTCTCCCACATGACTGGCAGGGAACCAAGTACTTGGGCCATTTTCTGTTGCCTTCCCAGGTGCATTAGCAAGAAGCAGTGTGGCCAGGTCTCAAACTAGTATGGATTGGTGTCATAGTGACAGCTTAACCCACTGTACCTGTTGTAGTTTTAAAGTAGCTTGCCTAGTTCTTTGTTTTCATCTCCCACCCTGTCACATTTTTACCGTCTCCTATACCTAATTTTATCATCTCATATGTTACTATTATTTTTCTTAAATAATTGATTCAGCTAGAATTCAGTTCTTCTAAATATCAAATACTATATAGCTTCTCAGGAGAACATTGACAAAGGCCAGCATTGTGGCATAAAAGGCAAAGCTGCCTCCTGTGATGCAAGTATCCCATTTGGACACTGGTTCAAGTCCTGGCTGCTCCACTTCCAAGCCAGCTCCCTGCTAATGTACCTGGGAAAGCAGAGGAAGGTGGCCCAGGTACCTGGAACCCTGCAGCCATGTGGAGACTGGGACGAAGCTCCTAGCTTTGGCATGTCCCTGAACCAGCTGTTGTAGTCATTTGGGGAGTGAACCTGTGGGTGGAAGATCTGTCTCTTCCTCTCTCTAACTCTGCCTTTCAGATAAGGAAATAAATCTAAAACATGTGCACACACAACATTGACTAAGGTGAAAAACTTGACAAGACTAGTATTGGGGCAACTGTCAAGTGTAGTTCCTTAGTTCTTTCCCACGTGAGAACTCTGATAGCCCTCAGATGGTTTCTCACCCCATCTCCTTGATGTGTAGCAGGTCTCCATGGAAACGGATAATAGTATTTTGAGGTGATACATGTAGCATTGACAGCCATTTGATCAGTGAGTCTATTTGGTTCCAATTGCCAACAGTAGAAATTGTTGAACAGCTTGCAAATCAGAGAGCAAGCCAGTGAGAACGTGAAGCTGAGGGGTGGTGATCCTAGTATTTGGCATCCACCTTGGCACAGGGGCTCTTCTGGAACGTCACAGTATTTCCTTGAAGAAAGTAGGACATCATGGTTTACATTAGTCCTCCCACCCAACAGGAAGCCGATTCCCCCAGCTTCTCCTTCTGACGAAGCTGACTGTGCTCACACAAAGAGAAGACTCACTCATCAAACCAGCAGACTTGACACTCGTCGATTTTGCTTAGGGAACGTGTTTCCCTTTAGAACATACAAATGGAGTCTTTAGTACAAATTGGGTTTTGAGTCACTATCAAAACAGTAGGCCTTCCCTGAGAGTAGAGCGGGCAGAAGTTCAGCATTATCCCAGCTTGGGAGTAAAAAGCTGTCTCTAATAAGTAGGTTACCAGGTGGTCTCTCAGTTATTCAGTAAATAACTGAGTAACAACAGACACATCTCTGCCTTTGGGGAGCTCACATTTTAATAAGGGGTGGAAGGAGGAGATGATAAGCACAGGTGAACCACAATGCACTGCGCGGGGCACTATTGCCTGGATGGACTGGAACCAGCAGACAGGCACAAACCATCAGAGCAGGGGAGGGGGTTGTGACAGTCCATAGGGCAGTTACAGCTGTTGTCTTTGAAGGTGACATTGTCACCATAATCCTGTAGAATTTTTAAGATTTCTATGAAAAGGAGAGAGATTTTCCATATTCTGGTTTACTCCCCCAAATGGCCAAAACATCTAGTACTGGGCCAGGCCAAATCCAGGAGTCTGGAACTCCATCTGGGTCTCCCACTTGGGTGACAGGGACCCAAGTATGTGGCCGCCTTCTGCTGCTTTCCAGGGCACGTTAGTGGGGCACTGGATCAGAAGTGGAGCAGCTGGGGCTGGAATCAGTGCCCAAATGGGATGCCAGCATCTTAGGCAGATTAACCTGCTATGCCACCATGCCAGCCCCTATAAAACACTCTCGGGTCTCATTTTTGACTTGAGTAAATTAAAACCCTCACATTAGGGATATAGAGAAGAATGCTAACACATAATTTCAGAAAAACCAGAGGGCTTTTAATAATCTTGGGCTTTCTCTGTGCCCCATCAGCCATGGTTCTAAGAGCATACTTGGTTCCAAGCTAAAATACCACTCTAGAAAGAAAAACTGAAGTCATGGTCTGTTTAGTCCCAGACTGTGACATGCAGTGAAGGCCAGAAAGTGCTGCTTGTTCTTAGTTGTGTCTCGTTTCGAACTGGCTCCAGGAATCGGCGTGTGTGAAGGTGGTGGCCGCTGTGAGCATGTGGGATGTGTGCATGGAGAGGGGCCACCGCGACCTGGAGCAGTTCGAGAAGGTGCATCGCTACATCAGCGACCAGCTCTTCACAAACTTCGTAAGTTTTTCTTGAAGATTTATTCATGGCTGGCGCCACAGCTCAAAGGGCTAATCCTCCGCCTGCGGCACTCTGGGTTCTAGTCCCGGTTGTTCCTCTTCCAGTCCAGCTCTCTGCTGTGGTCCGGGAGGGCAGTGGAGGATGGCCCAAGTGCTTGGGCGACCAGGAGAAGCACCTGGCTCCTGGCTTCAGATCAGCGAGATGCACCTGCCGCAGCGGCCATTGCGGGGTGAACCAATGGAAAAGGAAGACTTTTTTCTCTCACTGTCCACTCTGCCTCTCAAAAAAAAATTTATTCATTTATTTGAAAGGCGGAGTTAGAATTGGTTCACTCCCCAGAGGGCCATAACGGCCGGATCTGAAGCCAGGAGCTTCTTCCAGGTCTCCCACACGGGTACAGGGGCCCAAGGACTTGGGCCATCCTCCACAGCTGCAGAGAGCGTGATCGGAAGTGGAGCAGCCGGGACTTGAACCGGCACCCATAGGGGATGTCAGCATTGCATGTGGCCTCTTCACCTGCTACGCCACAGTGCGGGTCCCCGTAAGTGACTTGCTTCAGCCCCCTGCCAGGAGCAGCAGGGCTTTTATTCAGGACACAGGTAGGACCTACGTGGATTCAGACTGTTTGAAAAGAAATTGATCCCAAACTTTTTAGAGTACAAACTAGGAAAGGAAAACTGGGAAATTTATAACTTAAAAAGGAATAGTTATCAATGGTAATGCTGGATAATTCTTACAGTTAAGATGTAACTCATAGGCCGGCGCCGCGGCTCACTAGGCTAATCCTCCGCCTTGCGGCGCCGACACACCGGGTTCTAGTCCCGGTCGGGGCGCCGGATTCTGTCCCGGTTGCCCCTCTTCCAGGCCAGCTCTCTGCTGTGGCCCGGGAGTGCAGTGGAGGATGGCCCAAGTGCTTGGGCCCTGCACCCCATAGGAGACCAGGAGAAGCACCTGGCTCCTGCCTTTGGATCAGTGCAGTGCACCGGCCGCGGTGGCCATTGGAGGGTGAATCAACGGCAAAGGAAGACCTTTCTCTCTGTCTCTCTCTCTCTCACTGTCCACTCTGCCTGTCAAAGAAAAAAAAAAAAGATGTAACTCATAAAGAGTATCGAAGGCCCAATTGCTTAGAATTTCCTAAGTCGATATAGCTGGGATCACTCACCTGTGACCAGAACAACGGGGTGGGGTGTGACGTGTGCAGACTTGGGAGCTCACAGCTATTAGAAAGGCACGTGTCATTGGCAGTACTTCTTTAATACTCTACCCTCTCCTTCCTGGAAGGATTAGAGAAATATCAATTAGGAAAGGTATCATGGGGTGGTGGAACTTGCTCTACCCCAGACTTTGGTAACAGCTGGATTTGAAGTTAAATGCAAGACATGTGCACGTTACCATGTGGGCCGCATAGCTTAGCATCAGTCCACTAGGGGCCAAGCTGGGGTGAGCAGTTTCTTTAAGCATTTTGGCCCAAGACTCCTCGTTTAGAGTACGGTGAGAGGCTTTGTGGACCACATGAGTGGGTACTGTTTGATGGGGGCGGGGGCGTCTGCAGGAGCTGTAGTTTGGGCACTGGGAGCAAAACAGGTGGCATAGGACACAGCTCGATCAGCCTTGAGCGCCTGCGAGAGTCACACCAGGCGTGTGCCTTTCTCTTGCTGCAGAAGGAGAGGACGGAGCGCCTGGTCATCGCGCCCCTGACGCAGCTGCTGAGCATGTTCACGGGACCCCACAAGCTGGTGCAGAAGCGCTTCGACAAGCTGCTGGACTTCTACAACTGCACCGAGCGGGCCGAGAAGCTGAAGGACAAGAAGACGCTGGAGGAGCTGCAGTCGGCCCGCAACAACTACGAGGCACTCAACGCGCAGCTGCTGGACGAGCTGCCCCGCTTCCAGCGCTGCGCCCAGGGCCTCTTCGCTAACTGCATCCACGGCTACGCCGAAGCCCACCGCGACTTCGTGCAACAGGCGCTGGAGCAGCTGCAGCCTCTGCTCTCTGTGAGTACGCGGGAGCGTCGGGTGGCATCGGGTCACGCCTGGCGGGGATCCTCTCCAGGAGCTGTTTTTGGGCCCAGGGATCTTTTATCTGTGTTCTCTCCTCGTCTCCCGGCTCCAGTTACTCAAAGTCTCCGGCAGAGAGGGGAACCTCATCGCCATCTTCCACGAGGAGCACAGCAGGGTGCTGCAGCAGCTGCAGGTCTTCACCTTCTTCCCGGAGTCTCTGCCCGCCACCAGGAGGCCCTTTGAGAGGAAAACCGTGGACCGCCAGTCTGCCCGGAAGCCCCTGCTGGGCCTGGTGAGTGGCACCCAGGAAAGGGTAGTGCAGTCTCACGCTCTGGAGCCAGACCTCCCGTCCAGCGCGTTACCCTCTCCTGTTGTTAGCAACAGCTGAAGGGTCAGAAACCGCCGGGCACGCAGTGAGCAACGTGCGGATACCGTCGTCAGCCACACCAGCGGCCCCACTCTGTCTGCAGTGAACAGTTGAATGGGAGCTTGAGCGTCTCCGACTCCCTGGAGAGGAGCGACAGAGCTCTCACCACGGTGCTTGCTGGGCAGCCCCCACGTGCCCACTGGCTGCGACAGCCGATCATGCACTTGCGGCTGCCCTGGGGGAAGTCTTTGTAGGTGTTAGTGCCACACAGCCAAAGAATCAGCAGAGTGACCTGTTGAATAAAGGAGCTGATTACAGGGCAGCGTGATTCTGCCAGGCCTCCCTATTTTCATCACATACGGGGAAAGGGTGCTTTTAACTCCATTTTCCCATGAACTGTTTACATTTTGGTACAGAAATTTTGAAAACCATGCCTGAGATCTTCAGAACATTCCATGGAAAACACATGTTATAAAAGTATGCGTGGGTTTCAAAAGTTTTTTGCAACAAAAGAAGCATCTTTTAGTTCAATTTTTAACTCAGTTCTTCCCTTTTTTTTTTTTTTTTTTGACAGGCAGAGTGGACAGTGAGAGAGAGAGACAGAGAGAAAGGTCTTCCTTTGCTGTTGATTCACCCTCCAATGGCCGCCGCGGCCGGCGCACCGCACTGATCCGATGGCAGGAGCCAGGTGCTTCTCCTGGTCTCCCATGGGGTGCAGGGCCCAAGTACTTGGGCCATCCTCCACTGCACTCCCGGGCCACAGCAGAGAGCTGGCCTGGAAGAGGGGCAACCGGGACAGAATTCGGCGCCCCGACCGGGACTAGAACCCGTGTGCCGGCGCCACAAGGTGGAGGATTAACCTAGTGAGCTGCGGCGCCTGCCAGTTCTTCCCTATCTTAATAGCTATGGGCTAAGATCCACCAGATCAGAGAGGTTCACGCTCAGGGAGCCCACAGCATTTTTGCCCCATACGAATGGAGAAGGCAAGTTAGGGAAAGTTTCAGTTGTTTGAGTTAATCTAGCGAATCAAAAAGTATATTTCTAGGTAATGTTTCAGTCACTTTTGTCACAAAGCAGATGTGTGTGAAGTTTTTCTTTGTGGCTACATAGGCGCCATGACAGCCTTGATTCTTACCTGGCTGAGGGGCACGGCTGCATTTCTGAGACCGCCCGCCCCTGGGAGTCACCTTGGCCGGGCTTTGCTGATGGCATTTCCTGGTCGCCTTCCAGCCTGGGTACGTGCTGCAGTCAGAAGAGCTCCGGGCCTCGCTCCTGGCCAGGTACCCCCCTGAGAAACTCTTCCAAGCAGAGCGGAACTTCAATGCTGCTCAGGACCTGGACGTGTCTCTGTTGGAAGGTGACTTGGTGGGCGTGATCAAGAAGAAAGACCCCATGGGCAGTCAGAACCGCTGGCTGATCGACAACGGAGGTAAGTTTCAGACATGAGAGGAATGTAACTGAATGAGGAAAAAGTGACTTTGGCTGCACCTGAATCCTGTCTGGGCCAGAAAATACACAACAGAGTCTTTGATTAAAGAGAAAATAGCCCTAGAAGTTCTCTCTTTCTCTAGAGGGTGTAATTCCCAGATTAGCGAAACAAAGCCAGGGTTTGCTTGTGTTTCTGTTTTGACAAATTCCAGAGGGAGACTCCGGTACTCACCTTGCAAGCTCTTGCCCTGTGTCCCAGCTCACAGGCTCACGCCTCTGGGAATCCCGTTCCCTTCCCTGTCCCAGCGAGCCTCCGGTTTCTACAAATTGGTCTTGTGTGGGGGAGTTAAAAACCTGGGGGCTTTTTGAAAAGATTGCCACTGTAATACACAGTTCCACTGTCCAACTCTTCAGAGAGCAACTTTAAAAACAGCTCCCAACTCTGGGCGGGGAGAGAATTTCCAGGAGTACAAAGACTGACATCCACCTACGCTGTTTTCAGTAGTTATGAAAGTTAGGAAGCTCTGGGAAAATCCTTTTTTCCCAGACTGCATTTGCCAAAACGTGAACTAAGTGACATGAAAGTAGACATAATTGTAATTGACCTTTCTTGCTGTGATTCAATGAGGATACTTTACGGAGTTCAGGGGAAGACAGGGAAATTTTGAAGTCCACGCGTGCTCTACCACGGAGCCGTTTGCTGCCCCAGACCCTGTGGGGGGTGTCAGGAAACAGCATATGCATAGCCACCTACCCCAAATCAAAAACGGTCTGAATTCCACAGCATCGAGCCTAAGCGCTTTCTGGAACCTAGAATATGGCTTGGTTTCTTGACGATCGTCTTGTGAGCTTTTTCAAGACTTCTGCTTACCCAGCCTGATGAAGGTTGGAAGTGGGAAAAGGAGGGAGCCTCCTGGGGGCCCCGGCGGTGACAACCCCTGCTGGATGCACACCTTGTGAAGTCCCATGCTGCTTGGGGAGTGGCTCTCTCCTTGGACTCCCTCCCCGCCACCACCCCCCCCCCCGTCCCCCCAAGGAGAAACAGCAAGAAGCCCCAGTGCTGGACACTGCAGCCCCCTCCGTGTGCCCAGGGGCTCCTCTCCCCCCTCAGCACATGTTCATGGAGGGCTGACCACGTGCAGGAAATAAAAAGGTGTCAAAATACAGTTCTACTTAAAAGTTTGTGGGAAAAGGGAAGAGAAATTTGGGTGCAAACATGCATAGTATTTTCATAACATACACTATTCCTGGATAGTTATGGGCCTAGATTGCAGATTTTTTTGAACCAAAATCATCTTTTAATTTCATTTTCTATAAGCTTTCATAAAATAAATAGGTCATTATAAACCACAGAGGTAGAATAAAGTGTCCAAATATAGATTTTAAAAAAACAAACAAGGGGGAAATGCAGATTACCTGCTTGGGTCAGGAGCAGCGTGCACGTCCTGCGGTCACGCCGTGGCCGTGGTTTCTGTAAGTGCACAGCAGCTAAACTGTTGGCGGGGAAGGGAGGACGGACTCCCATCCACCTCATGCACACCCGGGAGCCCTTGGCCCTGGCAGCTGGAAGTCCTAGCAGCGTCCCACTCCCACAGCAGCCCCGCAGGAACGGTCATTGCATAAGGCTTAGGAGCAGTGATTGCTAAGGGGAGAAAAATATGACGACCCAGGGGCCAGCGCCGCGGCTCACTAGGCTAATCCTCCGCCTTGCAGCACCGGCACACCGGGTTCTAGTCCCGGTCAGGGCGCCGGATTCTGTCCCGGTTGCCCCTCTTCCAGGCCAGCTCTCTGCTGTGGCCAGGGAGTGCAGTGGAGGATGGCCCAAGTGCTTGGGCCCTGCACCCCATGGGAGACCAGGATAAGTACCTGGCTCCTGCCATCGGATCAGCGCGGTGCGCCGGCTGCAACGCGCCAGCTGTGGTGGCCATTGGAGGGTGAACCAACGGCAAAGGAAGACCTTTCTCTCTGTCTCTTTCTCACTGTCTAACTGCCTGTCAAAAAAAAAAAAAAAAATGACGACCCAGAAGTGGAAAACCAGCATCAATGCCATAAATAAAAAATTACTTGTAGATACAATGAACTGCCCTCCCCCCCCCCCCCCCCAAGAAGAAGGCAGAGTCACATGCTGTATTTTTCCTAAGGTTCACGGGACCATTTCCTGTCACTGTCTCAGCACCCAATCCCGTGCAAAAGCCATGACAGGCCCCACCCCCACGGCACACCCAGCCCTTCGCTGCAGGGGATGGCCTGTGTGTCAGTTCTCAGCCCTCCTAGTACGGGGGACTGTCACGTACGGCCCACGTTCCTGAAAGGATGCACATGGTGGGGTGGGGCAGGGAGGCCACCTCCTTAACCCAGGCTTGCCCTCTGGCGATGCCCTGCCAGCTCCCTTCCTGCCCGCTGAGAGCTCTCGCTGTGCTTCTCCTGCAGTCACCAAAGGCTTCGTGTACAGCTCCTTCCTGAAGCCCTACAACCCTCGCCGCAGCCACTCGGACGCCTCCGTGGGCAGCCACTCCTCCACCGAGTCGGAACACAGCAGCGCCTCCCCACGGGCCCCCCGGCAGAACAGCGGCAGCACCTTGACCCTCAACCCCAGCAGCATGGCCGTGGCCTTCACTTCAGGGCCTTGCCAGAAGCAGCCTCAGGACGCATCTGGGGCAAAGGAAGGCAACCCAGGAGCGGGCAGTGCACCTCCAAGCCTGGCTGGCTCAGAGGGTGGGCTGTCAGCACCGGACGCTGCCTCCCTGCCCAGGATAGGGGATGCTGCGGAGGTGGCCAGAGACGTAAGGCAGCCCGCTGCCACCCTGAGGAGCTACCGCAGCCCCGGGCACCCCGAGCTGGTGACTCACTCCATGCCAGGGCGAAACGGGCAGGGCCGAGACCTCGCGAAAGGATGCACGAGGGCAGCCCAGGCCCTGGAAGACAGAAAAGAGGAGCCAGCAAGCATGGAGGCGGAAGGCAACCAGGTGAGTCCCACGTCCCTCCCGGCCCTGCGCCGTGGGGGCGGGAGCGGGCCAAGAGGACGCACACAGGAGGGAGCCGCGGTGCCTTCCACAGCATCACTCCATGGGCTCCTCGTGGCCCTGGGCAGTCAAAGGTGTCACAGTGAAAACGTTAGCCATTCTTCCACCTCACCCACTGTTGTGAGCAGAGGCAGCTGGGTAACCCACCATTTATCCAAAGCTAAAGATGAAATAAGAAATTAGACTTTAGGGGCCGGCGCCGCGGCTCAATAGGCTAATCCTCCGCCTGCAGCACCGGCACCGGCACCCCGGGTTCTAGTCCTGGTCACCCCTCTTCCTGTCCAGCTCTCTCCTATGGCCCGGGAGTGCAGTGGAGGATGGCCCAAGTCCTTGGGCCCTGCACCCCATGGGAGACCAGGAGAAGCACCTGGCTCCTGGCTTTAGATCAGCACGATGCACCAGCCATTGAAGGGTGAATGGCAAAAGGAAGACTTTTCTCTCTCTCTCACTGTCCACTCTGCCTGTTAAAAAAAAAAAAAAAAATTAGACTTTAGGAATGAAATCTGGGCTCCATTTCAGTTTTATCTTCCCCTTCACGCCTTGTGGCCTCCAGACCTCGGTGGGCCACGGCCACTCTCAGGTTCATGGCCAAGGAATTGCCTCGTGCCTCTGCTGCTTGGCTTTCTCCCGCAGCAGCGGGTCTCTGTGGCTCACCTTTGGCACCAGACTTCGTGGAGAGCGCAGCCCTGCTGATGCCTGCTTCCCAAGCCAGTCCCTGGGCTGCATCTGAGCTCGGCGCATACTCGCTCGGCTTTGGCGCTGCTCTTAGTACCTGCAGCCCAGGGCAGACGGCCCAGGCCTGGAGCCACCAAAGGGCCTGTTCCCGAACACACTGAGGGAGAAGATGGGACTTTCTCAGATTCTGAGGCTGAGCAAGGAGCTTGGTTCTAGCCTCATCAACTCCTGCATGTGACAAGGTCGCAGGCCCCAAGGTGTTCGTCCTGGGCCCCTGGCTTCCCTCCTGATCTAGCACTCCTCTCGCTTTGTGTTGTGTCTTTGTGACACCGAGACATTTTCCCTCTTTGTTGACTGTTTTAGTTCAGAATTCCTGTGCATCCTGGTGGGGCATCCTGTCTCCTGTGTTTTCATATTGACTGACACTTCCTTAAGGGGACTCTGAGTGACAAGGTTGTGAATTTTGGTTTTGTTTGCATCTGCCCCGTCTGTTGTGGTAGCCACATATAGCTACTGAAATCTAAGTTAAATAAGATCAATAGGGCCAGCGCTGTGGCACAGTGTTTGAACTGCTTGCCTGGAGTGCCAGCATCTCACACAGGTGCCAGTTTGAGTCCCAGCTGGTCTGCTTCCGATCCAGCCCCCTGCTAATGCACCTGGAAGGCAGTGGAAGATGGCCCAGATGTTTGCTCTGCACCCACATGGGAGATACAGATGAAGCTCCTGGCTTCGGCCTGGCCCAGCCCTGGGCGTTGTGGCCGTTTGGGGAGTGAACCAGCAGATGGATGCTCACTCTGTCTCTCCCACTCATTCTGCCTTTCACATACAAAAATCTTTTAAAAGAAGTTAAACAAGATGAAAACTCCGTCCTCGGGCTTCCTGGCCCTGTTTGAAGGGCTCAGTAGCCACAGGCAGCAAGGGGCTGCCGTCCTGGGCAGTGCGCATACAGAACAAAACAGCCCCTCACTGCACCAGGTTCTGCCGGACCATGGTGCCCCGAGCCCTCTCCCGCTCCTTAACTCACTTTCTCTCCCTCACCCAGGTCTATTTTGCTGTCTATACTTTCACGGCACGAAACCCAAATGAGCTGAGCGTGTCTGCCAATCAGAGACTCAAGATCCTCGAGTTCAAAGACGTCACGGGAAACACAGAGTGGTGGTTAGCTGAGCTCGATGGCAGGAAAGGTTACGTGCCCTCCAGTTACATCCGCAAGACCGAGTACACCTGAGCCTCTCCTGCCTGCCACGCGGCCTTGCTGTTAGCCTGCCGAAAGGTTCTGGTGGGCCACGGAGGGGGCACCGCCCCTGAGACACAGGCCCTGCCACGTTGCATAGCTGTGGCCTGGTGCAACACAAGATGAGTCTTGTCCTTCCTCGGTTGGGTTGTAAAACTTGATGTTCACTAGCGTTTCTAGAATCAAAAATGGACCCTGGCCATGAGAAAAAGCAAGTTCTGGGCTCCAGCTCTGAAGTCGAGAGCTGTCCAACCGGAAGCCAGCGTGCTGTGGACACAGGAAGTCAAGCTGTCTCGGTTGGAACCAAACAGTGTGGGCTGGCCCGTACTCCACGATCAGCCGACCGGAAGCTCCCTGGGTGAAGTAAAGAATGAGGCTCCGAGAGGCCTTGGAGGCTGCGCTTCTGCGCAGGGCAGGGGATCTGTCAGTGTTATGAAGCCTTAGACACACACCCGAAGTCCCATAGGTTAGGCAGCCTTCAACTTTTTCTTTTTAAGGAGTGTTTAGGGTCTTTATTTTCCTTTGCCCTTCATCTGAAAGGTTCTGTGGCCTCACTAGGTGTGATCCACCTACACTTTTCCGACAGTCATCCCAACCTCAGGCTGCCTCGGTGGGGTCCTGGCCCTCTCTCTCAGGCCTCAGGAGCAGATCTTCCTGCAACCACAGGATCAGCCCTCCAGCTGGCGTCAGTGCCACAATAACCCAACAGCAGTTCCTTCCTCCAAGGTCACGACTACCATTTCGTTACCCCCACACATGCAGAGAACTTGACCCGTGTGACTTACTTGAATTTGGGTAAGCAGTCCAAGAAGTTTCTCCTGGGCCACTGCCTTCCACGCCGAGGTGACGCTCGGGAGCTGGGTGCGAGAGCCCCCGGTAGGACCTGTCCGTAGTCAAAGATTAGCAAAGCCCCTAGCGGGGTCCTTATTCTTAAGGCCTTCCCCAGACACAAAGCCTGCCTTGGAACTGGAAACTGAATTTTGTCTTTGCAGAAAGGGAATCAAGAACAGCCTTAAGCCCCTGCTCCTCCAGGTACCCATCTGGCCTTCAAACCCTGGTGACTTTGGAGCCGTCTGTGGCCTGACGGTCACCTCAGGAGATGGCTCTAGAGCAGTCTTTTGTGAAGTGTTTCTACTTAGAGATGTTTATATTTAAGTAGCTATTTTATAAATAAATGCATTTCTAATGGCCACAAGTATGTTTTCTTGATTTCCATGTTTAGCCTGAACATTTGTTCTTGGAATTGTACTCTGGAAGAATGGGAGAAGCAAATAAGACTACCAGGTCAAAAGTTGATTTTATCTGGGGCCGGCACTGTGGCATAGTGGGTAAAGCCACCATCTGCAACACTGGCATCCCGTATGGGCACTGGTTTGAGTCCCAGCTGCTCCACTTTTGATCCAGTTCTCTGCTAATGGTCTGGGAAAGCAGTGAAGGATGCCCAAGTACTTGGGCCCGAAAGAAGCTCCTGGCTTCGGCCTAGCCCAGCCCTGGCTGTTGCAACCATCTGGGGGAGGGAACTGGTGGATAGAAGATCTAACTCTGCCTTTCAAATGAATAAATCTTAAAATCACTGTCCAATGTTTCAACACAGTCTCTGGATACCCCACAGAGGTCCATGCTGTAGGCGATTGCGTCTCTGTTTTAAACTATCTTGTGCCAGACCAGAGGCCTGAGGTCTCCAGCTGAAATCCCTCAGAGATGTGTCTTCTCCTGATACTGCCGATGTGGAAATGCACACCAGAGATGAGAAAAGTCACAGCAGCAGTGTGGGCAAAGCTGGAGCCAGAAAAGTGGGCGGCAGGAGTAGTGATGGGGCGACAGTGACGCAGTCACCCAGTGCTGTCAAGGAGTAGAATACATGGGTAACTAGGTAGACTGGGAAAGAGACTTTGAGGTCAGCATGGCCAACTCTTTTTTATGGGCTAGGAAAAAATGGAATCCAAAGACATTCTGACTCTCAAAGTCCTGCGTTGAGTTTTTGACAGATTACAAGCTTAAACTTGGGCCTGCATGCCCTGGAGCCCACACGTCTGGCTTCCCACATAGCTCTGTGACCTGGGCACCTGACCTCACCTATGCTTCAGTCTCTGTGTCTACAGCAACACAGTCATCCCAGCCACCTGAGGGTGTTGTCAGCATTGGCTGAGTAATACAAGGGCACTTCAGCGCTTCATGGAGATGTGGAATTAAAAGCAGCTTATTTTGGCACAAAAAATTTGAGATCCACACATGAGGAGTCTTCAGAAAGCTTGTGGGAAAGGTGTAGCATGAAAAAGTGGTATGGATTCTCAAATTTTCTTGTACCAAAATAGCCTTAATTTTTCCAGACTTTTTGAAGTCCCCTTGTACATGTAGAACCCTAGTCAGCAGGGGTGGAGAATGAGGCTTTCCATCTGCTGGGGAGCAGAGCTCCAAGTGAGTCAAGGACTGCATGTTAGAACTCCATGCTGGGCTGGTAAAACCCAACCCTGGGCAGATCATCATGGTCATGAAGGGGCCGGTGCTGTGGGTGAAGCCGCTGCCTGCAGTGCTGGCATCCCCTATGGGCACTGATTCAAGTGCTGGCTGCTCCGCTTTCAATCTTGCTCTCTGCTATGACCTGGGAAAGCAGTGGAAGATGGCCCAAGTATCTGGGCCCCTGCACCCATGTGGGAGACCCAGAAGCTCCTGGCTTCCAACAGCTCCAGCTGTTGCAGTCAAGTGGGGAGTGAACCAGCAGATGGAAGACCCCTCCCCTCTCTAACTCTTTCAAATAAATAAATTATTTAAAAAACAAATAAAAATAATGATCATGGAAAATCCTGGCTGTTGCCCTCCTTGGCACTATAGCTTCCAGGTTCTTGCTGCTTCTCCTTGTACCATGTCTTTAATGCCCTCATTTTGTCACTAACAGAATACAAGCCACCCAGCTCCAGGTGGTTGTGAGGCAGGACTTCTAGCCTGTCCGAGACAATACAATCTTCTGGATACTAGAAGACAGTCTTTTCCAAGGCCACCTTCAAACACCATAGGGCAGACAGGCGAGAAGAATACCCATAAACACCTGTTATGTCCTTATATCAGCTTGAGGAAGATACAGAAATTGAGACCTTCACCCAGTCTACCCCATAAGATTATGGGTAACTTCTCTTGAGGGAGTGTTAGGTAGAAAGTTAGAAAGTAGCATGTGTGTGAGAGGCCGAAGGAAAACCGGGCACCGCAGGAAGGAAAGGAATGCAGCCATCTTGGAGGCACACCATGGACACGGTCCAGTATTTCACTCTACACAGTCTTGTACATAGCCCAGTAACTTTACAGTTGATCCCCGCCTCCCCCCCCCCTCAGAAAGGTCCCATAGGAGAATCCTCTCTGCCCAACCTGGCAACATCAGGCACTAAAACTTTCACAGCCTTCCCCCAAGGCAGGCACCCCCAGAGAAGTCTGCCCGACACCAAGAGGCCTACCAGTCTGTTAGTCTGTTAACGCTGGGTAGTCAAACCATGGGAGGAGGGTTTTCACCTGCTTCTCACCCAGCAAACCCTTTGACCAAAGAGAGGTGGGGAGGAGAAACGGTGGAAGAGCTGGACCCCATTCCTTTATAAACCCCAGTCTGAATGCAGACTGTGCTCAGTCTCTTGAGATAACCACCTGGCTTATCGGGTGTCCGATAGTTTAGTCAACTACATGACTTTCTTACCCAAGCCTGAATGGCTGACACTAAGATTCCATCCTGAGAGGTGCCCATCCATTCCAGCAGATGCCCCAGCTATCAAACCTTGCTGCCTTGAGGCCAGTACTCCTGCATCTCACGTCCGAATTGTTTCTTGCACAGACTAGAATCTGTTCCACTCATCACCAAGGCCTCTCTGGCAGGTCCTGGACAGGCCTTGGCCACAAATTTGGTGCAAGATGGCGAGACCAGTAGGGAGCCTGCACTGGAGCCTGTCCTTAAAGGCACACTTCAGGCCTGACCAACTTCTCTCAGGCACACTGGACCCAGGACCTTGATGGACAAAGAAGTCAGATCGAGGGCCACCACAGGAACTCCCCAGGAGGGGGTGGACAGAAGGGCTCGACTACCTGTGCTTCCCCATCTTCAAGTTCAGGCCTGGCAGGCGGTGTCTCCCTGGTAGGCCTTCCCTTGGAAGGCAGGGTCCCATACCACAGGCAGGCCCTCATCCCCAGGGCCTCCTGGTGGGCAGAAATGGGACATCTGTCTGGGGTCCAGGCCTGGGCCACTGGGGCTACAAGGCCCTGGAAGAGCAGTGCTGGAGGCCTTGACCTTGAGACCCTGCATAGGGGAACACGGTCGTTAGGCCTTTACAGTAGGATGGGTCCTACCCATCTTAACGGCACACCACCCAATCTCCATGCCTGTGTGTCTCACAGGGCCTCTTGCCGGAGCTTTCTTCATGATACAGGACCTTTTCAAACACTGCACGTGCCTGTGACACACAGCCACTGGCTCATATGACCGGGGGCTTTGCAGGCCTACCCATCCCCTCCTAGACCTCCAGGTCCAGAGAAGGGCCATGAGGGCATGTTGTGTTCAGATGAGCACATGCGGGACAGCTGATCTGTCTCACATGGACACTCCACGGGGACAGAGACGAGTGCAGAGCTCTTCAAGACCTAAGCATGTTACCACCTTGTGGAAAGTTTCATAAGATGTACAGGGGACAGCCGGACGACCTCAGCCCCAAGCCAACACAGAGCCTTCCAAGCACAGGAGGGCCCTGAGTTGTCCTCAGGTGATCCACTCATGTCCCGGGGGAAGAGACACCTCCTCTCCCCCCACCAAAGCCCAAATAGGTCTGCTTCTGCCTGCAGGGCCTCAGGCCCACGACCCAGGACTGTCGCTCCCCCACTCGCGGAGGAACGACACCAGACCCTGCGCTGTTCTTTTTGCCCGGCCCTTCCCGGGTTAGCTGCCATTCCCTCGCTCACGGAGGAACAACGCCGTCCCGGGATAGCTGCCTGCCCCC
Organism: Oryctolagus cuniculus; assembly: GCF_051225735.1. Taxonomy (NCBI): domain Eukaryota; kingdom Metazoa; phylum Chordata; class Mammalia; order Lagomorpha; family Leporidae; genus Oryctolagus; species Oryctolagus cuniculus. Next base: position 30,075,468 of record NC_142881.1, read on the forward strand.
CACCTTCGCGGAGGGGCGGCACCCCCGCCGCTTTCCCCACTTCCACGGAGGAGCGGCACACCGCCGGCCGGCTCTCTCAGGGGTTCCTCAGATGTTCCTCAGATGTTTCTGGTGCATGTTGTCTCTCTCCTCCTTTATAGTCCTCTTCCACCAATCCCAACTCTCCTGGCATTCTCTCCCCACGCGCTGAGCACGCTGCTCTCCTCCAATCAGGAGCAGGATCAACTCCTGCAGCTTATTGGTCAAATTGGTGAGGCAGCTGTGTAGAAGTTGTTTGCTCTCTCTCAGCGCCATATGGTGGGAGATCAGATGCATAGAATTAGCCCTAGCAGTTCCAGTAATTTAGTCTAGTCTTGGTTGCTCCCCACAATTCCCCCTTTCTTTTTATTCTTCGGCTTTGATACACGCCTGTCTTCGGTGGCCCGCGGCACACACTCTGCTCTGCTAGAGTTGCCTGCAGGTGCTTATAGCCCTACCAATCAGGCAAACCGAATCCAGGTCCTCTTATTGCCATGTTGTGGGGAGGCTTTTAGGTGCTGATGCGTGCCTGTGTTCGGTGCCCTGCGGCACATACTCTGCTCTGCTAGAGCTGCCCACAGGTGCTTATCGCCTTACTAATCAGGCAGACCGAATCCAAGCTCTCTCATCACCATGTTGTGGGGAGGCGTTTTTTATTTTTCTCTATTTCTATCTCCGGGCATTCCTATTTCTCTTATTTTACTTCTATCTCCCTCCTATCTGCGCGGCTTCCGGGCTCCGCTTGCGTCCCGCGCTCTCTTATCTGCGCGGCTTCCCAGCTCCACATGCGCTCCGTGGTCTCTGCGCCTTTCGCGCCCTCCCCACGGCCTCTGCGCTAGCCCCGCGCTCTTATCTGCTCCCTCCCCGTGTGCTCTCTCTGCCCGCGCCCCGCTCACTCTCTCCACACTCCGCGGCTTCTGCGAATCATAGCCTAGCTTACGTTTCTGCTATAGTTTAGCTTCCGCCTTTGTTCCCCGGGCTAATCTGACAAATCCCAACCTAGCTTATGTCTCCGCTTTTGGTTTGGCTTTTCCGTCTTTGCTCCCCGGGCTAATCTGACGAATCCCAACCTAGCTTACGTCTCCACTTTGGTCTACCCCCGCAGCTTCACTTTCCCTAGCTTATATTTTTCTCTCCCCGGTACTTTTCCTAGCTTTCTTCCAGCAATATTTCTCTCTCATTTCTCCTAGCTTCTCCCCACAGCCTGTATCCGAGTCTAAGTTTCTTCTAGCTTTTACTTTCGCTTTCAATCTTAGATTTCTCCTAGCTTCTCCCCACAATCCGTTTCCAAGTTTGTTTTTTCTAGCTTTCACTTTCGCTTTCAATCTTAGATTTCTCCTAGCTTCTCCCCGCAGTCCGTATCCGAGTCTATATTTCTTCTAGCTTTCACTTTCACTTTCAATCTTAAATTTCTCCTAGCTTCTCCCCGCAGTCCGTATCTGAGTCTATGCCTAGGCTTTCACTAGCTTCTTCTGGCACTTTTTCCATCCGGCTTTTCCCTAGGCTCTCTCTAGTCTCTCTCCAGTATTTTCCCACTTCTTCCCTCCCAGGTTTCATATCCGAGTCACGGCACTATTATGTCACTCCCCCACTCGCGGAGGAACGACACCAGACCCTGCGCTGTTCTTTTTGCCCGGCCCTTCCCGGGTTAGCTGCCATTCCCTCACTCACGGAGGAACAACGCCGTCCCGGGATAGCTGCCTGCCCCCTGCCTCCGCGGAGGGGCGGCACCCCCACCGCTTTCCCCACTTCCGTGGAGGAGCGGCACACCGGCGGCCGGCTCTCTCAGGGGTTCCTCAGATGTTCCTCAGATGTTTCTGGTGCATGTTGTCTCTCTCCTCCTTTATAGTCCTCTTCCACCAATCCCAACTCTCCTGGCATTCTCTCCCCACGCGCTGAGCACGCTGCTCTCCTCCAATCAGGGGCAGGATCAGCTCCTGCAGCTTGTTAGTCGAATTGGTGAGGCAGCTGTGTAGAAGTTGTTTGCTCTCTCTCAGCGCCATATGGTGGGAGATCAGATGTATAGAATTCGTCTTAGCAGTTCCAGTAATTTAGTCTGGTCTCGGTTGCTCCCCACACAGGACCAGCAGCCTGGCAGGCCAGACACCGGAGGAAGACACCATGTGCTGGCCTGCAGGGCCGGTCCTGCCAGGCCTGCTGCTGGAGGAACCCACACATTCATGTCCCGGCCTCCTTCCACGGCTGGGGCGCACTCTGGCCTGGGCCAGCACGGTGGTGGGTGGACGTGTCGGCCTTCGGGTTGCAGGGCTGTGCTGGAGGCAGAGGGAACACAGAAGCAGCAAGATGGCGGTGACACCCGAGGGACTGCCCTGCGAGGGGTGGCCCTTAGCCTGCTCCTCTGGCCGTGCAGCTGGCCGGTGGCACTGGAGGTCACACGTCACCACAGATATGCAGGGAAGCTGAAGGCATTCCTCCAGCCAAAGAGGACGTTCCCTAGAACAAAGCCTTCAGAGGAGATACCAACCAGTGTCTCCCCAGGTACATAAAAATAGATGTAGAAGGGGCAGTGCTGTGGCACAGCAAGTTAACGCCCTGGCCTGAAGCCCCAGCATCCATATGGGTGCCGGTTCTAGTCCCAGCTGCTCCACTTCCGTTCCAGCTCTCTGCTATGTATGGCCTGGGATAGCAGAAGATGGCCCAAGTCCTTGGGCCCCTGCACCCACGTGGGAGACCTGGAAAAAGCTCTTGGCTCCTGGCTTCGAATTGGTGCAGTTCCAGCCGTTGCAGCCAACTGGGGAGTGAACCAACGGGTGGAAGACCTCCCTCCCTCCCTCTCTCTCTCTGCCTCTCCTCTGTCTGACTCTCAAGTAAAAAATCTTTAAAGAAAGAAAAAAGCTATAGAAATGCAGAAACATGAACAAGACTATGACTCCAACAGGAACACGAACGACACTTCAACATTAGACTGTGAAGATGAGGAAACTGACAAAGTCCCTGAGAAGGAACTCAAAAGAATGACCACAAGATTACTCAAAGACACGGAGAGGCCACTCTAGGAATTAAGGACATTCAAGTGACACGGACGTACCGTCAAATGACAAAGTAGACGGGTCTTAGGAGTTCCTGAAGGAGTGGAAAAACAGAATGGCTTACAAAACTTATCCAGTGAAAGTTTAGTAGATTTCTCTGATTTGAAGATACGGACATTCAAGTACAGGAAGTGCACAAAACCCTGAATAGACATGACCAGAGAAGATCGTCACTGTGACACACTGTGCTCCAACTGTCAAAAGTAAAACAAAGAAAAAGGCCGGCACCGCGGCTCACTAGGCTAATCCTCCGCCTTGCAGCGCCGGCACACCGGGTTCTAGTCCCTGTCGGGGCGCCAGATTCTGTCCCGGTTGCCCCTCTTCCAGGCCAGCTCTCTGCTGTGGCCAGGGAGTGCAGTGGAGGATGGCCCAAGTGCTTGGGCCCTGCACCCCATGGGAGACCAGGAGAAGCACCTGGCTCCTGCCATCGGATCAGCGTGGTGCACCGGCCGCAATGCGCTGGCCGCGGCGGCCATTGTAGGGTGAACCAATGGCAAAGTAGGACCTTTCTCTCTGTCTCTCTTTCTCTCACTGTCCACTCTGCCTGTCAAAAAATTAAAAAAAAAAAAAAAAAAAAAAAAAAAAAAAAAAAAAGAAAAGATTCTAAAATGTCTAAGAGAAATGTCATTTATCTTTAATGGATCTCCAATTAGATAAACAGATTTCCAATCAGAATCCATACAGGCTAGGAGAGAATGGAGAAATATAGTCCAAGTCCTTGAAGAAAATATTTGTAAAGACTTATTTGAAAGGCAGAGATGGGGAGATGGGGAGAGAGGGAGAGGAGATGGAGAGAGGGAAGAAAGATCTTCTGTCCACTAGTTCACTCCCCAAATGGTGACCACAGCCATGGCTGGACCAGGGCAAAATCAGGAGCTTTATCCTGGTCTCCAGGTGGGTGCAGGGGCCCAAGCACTTGCGCCATCTTCTGCTTTTCCAGGCACATTAGCAGGGAGCTGGATCAGAAGTGGAGTACCTCTTTCTCTCTGCTTCTGCCTCTCTGTAACTCTGCCTTTCAAATAAATAAATAAATCTTTAAAAAAGAAACGTAATGAGGCTGGCACTGTGGCATAGCAGGTAAAGCCACTGCCTTGCAGCACCAGCATCCCATACGGGCGCTGGTTTGAGACCTGGTTGCACCACATCCAAGCCAGCTCTCTGCTGTGGCCTGGGGAAGCAGAAGATGGCCCAAGTCCCTGGGCCTCTGCACCCATGTGGAGACCAGAAGAAGCTCCTGGCTCCTGGCTTTGGATTGGCGCAGCTCTGGCCATTGCAACCATCTGGGGGAGTGAACCAGCGGATTGAAGACCTTTCTCTCTCCACCTCTGCCTCTCTGTAACTCTGCCTTTCAAATAAGTAAATCTTAAAATGTATGGTTTGCAAAACTTTAAAAAGGATGTACTATACACAGAAATAGAAAAAGATAATTAGCATCATGAAAGAATGTAAAGGCAGGAAAACTAAGTACAACATAGATCCAGAACAAAAGGAATACTCATAAGAAAATGGCAGGACCAAACCATTACTTAATAATAATTTTGACTGTAAATGGAGCAAATTCTCTAATTAAAAGACACAGGTTGGTTGAGTGAATTGCCTACAAGAAACTCACCTCACCAACAAAGATGCACATAGAATGAAAGTGAAAGAACGAGAAAAGATTCCATGACGAGCGGTCTTAAAATCAGACAAAGTAGACTTTAACACAAAAACTGGTAACAGAGAAAGAAACCCATTAATAGTGACTAAAGGATTAACTCAATAGGAAGATGTGACTACAGTAAGTGGATATACACCCTATGCAAGGACACTCAGCTATTTATTTTTTTAAAAGATTTATTTGAAAGTCAGAGTTACAGAGAGAGAGAAGAGAGAGAGGAGAGAGAGAGGAGAGAGAGGTCTTCCATCCATTGGTTCACTCCTCAAGTGGCCACAATGGCCTTCTACTGCTTTCCCAGGCCACAGCAGAGAGCTGCCTCAGAAGTGGAGCAGCCGGGACTGGACTGGGCACCCGTATGGGATGCCACTGCAGGGGACGGCTTAACCCACTATGCTACAGTGCCAGCCCCGAGCACCCAGCTATTTAAAACAAATGTTAGTGGATCTCAAGGGAGACATGATCCAATAGGGGGACTTCAACACCCCTTTTTTTTAATCAATGGACAATTAACTAGGCAAAAATCAACAGAGAAAAACAGAGCTAATCTATGCTATCAATCAAATGGATCTAATTGATACCTACAGACCATTTCATCTCATGGTTGAATACACATTCTTTTTATCAGTGCATGGAACATTCTCTAGGATAGACCATATGTTAGGCCATAAAACAAGTCTCAACAAGTTAAAACAAAAATTGAAATCATATCATGTATCCTTGCTGACCACAATGAAACAAGGCTGGAAATTAGCAGCCTATGAAACTCTAGAAAATATACACACAGAGACTGAATAATATTCTCCTGAATAGTGTGTCCTAGAAGAAATCAAAACGAAAATAGATTTCTGGAAACAAATGAAGACGACAATACAACATAAACACTTATGGGATATAGCAAAAGTTTATAGCGATTAGTGCCTACATCAAGAAATTAGAAGCCAGCGCCGCAGCTCACTAGGCTAATCCTCCACCTGCAGCACCGGCACCGGGTTCTAGTCCCGGTCGGGGCACCAAATTCTGTCCCGGCTGCTCCTCTTCCAGTCCAGCTCTCTGCTGTGGCCCGGTAAGGCAGTGGAGGATGGCCCAAGTGCTTGGGCCCTGCACCCCATGGGAGACCAGAAGCACCTGGCTCCTGGCTTTGGATTGACGCAGCGTGCCAGCCATAGTGCGCCGGCCGTAGAGGCCACTTGGGTGAACCAACGGAAAAAGGAAGACCTTTCTCTCTGTCTCTCACTGTCTAACTCTGCCTGTCAAAAAAATAAATTAAAAAATAAAAAAAGAAATTGGAAAGGCACCAAATAAGTGAGCTATCAATGCATCTCAAGGACCTGGAAAAACAAGAACAAATCAAACCCCAAACTAGAAGAAAAGAAACAAATTGAAATTTAAAAAACTATACAAAAGATCAATGAAATGAAGAGATTTTTTTTTTGCATTTTTTATTTGGAAAGCAGTTACAGAGAAGCAGAGACAGAAAGAGAGAGAGGTCTTCCATCCACTGGTTCACTCCCCAGATGGCTGCAACAACTGGATCCGAAGCCAAGGGCTTCTTCCCAGTCTCCCACATGGTTGCAGGGGCCCAAAGACTTGGGTCATCTTCCATTGCTTTCCCAGGCACATTAGCAGGGAGCTGGATCAGAAGTAGAGTCACTGGGATTCAAACCAGCGCTCACATGGGATGCTGGCATCACAGGAGGAAACGTACTATGCCACAGCACCGGCCCCAAGGTTGGCCACTCTTTACCGTTACTATTCAATATGGTTCTGGAAGTTTTGGCCAAGCCATTAATCAAGAAAAAGAAATCAAAGGGCTACAAATTGCAAAGGAGGAAGCTAAGTTATCCCTGTTTGCAGATGGCTTGATCTTTTATATAGGGGAACCAAAAAACTCCATTAAGAGTCCATTGGAATGCATAGGAGAGTTTGGCAAGGTTGCAGGATATAAAAAAAAATCAATACACAAAAATCAGTAGCCTTTGTATACATAAATGATGCCATGGCTGACAATTTATAAGACCAGTCCCATTCACAACAGCCACACACAAGAAAACTTAATACCTTGGAATAAATTTAACCAAGGATATGAAATATCTATAATGAAAATTGTAGAATATTAAGAAATAGAAGACACATGCAAAAGGAAAAATCTTCCATGATTGTGGATTTTACAGATTCGATGTAATCCCAACCAAAATACCAACGACATTGTTTTCAGATCTAGAAAAAAATTATTCTATGTGGCTGCATTGTGGCACAGCAGGTTAAAGCCCTGGCCTAAAGTGTCAGCATCCCATATGGGCACCGGTTCAAGACCTGGTTGCTCCACTTCTGATCCAGCTCTCGGCTACTGCCTGGGGAAGCAGTAGATGATGGCCCAAGTCCTTGGGTCCCTGCACCCACGTGGGAGACCCAGAAGAAGCTCCTGGCTCCAGACTGGCATGGCTCCATTTGTTGCAGCCATCTGGGAAGTCTTTCTCTACCACTCTCTAACTCTGTCTTTCAAATAAACAAATCTTTTAAAAAAGAAAAATGATTCTAAAATTCATAGGGAAACACAAGAGAGATCCTGAATAGCAAAGCAACAACAAAAGGCAGATTCCAGGGCAGTTAGAATCAATACAGCCAGGCACAAAAACAGACATGTGGGCCAGTGGGTCAGATAGAAACCCCAGAAATCCAAGCATCTACAGCCAATGTATCTCTGGTGAATGAGCTACAAACCACTCCTTGGGAAAAGAACAGTCTCTTTAATAAACAGTGTTGGAAAAATCCAATCTCTACATGCAGAAGTCTGAAACAAGATCCTCCCCTTACATTCTATACAAAAATCAACTCAATGGTCAAGGATCTAAATCTGTGATCTGATATCATCAAATTCATAGAGGAAAACACAGGGGAAATACTTCAAGACATTGACAGACTTCTTGGGTAAGCCTCAGAAGCACAGACAGTAAAAGCAAAACACACAAATGAGATGATATCAAGCTAAGACGCTTCTGCATAGCAAACAGTCAGAGTGAAGAGGCAACCAAACCAATGGGATAAAATTCTTGCCAACTAATCGCTTGGTAGAGGATTGATATCTAGAATCTGAAGAGCTGAAGAAACTCAACAACAAAACAGACAATCCAGTTAAGAAACGGATAAAGGACATGAACATGCATTTTTCAAAAGGTGAAATTCAAATGGCTAACAGACACATGAAAACCACCAGGGGTAACACAAGTAAAAACCACAATGAGGTTTCATCTCACCCTTAGAATGACTGTCATCCAAAAGTTAAAAAGTTACAAATGCTGGAGAGGATGTGGAGAAAAAGATACCCTAATATACTGCTGGTGGGAACGTAAACTAGTACAAATGTTATGAAAGTATGGGGATTCCTCAGAAATTTGTAGATAGATTACCATATGACTCAGCTGCCCCACTCCTGGGAATTTACCCAAAGGAAATGAAATTGGCGTGGGAAAGAGTTAATCTGCACTCCCATGTTTATAGCAGCTCAATCCACAATAGCTCAGAAATGAAATCAACCCAGATGTCCGTCAGTTGATGACTGGATAAAGAAGATGTGCTATACACACACTACAGAATACGGCTCAGCCATAAAAAATGAAATCTTGCCTTTTGCAAAATGGATTTAACTGGTGATGTTTAGTGGTCTCTGGTAGCTAATATATAGAATACAGATAGAAAAAACAATGTGTAAGAATGAAACTGATATCTTACCATTTGATTATTGCTTATAGTCCTAGATTCCTATGTTTCTGTGGAACAGTAGTCTTTCTACTTTTTACTTGAACACTCTATTTAGTGGTGTATTAAGCTCGTGATTATAAAATAAATTGAATTTATATTATTGCAAAACTTCAAAGAAAAAAAAGAGGAAGGTGGGAAGTATCATATTCTTAGAATTTTATCTATGAAATACTTGAAATATATTCTCTTCACATAAAAAAAAAAAAAAAGTAATTCAGAGGATTGAGTGCCACCACAGGAACTCCCCAGGAGGCAGCTGGCAGCTGTGACCTAGCGTTGCATCACTGGTGGCCACAGGACTCAGTCTGGGCCCGTCTCAGTCCCTGGGAGAGGTTGGCAGGGATGGAGTACCCTTTTTTAGATACTTTCTGAACACCACCAACTGCAGATTTGAGACCCACCTGTGGTGCGCCCTCTAGTGCTGAAACAGCAACAATACCGCAGTAAATTGTGGCAAACCTCAATTTAGGGCGCCATCTAGTGCTACAACAGCAGAAGTGTCCGCTGGTTCGGAGGAAATTAGGAGTAAGAATTTGGGGAAGGAAACCCACAAAGCCGGATTACAGACTGGAAAAAGTACCTACTGTTTCAAAGCACAGACAACATCGGATTCCAACAACCATCAAGAACGCTCAGGGAGGGGTGATGTTCGGCGTAGCGGTTAAGATACCCCTTGGGACCCCCGCATCCTGTTATCCGAGTGACCAAGTTTGAGTCTCTGCACCACAGTTTCAATCTTAGCTTCCTGCTAATGGTATGCAGCAGGTGGTAGCTCAAGTACTTGGGTCCCCACCACGTGGGACACTTGGATGGAATCCTGGGCTCTGGTCTCTGGGCTTTGACCTGGCCCAGCCCCAGCTGGCTATTTGAGGAGTGAACAGATGAGCGATTAGAGATCTCCAACCCAGTATCTCACTCTGCCTTTCAAATAAATTGTATTTAAAATTTTGTAGGTATCCATGGCCTTACCTAAAATAAATAAATAAATAAAAGTACTGGAAAGAAATCAGATGGCAACTGACATGTACAGATAATCAGAAATTCGAAAGAGCTGTTTTAAGGAAACAACAAAATTCCAAGAAAACAATTTGATATTATAATATAGAGACCTTAGAGACATGGAAGTAATGTTTTAAAAATCCAGCAGAGGCCGGTGCCGTGGCACACTAGGTTACTCTTCCGCCTGCAGCGCTGGCATCCCATATGGGCGCCGGGTTCTAGTCCTGGTTGCTCCTCTTCCGGTCCAGCTCTCTGCTGTGGCCCGGGAAGGCAGTGGCAGATGGCCCAAGTGCTTGGGCCCTGCACCCGCATGGGAGACCAGGAGAAGCACCTGGCTCCTGGCTTTGGATCGGCGCAGCGCTGACTGTAGCAGCCATTTAGGGGGTGAACCAACGGAAGGAAGACCTTTCTCTGTCTAACTCTGTCAAATTTAAAAAAATCCAGCAAAAATCCTGTACCGAGAAGTATATTAGGCAAAATTTAAAACTTGCTAGAAGGCATCAATAGCAGAATAGATCAAACAGAAGAAAGGATGAGTGACCTCCAAGACTACTTGAAAATACACAGTCAGGGGAGGAAAAGAACCACCAAGAGGAAGGAGGAGAGCTTTAGGACGTCGAGAGAAGAGCAGATACCCGAGCTACTGGGGCAGGACAGAGGGTGGGAGGCATTCCATCCGGCTCCCTGCCAAGGCGCCTGGCAGGCAGCAGCTGATGGCCCAGTACTTGGCTCCCCATCACCCCTAGGAGACACCTGGGAGGAGCTCCTGGCTCCAGCCTGGCCCAGCCCACATCGCTGCAAACACTTAGGAGTAAGCGAGCTCATGGAAGCTCTCCCCACCTCCGCTGCTCCCCTCTCTCTCTCTGCCTTTCCCCTTCTCTTTCCTTTGTGGCCACCCCCTCCTCCCCTCATGTCCTCCCCCACCTTCTCTCCGCCTCTGTCCCCCTCTGTCCATTTCCATCTCACCCTTTTCTAGGCCCCGTCTGTCACCCTTCTTTTTGTATCTCCTGTTCCTCCCTCTGTCCCCCCATCCTCCCTCTCTCTGCATCCTCACCCTTCTGTCCTACCCCTGTCTCCCCGTCTGTGCCCCTCTGTCCCTCATCCCGTGAAGCAGGCTTCTTTCTCTGTCTACACCTTGCTGTCCCTGCCTCTCCCTCCACGTCCTCCACTCTTCATCCCCCAAGTCCCTCTCCCCATCACCCCCACTCCCTCCATCCCCCCTTCCCTCCCTCTGCCCTCCCCTCTTCCCCAGCTTCTCTCTATCCTACTCCCACTCCAGTCCCCCACCCTCCCCTGTCCTGCCCTCTGTCCCAGCACCTCCATCCCCCCACCCCGAGTTCCCGGTTTCAGCCTCTCTCCCGCTCTGGTCATCTCCAGCATTTGGAAGTGAATCAGTTGGTGGGAGATCTCCCTCACTCTTTCTCACTTAAAAGGTTTTAAAAATTAGGAACATATTTATACACTGATAAATGAACTAAGAAAGAAATTAAAAGAACATCTCATTCACCCTAGTTACAAAAAAAGGCTACATATGAGCTGGCATTGTGGTGTGGCAGGTTAAGCCATCACCTGCAGTGCCAGCATCCCATATGGGTGCCAGTTCGAGTCCCGGCTGCACCACTTTTGATCCAGCTCCCTGCTAATGGCCAGGGCAAAGCAGTTGAAGATGGCCCAAGTGTGTGGACCCCTGCACCCATGTGGGAGACCTGGAAAAGGCTCCTGGCTTCGGCCTGGCTCGGTCCCAGCTGTTGCAGACATCTGGGGAGGGAAGAGCAGATCTGCCTCCAGCTCTGACTTTCAAATGCGTGTCAATAAAAAAAAAAAAAATCCACGCAAACACTTTGGAATCAATGTGACCCTGAATGTGAAAGATTTCTAGGATGAAAACTGCAGAAGAGGAATGAAGGAAATTGACTCACTCTCTCTCTCTCTCACACACACACTCACACACGGAGAGACAGGCCATGTTTACAGATTGGAAAATGTTAACGTGCCCTTACTCCCATATAACCAAGCGAGGCCATATTGCCTCCCTCGCCTCTCCTCTCCCCGCGGCATCAGACTCAGCAGCAGAACAGGACTGCTGTGTGACTTCACAGCTAGCAGAATCCATCCGTGTCAGAGCACCTTGCAGGGCAAGGGACAGACCCCCTGCACGCTGCATCTGTGGGAGGTATCGGTCACCGACCCTAGAGCTCTGTCACTCCCTTTACGTGAGCCAGGGGAGTTCCCCCCTGTCTCCTGGGGGCCCAGTACCAGCATTGGCCTAGAAAAAACCCACTCCCACCTTGAAGATCTGGGTATTGACCCTACAGTACCTGGCAACACCATGACTACAACCATTGTTCTAACTTCCTCAGTCCCACTGGAACCTGCCCAGTGGGCGCAGAGAACAGTCTGCCTGCGTTCCACTTCTTGGGATTCGCATCTGCGGAGCTGTGTGCCCTGTACACTTTGTCCTCACCGTGTGGCTGGAGCAGGGTTCGGCTCACACGCCCCAGTCCCAGGACTAGGGTCAGCACCGGTGTCACTCTCCTAGCAGGCCCTGAGGAAGGGCCTGTCCACGTAATACAGTCCCAGAGTCGTGGCGGTTAGTGCCACAAGCCTCAGCATCACTCAGTACGGCAAAGGCACAGCCACCTTTACCTCCCTCAGCACCAAAAACAAGGTCCTGGCCATCCCAGGGGACTGACACAGAACTCTATGGACTGAAGATACAGAACCTAGGAAACCCACTTCATGTCCAAGCCACACTTCTCTCCCTAAGAGCTGCAGGTTAGAACACGGTCACTTATAAACACAACTGACAGGGATTAAAACAAATCACTCAGACCACACTCTGGCTCACCTGCTGCCCAAGCACCAGGTGACACCCTGCGTTCCAGAAAACCATACACTCTTCCAATAAAGCCTACTCCAGAAAGAAAGGACGGTTACACCAGATGTGCAAAGGTAGCGCAATGCCTCCAGAACACAGTAGTCCTCCAGAACTAGATCTTGAGCTGAAGGGAAGCTAGCAAAGGCCAGAATGGAATGTAAAATACTGATTGTAAGGAAACTCAGTGCAATGAAGAACAGATTAAAGACATGGGGAAATCAGTGAGTGACACAAAACTGGTAAAAGGTTCAATTCAGCATGAAGACATAGCAACCAAATATATAATATATCCAACACAATACCATCCAGACATATACAGCAAATATTAGACCTAAAAGGAGAGAGAGATTCCAATACAATACTAGTGGTTGACTTCAACACCCCACTCTCATCAATGGACAGATCATCCAGACAGAAAAAAAAGATCAATAAAGCAACACCAGAGTTGAAAGATACTATTGAGCAATGGATCTGACATCTGCAAGATGTCTCACTAACAGCTATAGACACACAGTCTTCTCATCAGCACATGGAACATTTTCTAGGATAGACCACATATTACACCACAATCAAGTCTCAGTAAAGTTAAAGAAAATTGAAATCATACAATGTATCTTAAAACACAAACCTAGAGGTCTGTGAGGAGCAACTTGGACTAGACTAAGTTACTGGAATTAAGACTTATTCTGTGCATCTGCTCTCCCACAATATGGCGCTGGGAGAGGAGTAAACAACTTCTACACAGCTGCCTCCAGTTCGACCAATAACCTGCAGGAGCTGATCCTGCTCCTGATTGGAGGAGAGCAGCAGACTCGGCGTGTGGGTAGCAGAGTTGGGATTGGTGGAAGAGGACTATAAAGGAGGAGAGAGACAACGTGCACCAGGAACATCTAAGGGGAACATCCGGATAACATCTGAGCAGCCCCCGAGAGAGCCGGCCGGTGGTGTGCCGCTCCCCTGCGGAAGTGGGGAAAGTGGCAGGGGGAACTGCCCTTCCACGGAGGTGGAAGGGTCGGCAGCCAACCTGGGAAGGACCAGCAGCAAACCCGGGAAGGGCCGAGCAGACAAAAGAACAGCGCAGGGTCTAGTGTCGTTCCTCCGAGAAGAGAGGGAGAGACAGAGGTCAACAATAGAACACTCATAAATACATGGAAATTAAACATGCAACCGAGTGATCAAGTGATTTCACTGAAGAAATCAAAAAGGAAATAAACTTTCTTGAAATAAATGAAAATGAAAACACACATATCAAAGCCTGTAGGATACAGCAAAAGCAGTATTAAGAGGGAAGTTTATAACAGTAAGTGCTTACATTAGGAGGCAGCATTGTGGCACAGTGCATTGTTGCCCTCTGCAATGCTGGACCTACATGGGCACCAGTTTGAGTCCTGACTGCTCCAAGTCTTTGGGCCCCTGCACCCATATGAAAGACCCAGAAGAAGCTCCTGGCTCAGCCTGACACAGCCCTGGCTATTGTGGCCATTTAGGGAGTGAACCAATGGATGGGAGGCACCCCCCATCCCATCTCTCTCTCTCTCTCTCCAAAAGACAGAGAAAAAGAGTAACAGCTGTTGGGGAAGATAGAGAAAGGGGAACACTTATACACTGTTGATGAGAATGTAAATTAATTCAGCCACTGGGAAAAAGGGTGTGGATATTCAAGAGTTAGACTTGCCAGATGATCCAGCAACCCCACTTCTGGGTTATACCCAAAATACATGGACACGTTGTATCAAAGGGCTAGCTGCAGCACCATGTTCATAACAGCACTGTTCACAAGAGCCAAAATAGGGAACAAACCGAGGATCCATCAGATGAGTGGATCGAGAACATATAGTGGCTTTCTCTCTCCTCTGTCTCCTGACCTCTGTCTCTCTCTCTTCTCCCTCTTTTCCTTCTTCGCCCCTTCCCTCCAGTCTGTCGGGTTTTCCCCAATAAACTGTTTCCCTTACTCCAGTGTCTGGTGTGTTTTGTGGCGGCCTAACATTCACGCCGTGACTCAGATCCAGGCTACCCAGTGACTTTGCTCTCCCTCCAGGAATCTCTGAGCTGCCTTGGGGTCCTGGATTTCTGCCAGTCACAAAACACACCCCCAGAACTCCTTCCATGCCACCAAATGCTCCGTGGTCTCCATCCACACACCAGCCTTCCACATTCTGGGTGTTTACAGGAGTAGATAATAGAACGAACCAAGGCTTTCAGCAACCAGGTGGTCAACCAAATGCTGCTACAGGGATATACTCAGCTCCCCACCCCGGAGACAGCGGCTTGAGACTTCGCCCCATGCCAGTGAAGAGCACCTCATCACCCATGTCAGCAGGAAGTAGCTCTAAAGACAGATCATCGTCCCTCTACCCCTCCTGGACTTTTGGGACTAATGTAATCCCATGCAACTCCTGCTTTATAAAAACAAAAGGGGGGAATGTTAGTAAAATGGCGCAGTCTTATCTATGGTGCGATCTACACTGACACCATCCTAGGCTCTAGCCCCTGCCGCCATTGCTGGAAGCCAGGTGGCCACATGCCCAACCACGGGTGTCAGCCCTACTCCCATCCTAATGGGATTCACTGCTCCTGCTTCCCTGCCCGCCCTCAGGCAAAGTTTTAAAAGGACTTGCTCTTGAACACGTGGCTCTCCTTCTCCTGACCTCTCTGTCTCTTATGTTCTCTCCTCCCCCTTTTCCTTCTTCGCCCCTTCCCTCTGGTCTGTCGGGTTTCCCCCAATAAACTCTTTGCCTTACCAAAAAAAAAAAAAAAAAAAAAGAAGAAGAAGAAGAAGAAGAAGAAAATATGGTGTATATATACAATGGAATTAGATAAAAAATTCTACCTTTTGCAACAAAATGGACGCAACTAGAGAACATAATGTTGAGTGAAATAAGCTGGACACAAAGAAATATTCCATGCTTTCCCTTGTGTGGGAGCTAAAATTTAAAGTCATAAAACTATCAGTATTGCTGTGAATAGTTTTGTCAAGCTTTGTTTTACACCTTTGTCAAACCAATGGTTAAGAATGTTATACTACTAGTTTTAATTTTTTTATTTGACAGGTAGAGTTATAAACAGTGAGAGAGAGAGAGAGAGAAAGGTCTTCCTTCCTTTGGTTCACCCCCAAAATGGCCGCCACAGCTGGTGTTGCGCTGATCTGAAGGCAGGAGCCAGGTGCTTCCTCCTGGTCTCCCATGTGGGTGCAGAGCCCAAGCACTTGGGCCATCCTCCACTGCCTTCCCGGGCCACAGCAGAGAGCTGACTGGAAGAGGGTCAACAGAGACTAGAACCCGGCGCCCATATGGGATGTTGGTGCCACAGACGAAGGATTAACCAAGTGAGCCACAGCGCCAGCCCCGATGTACTACTAGTTTTAAAAATCTGTGATTAAAACTTACCGCATGTGGGTGAAAAGGTCATCTTTCAATTTAACTACTGTTTATAGCTTTTGCTTGCATTCCTGCTAAACTAGCATTTTTTTTTTTGCTTTTGCTTTTTGCTTTTTTTAACTTGGTAAAAATTTTTACTTTTCAAAAAAATTTTGCTTTTACTTGGTAAACTTTTATTTGGTAAACTTTTTATTTGGTACAACATTGAGTCCTTGACCGTAATGTAGATCAAAAATATCAAAAATATGTCATCTCAAAAATGAAAGGCGAGGGAGAAAGGGTGGGAGGAGAAAAGGGATATTACATCCTTAGAATTCTATCTATGAACTGTATTGAATCTGTTAAAAACGTAAAGATAAATACCATGTGGTCCAAGAGACCTACTTCTGGGTATGCACATATCCAAAGGAAATGAAATCAGCACAGGGAAGAGACATCTTCACTCCTATTTCAGCATCGTTCACATAGTCGAGATAAGGGATCAATCTCAGGGCCAGCATTTTGGTCCAGGGGGTCAAGCTGCTGCTTGTGATGCCGGCATCCCATACTGGAGCACCACGCGGAGACCCGGATACTCTGCTTCCCAAGTTCCTGGCTCCTGGCTTCAGCCTGACCCAATCCAGGCTGTTGTGGCTACTTGGGGGAGTGAACCCCTGGTTGGAAGGTCTCTCCCTTTCCTTCTCCTTCCTCTCCTCCCCTCTCTATGTCTGTCAGTCACTCCGCCTTTTAAATTTTTTTAAAAGATTTATTTGAAAGAGTTATGCAGAGAGAGAAGAGGCAGAGAGGCAGAGAGAGGTCCTCCATCTGATGGTTCACTCCCCAATTGGCTGCAACAGCCAGAGCTGTGTTGATCCAAAGCCAGGAGTTTCTTCCGGGTCTCCCACACGGGTTCAGGAGCCCAAGGACTTTGGCCATCTTCTACTGCTTTCCTGGGCCATAGCAGAGAGCTGGATGGGAAGTGGAGCAGCCAGGTCTTGAACCGGCGTCCACATGGGATGCTGGCACTGCAGGCCAGAGCATTAACCCAGTGCACCACAGCACCGGCCCACTCTGCCTTTTAAATAAGTTGTTTTTTCTTTTTTTTTAAGGGAACAGTCTAAAGGATGAGTGGATTAAATCACACACACACACACACACACACACACACACATGGAAACACCACGTAGCCTTAAAGGAGCTGTCATTTGCCACAGCATGGATGAACCTACAGGATGTTACACTAGGTGAAACAAGCCAGGTACAGAATAACAAAAATCACATGATCATATCTCTGCATCTAAAAATGTTGAATTCATAGAGGAGGAGAGTGAAGGGCAATTACACCAGGGAGTGGTGGGGAGGCGAGAAGGAGTTGGGGAGATGTGGTCACAGGAGACGTGGGAGGAGTAAGTTCAAGAGATCAATTGCACCACGTTGCAACTACAGTTAACAATGTTGAGGGGAGCAGTGCTGTGGTGCAGTAGGTTAAGCCTCTGCCTGTGGTGCCAGCATCCCATATGGGTACCAGTTCTAGTTCTGGCTGCTCCTCTTCTGATCCAGCTCTCTGCTATGGCCTGGGAAAGCAGAAGATGGCCCAAGTCCTTGGTCCCCTGCACCTGCCTGAGAGACCTGGAGGAAGCTCTTGGCTTTGGACAGGTCCAGCTCCAGCCATTGTAGCCACTTGAGGAGTGAACCAACAGATAGAAGACCGTTCTCTCTGTCTGTAATTCTACCACTCAAATAAAGTCTTTAAAAAAAATGTTGAATCAAAACTAAGTGTCCACTACCCAAAAATCAGGATGTGAGGTAAAGCACATGTATTAACTCACCCTAGGCATTCCACAACATATATGTATTTTAAGACATAGGGGCCGGCGCTGCAGTTCACTAGGCTAATCCTCAGCCTTGCAGCGCCGGCACACCGGGTTCTAGTCCCGGTTGGGGCACCGGATTCTGTCCCAGTTGCCCCTCTTCCAGGCCAGCTCTCTGCTGTGCCCGGGAGTGCAGTGGAGGATGGCCCAAGTGCTTGGGCCCTGCACCCCATGGGAGACCAGGAGAAGTACCTGGCTCTTGCCATCGGATCAGCGCGGTGCGCTGGCTGCAGCACGCCGACCGCAGTGGCCATTAGAGGGTGAACCAACGGCAAAAGGAAGACCTTTCTCTCTGTCTCTCTCACTGTCCACTCTGCCTGCCAAAATAAATAAATAAATAAATAAAAATAAAAAAGGCATAGGGCCAGCGTAGTTCAGTAGCAGGTAAAGCCACTGCCTGCAATGCTGACATCCCATATGGGTATTGGTTCATGTCCTGGCTTCTCCACTGCTGACGCAGCTCCCTGCTAATGTGTATGAGAAAAGCACTGGGAGATGGCCCAAGTGTTTAGGCCACTGCCATCCACAAGGGAAACCTGGATGAAGCTCCTGACTTTGGCCTGGCCCAGCTCTGGCTGTTGAGGCCATCTGGTGGATTGCACCAGCAGATGGAAGATTTTTCTATATTTCTCCTTCTAACCCTTTCAAATAAATAAACTCAGAGAGAGACAGACAGACATGTTAGGGGCTATTGTGGCATAGTGGGTTAAGCCACTGCATGGGCCCTTGTACTCATATGGGAGAACTAGATTAAACTCCTGGCTTCCGGCTTTGGCCTGGACCAGCCCTGGCTGTTTCAGTCCTTTGGGAGTGAACCAGTGGATGAAGATCTGTCCCTCTGCCTCTCTATCACTCTGCTTTTCAAATAAATTATAAAAAAGATGCTGTAGACAACATAAAATTTGCTCATTAAAACAAAGAAGGCTGGACTATTGCCTGACGCACACCTGCAGGAATGAGGAGGTTGGAGATCCCTGGAGGCCAAATCCAGGCCTTGAGGTCTGATGGTCGAGGTCTGAAGTCCCTGTGGGCCAAGGGAATGCCTGTTTCAGGACAGCTGAACGCCAATGAGATGATGCAGAGAGAAGAGATCCAAATGAAAGAAAAGCCGATTATCGGGGAAAATAAGATTAATTTACTTGGGCATAGACTTATTGAGAATGGGCAAAAATAACATCCTATAAGAGATTAAGATGGCCGAATAGGGAGGAAGCTTACTGCTCTAGTCTAGGAGAAGATCATTTTAAAAAAGTGGAGAGAGTGTGCAGTCTCAGGGAAGAGTTAGGGGGGAAAAGGCAGAGGAAACTCCACACAAATTAGAGAGACACTGGGGAGGGTGTGCACACACACAACTCAGGACCCCAGCAGCCAAGAACCTCAGCCCTAGCTCTGGAGTGAGGCGAGACCAGTCTGGAGCAGCCCAAGCCACTGGCGATAAAGCTAGGGGAAGAGCCTGGTGGGAATCTGACTTGGAGCCCTGTGGGAGACAGTGTACCTGCCAACCTAGAGGAAAAAAAGGGGGGGGGCAACATGCTTCTCTCTTCCCAATCACCCTGCAATGGCACTGTTGAGAAAATGGCGCAGTCTTATCTAGGCGCAATCTATACCCTGACACCATCCTAGGCTCTAACCCCCTGCTGCCATTGCTGGAAGCCAGGTGGCCACATGGCCCAACCACCAGTGTCAAGCTCCACCCCCATCCTAATGGGATTCGCTGCTCCTGCTTCCCTGCCTGCCCTCCGGCAAAGTTTTAAAAGGGCCTGTTCCTGAACACATGGCTCTCTCTCTCTTTTTTTTTTTTTTTTTTTTTTTTTTTTTGCTCCTCTCATCTGCTCTCCTCTCCCCCTTTTGTCTCTCTTCCGTCTGCGCTCTCTCTTCTCTCCTCGCTAGCTCCTCTCCTCTCTTTTTGCCCTCTTTGCCCCTTCCCTCCGGTCTGCTGGGTTTCCTCCCTTACTCCTGTGTTTGGTGTGTTTTGTGACGGCCTAACAGGCACCTCATAACAACCCGATAGAGGGCAGGCACCATTTTGGACATAAGTTAACAGCTGTGCCGGCTGGTGTCTGTGCACCCAGCAACCAGAGGAGGAGCTGAGACACCTAAGTCTTGTGGGGAGAACTGACAGGGACCTGGGTGCTCATGGCTGTAGGAGGTTTGTGTGCCAGGACTGTGAAAACCCTCGGGCTGCATGGGGGCACTTAGGGTGTGGCTGAGACTTTGGGCAGTCACTGTGGGAGGCTCAACATGCTCAGAGCTTCCTGATTCCCTGATGAGGGTCATTGCTGTTTAATCTGTGTGTACACCAAGGACTACACAGATCCTTTGTGTGGTTATTGTGGGAGCACTGACAAATATACCCACTGGGGCTAGAGCGCCCAGGCACTGGTCTCCTTTGAGAAGAGGTGAGCTGAGTTTACTCCAACAGAGCAGAACAAACCTCCCATATGATTTAAAAAAAAAAAAAAAGAAAAAAGGAGATTTATCATGCCCAACCCAAATGTGACCTTGGACACTCCCTTCACCCTGCAGCACCGAGTTCCTTGGCCACACCCACCACACACCTTTAGATATTCACTGAAAAAGCAGAAGACAATCCACTAATCTACAGAGGCATAGTCCAAAGATAAAAGCCACCACAGGGAAAAAAACAAATACCAGATAATATATGCAGCAACTCAAGAAACAAGAATAAAGAAGACAATATGACACTCTCAAAAGAACACAACACTTCAATACCAGTATGTGAAGATTAAGAGACTGAAGAAATGCCAGAAATGGAATTCAAAAAATTGATCATAAAATTATTTAGAAGTAATCAGAAGTAAATGCACAAACTAATGAAATCTATACATGACATGAAAGAATTTCTCCTACAAAATTGAAATCTTAAAGAGAAATAAAAATGAAATCTTGGAAATGAAGAATTCAATGGAATTTTAAAAAGGCAGTGGAAAGCCTTAACAGAATTGGTGAAGCAGAAAAAAAGAATCTGACTTAGAAGACAAATCACAGGAAATTATACAATCAGACCAAAATCAAGAAGAAATTAGAAAAATAAACACTATTGGGAATCTACTGGATACTATCAAACAACCCAACATATGGAGTCTAGGAGTTCCTGAAAGTGTGGAAAGGGAGAAAGGATTAGTAATCCTTTTTAGTGAAATATAAAACTTCCTTAATTTGGAGAAAGAGACATCCAAATACAAGAAGCACATAGAACACCTAATAGACGTGACTAGAAAAGATGTTCACCATGACACATTTTAATCAAACCCAGCACAGTAAAACAGAGAAAAGATTCTAAAATGTACATGAGAGAAATACCAGCTTACTTTCAGAAGATCTCCAGTTAGACTCACAGTGGACTTATCAGAAACCTACAGGCTAGGAGAGGATGGCAAGATATATTCCAAGTCTCAAGAGAAAAAAAAAAAACAACTGTCAACTCAGAATACTATACCCTGCAAAGTTCACATTTATGAAAATGAAGTAAAGACCTTCTATAACAAATAAAAATTGTAAGAATTTGTCACCACTCATCCAGCCTTGCAAAAGATGCTTAAGGATGTGCTGCACACAGAAACATGGTCACCACTACAAAAGAAGGTGAAGGCAGAAAATCTCTCAGTAAACGTACTAAGGAAATTCAAAGGGGAAAAAAAATAGGAATATTTATGGGAAAACGGCAGGGCCAAGTCATGACTTATCAATAGTCACCTTGAATGTAAATGGCTTCAACTTTCCAGTTAAAAGACAGAGATTGGCAGAATGGATTTAAAAACAAAACTCATATTTGCTGCCTACAAGAAACATCTCACCAACAAAGACGCACAGACTGAAAGTGAAAGGATGGAAAAAGATAGTCCATGCTAACAGGAACCAAAGTAGAGCAGGTGTAGCCATCCTAATACCCAACAAAATAGACTAACACAAAAGCTGTTAAGAGACAAAGAGCACTATGTAATGATTAAGGGCTCAATTCAACAGGAAGATGTAACTTATTTATATTATAATATAATCACCTATTATAAACATATATGCACCTGGCTGTTTAAAGGAAATGTTCAGGAATCTAAAGAGAGACTCAAATACAATAGTAATGGAGGACTTCAATACCCCACTTTCAGCAATGGACAGATCAACCATACAGAAAATTAGCAAAGAAACAGAGTTCATTGACACTACAGACCAAATGGACCTAACAGACATCTACAGAATTTTCCATCCTACAGCCACAGAATACACATTCTTCTCACAAGTGCATGGAATGTTCTCTAGGATTGACCACATGCTAGGCCATAAAGCAAGTCTTAGCAAATTCAAAAAGTCAAAACCATCCCATGCATTTTCCTCGACTACAATGGAATGAAGCTGGAAATCAGCAACTCAGGAATCTCTAGAACATATGCAAACACATGGAGACTGAACATGCTCCTGAATGAACAGTGGGTCACTGAAGAAATCAAAAAGTTTCTGGAAACAAATGAGGGCAGCAATACAACATCAAGACTTAAGGGATACAGAAAAAAGCAGAGTTAAGAGGAAAGTTTATGGCAATTGGTGCCTACATCAAGAAACTGGAAAAGCACCAAATAAATGAGCTATTGATGCATCTCAGAGACCCAGAAAAACAGCAAACCAAACCCAAAACTAGTAGGCAAAATGAATTAAAATTAGAAAAAACAAATTTAAACAAAAAATACAAAAGATCAAAGAGCTGGTTTTTTGAAAATATAAACAAAATTGACACACCATTGGCCCAATTAACCAAAAAAAGGAGGAAGATCACCCAAATTGATAAAATTAGAGATGAAAAAAGCAATCTAACAGAAATAAAAAGAATCTTCAGAAATCACTACAAAGAGCTGTATGACAACAAACCAGGAAACCTAGAAGAATGGATCGATTCCAGGACACATACAACCTACATCAATTGAGCTATGAAGACACAGAAAATCTAAACAAACCAATAACCAAGATGGAAATGGAATCAGTAATTAAGACAGCAGAGAGCTGGATCGGAAGTGGAGCAGCTGGGTCTCAAACCAATGCCCATATGGGATGCTAGCACCTCAGGCCAGGGCATTAACCTGCTACACCAAAGCACCAGCTCCCAGACTTACTTCTAAGGGTAGAGTTTAAAAACTTGTCATGGGACTCCAAATCCCAATAAGCTTGGTGGTAAAAATGTCATCTAATTGTTAAAGTGATCATATTAAGTGCTAAAGTGAACATATAGATAGGATCAAGTGTCTGGTAATAATAGAATTAAAAAAGAGTATTCCACAATGGGAAGCATGGGAGACCCAAAGGAAGCTCCTGGCTTCGGATCAGCACAGCTCCAGCTGATCGGGGAGTGAACCATAGGATGGAAAACCCCTTCTTTCCCCTGCCTCTCCTCTGTGTAACTCTGACTTGCAAATCTTAAAAAAGAAGTAAGTCTGTAGGAATGTATGCAGAACTATACAGATTCACAGTAACGAACTTCCTTCTCCTTCTCTTATTCCCACTCTTATTTTTTACTGAGATCCATCCTCGATTGACTTTATTCATATATAATTAACTCTGTTAAGAGTTCAACATATAAGAGAAAACGAGGGGCCGGCGCTGTGGCTCAGCAGGTTAACGTCCTGGCCTGAAGCGCCAGCATCCCATATGGGTGCTGGTTCTAGTCCCAGCTGCTCCTCTTCCGATCCAACTCTCTGCTATGGCCTGGGAAAGCAGTACAAGATGGACTTCCAGGGAGACCTGGAAGAAGCTCCTGGCTTCGGATAGGTACAGCTCCGGCCGTTGCGGCCAATTGGGGAGTGAACCAGAGGATGGAAGACCTCTCTCTCTCATCTCTCTCTCTCTGCCTCTCCTCTCTGTGTAACTCTGACTTTCAAATAAATAAATCTTAAAAAAAAAAAAGAAAGAAAGAAAATACGCTACTCTATAAAAAAGAAAAAAAAAAAAACTGTTCCTCCACAGTCAAGACAAGAACAGCTCAAGTCATCCCTTCTTGAAGTGTCAATTTCTCTTCTACAGATTTCATTTTAGGTGCTCTATTAGCTCCAGCCTTCCTGCCTCGCTCTTATAAAGAGCTCATCAGGACTGCCCTGGGCCCACCTGGACAACCCAGGCTCCTCCCCTGGCTCGAGAGCCTTAAGTGACTCACAGCTACGGGCTCCTTTTCGCCCCGGAGAGCGGAGAGCGATGGAGTCACAGGTTCTGGGGATTAGGCGCGGCTTGAGGACCGCTATTCAGTTTCTCCTGAGTGTGGGGCCACGCGGTGTTTGGGACGCAGATGATCTTTCTGGGAATGGGAACATGATGGCTGTGCAGCAGGAGGCAGCAAACCTTTTTTTGTAAAGGATCAGAAGTAAAGGATTCAGACACTGGGGGCCGTGCAGTTTGTCACAACTGCTCAGCTCTGCGCTGCAGCAGGGAAGCAGGTGTAGATAATACAGAAACAAAGGGGCGTGGCTGTGTTAGAATAAAATTCACTTGCAGCTTGGGGCCTCCACCTGCAGCGCCGGCATTCCATATGAGCACTGGTTTGAGTCCTGGCTGCTCCCCTTCAGATCCAGCTCCCTGCTAATGGCCTGGGAAAGCAGTGGAAGATGGCCCAAGTGCTTGGGCCCCTGCACCGCGTGGGAGACCCAGAAGTTCCTGGTTTCAGCCTGGCACAGCCCCCACTGTTTCAGCCACTTGGGGCAGTGAACCAGCAGATGGACGCTCTCTGTCTCTCCCTCTCTGTTAATTCTGACTTTCAAATAAATAAGTAAATAAATTTTTTTAAAAAAAGTGAACGGAAGGCTGTGAAAATAGAGTACTTTTACTATTTATTCTTTTGTGCATTTTGGCAATATTTTACTTATGGTGTTTTCAAACAATATGAAATTTAAAAAAAAAACCGTTTAGTTGGGGCAGGTGTTACACAGGGGAAGCCACAGTTTGGGGTGCCCACTCCCCTGTCAGAACACCCATTCGAGTCCCAGCTGCTGTGTGCTTATGATTCAGCCTCCTCCTCATGCACTTTGAGTGGCAGCACACGATGGCCCCAGTACCAGAGCCCCTGCCACTCACATGGGAGACCCAGAGGGGGTTCCTGGCTCTTGGCTTCAGCCTGGCCCAGCTCTGGCTGTTGTGGGCACTCAGGGGGTGAACCAATTGTACTCTGCAAACTAGCATCACAAGAATGCTTTAAAACAGCCCTGGGGAGAGGGAGCGGGAAAAGGGAGGGTTGCGGGTGGGAGGGAAGGTATGGGGGGGAAAGCCATTGTACTCCTAAGCTGTACTTTGGAAATTTATATTCATTAAACAAAAGTTAAAAAAAAAAAACAGCCCTGGGGTGCAGCTTGATGGCATTGGGCAGGAGAGCCACTCTGTCCAGGTGTCAGCCTCCAGGCAAAGGCTGCCTGTGAGAGGGGACGATGGCCCCAGCGTGGGGTGGCCTTTGGGCGTTGGAAGTGGAGGCATGAGCCCTCACGCTTTGCCATGAGTTTGCTGATGACTCCGGCATTATGATTACCTCCCAGATACTTTTTTTTGGATTTGGGTGGCATTTCTTCATGAGCCAAGTGTTTAAAGACTATGAGGTGGGACAGTGTGTTGTACAGGTGGTCTTCTCTGTCACTTTAGCATTTTCCTGCACCATGTTTGAGCTCATCATCTTTGAAATGTTAGGAGTATTGAATAGCAGCTCCTGATACGTCCACTGGAAAATGAACCTGTGTGTAATTCGGCTGACCCTGGTTTTCATGGTGCCTTTTTACATCGCCTATTTTATCGTGAGTAACATCCGACTGTTGCATAAACAGCGACTACTTTTTCCTGCCTCCTATGGTTGACCTTTATGTATTTCTTTTGGAAACTAGGAGATCCATTTCCCATTCTCAGCCCAAATAATGGTGAAATTCAGTAAGCAGTTGAGAGGAAAAAAAAAAAAAAAAAAAAAAGCAAGTGGATACACAAGGCAGGTGCTTAGGAAAAAGGTACAACCCTTGGGGATGTGACTCCAGGAGTCTAAAAAGTCAACAACCAAATGCCACTAGATGAAGCTGGGGAAGTGGGTGCAATTGCCCAAGGGAAAACTGAAATGAAAGAGATAATTTTGCCCATGGAGTGCAAGAAGACACCAAGAAAAAGTAACAAGGGAAATAAAAGGAAAAATGATAATATGGATGCCAAGAAGGGAAAGTATTTTCAAACAGAAAAAATTCAGTGTCATGGGCTGGTGCCGCGGCTCAATAGGCTAATCCTCCACCTAGCAGCGCCGGCACACTGGGTTCTAGTCCCAGTCGGGGCGCCGGATTCTGTCCCGGTTGCCCCTCTTCCAGGCCAGCTCTCTGCTGTGGCCCGGGAGTGCAGTGGAGGATGGCCCAAGTGCTTGGGCCCTGCACCCGCATGGGAGACCAGGAGAAGCACCTGGCTCCTGCCATCGGATCAGCGCAGCGCGCCAGCCGTGGCGGCCATTGGAGGGTGAACCAACAGCAAAGGAAGACCTTTCTCTCTGTCTCTCTCTCTCACTGTCCACTCTGCCTGTCAAAAAAAAAAAAAAAAAAAATTCAGTGTCATGAAAGCCAATACAATAATGATTGGAGAGGCCAGCATTGCTGCATAACAGTTAAGCCGCCACTTGAAGCGACCGCATCCTATATGAGCACCGGCTCAAGTCCCAGCTGTTCTGTCTCTAATCCAGCTCCCTGCAAATGCACCTGGCAAAGCGGCGGAAGATACTTGGTCTCCTGTCACGTACTGTATGAGACCCAGATGGAGTTCTCAGCTCCTGGCTTCAGTCTGGCCAGTCCCAACTGTTGTGTCCATTTAGGGAGTGAAACAGTGGATGGAAGGTCTTTCTACCTGTCTATCTCTCTCTCATAACTCTTCCTTTCAAATAAATAAATAATTAAAAAAAAAAAAACAGTCCAGTGCCCAGGCTGCACGCCAGACTACTCAAATCTGGGACCTGTGATTCCACCCATGGAACACTTGCAAGCCTTGGGAGAAACCACTGGCAGTTTCATTTTCCCTCAACAACAGATCTGATAACAGCAGACCTTAAGCAGATGTTTCTTTCTCTCCTGTCACTCTGCCTTTCAAATGAAATAAATTAGTCTTTTTAAAAAAAAGCTGTTTAGTGTCCGGTCTATGTAGAAGACTAAACTTAGGAGTATAGAAGAGACTCTTTGCTAAGTAAATCTACATTGCAGCTGTTAGAGAGTCAACTATCAACATTCGTTTGGTGTTTGATAATTTGTAAATAAGTTCATGATGGTTAGACATTAGTGATCAGATGTTTCTCATTACATCACCTAAATAGAACAAATCTCTTCAGGGGATGTTTCAAAAGGTATTGACAATTAGGCTGCAAACAACTTTCAGTCTGATTGGTGAATTTATTCTTCCTGTCTGTGCCCATGTATTGACGGAGAATGATTTTTGTTGTCTTTGGTTTTGCTGCTTCTGATGAAGCAAGCACTGCTCAGCAGGCCTGGCCTTTCTGAGAGGAACAACGCCCGTCCCTGAGTGTTGGAAACACTGCAGACTCAGTCAGCATTGCCACCGTTGCAAACCACTCGGCACAGAAGCACTGTTGCAGGCCAAGTGGCTTCCTCCCATGGCCTTGCATCTGATACCCTCCGGCCCCCAGAACCTCCTGTTGTCAGAACCTAAAAGAAGCAGCTGACAAAGCAAAAATGGGATTTGTAAGTTTAGCCCTGGCTTTGGGTGTGGGGACAACAGCTTAATAATGGACGCAGCTTCTTGCCTTTAGAACACCCTGATTTCATGCCCCCAGAAGAACCAAGAAGGACCCAGAAAGTAGCCAAAGCTCAGTGAAAAGCAGTGAGGATCTGGTGGAATTTTAGAGGATGCTATAGTTCTAGGTAGTTATCTGAAACTGTCCTTCAGATGAAGTGAAACACACCTTGCCAACAGCATATTGACTGAGATCATAACGGAATGCCTTTTTTATTTAATACAAATATTGTTTATATTAAATTGCTTTCTAAAAATTTTGGCAGTGTCAGACATTTAGAAAATGCTAAATAGCGACATTTGTTACTCTTGCAAGTTCTCCAGTGATAAAAATACAGAGATGGGCCCGGATCAGTCTGTTTAGGAAATAAACTGAGAAAGTATCCAGCCCCTCACTCCTTCTTGAGTTTCACTTTGACCTTGGGCTTTCATCCATGTTGCATTTCTCCGTTTGTGTAGGTAGCTCCCAGCAGGTGTGAACTCTTCTTCCATTTTCCAAAGTTCCCTCAGCCCCTCGAATGGCTACATGAGTACATCTAAAAATTTGTTCTAAGAAGTGGAGGGTATATGGGATGTACTTAAGAAAGAACCATTGAAGACAAAAAAAGAAAGTAGCACCGATATTTGAAATTCTAATGATCCAAAAGAATCAATGGTGAAAACGACGGTTAATTCCCTGGCAGTGAGACAGAGAGCTGAGGGCTGTGATGTGGTGTAGACCTTGCGATGCCTGCACCCTCAGGTGAGCACTTGGCACCCCTGCTTCTGACTCAGCTCTGGCTAATGCACCCCGAGAGGCGGCAGAGGGCGGTTCAAGGGCTCGGGCCCCTGCACCATGTGGGAGACCGAGATGGAGCTCCTGGCTCCTGGCTCCAACCTGGCCCAGCCCTGGCTGTTGCAGGAGTGAACCAATGGATGGAAGACCTCCCTCTCGGCCTCACTCCATTGCTCTGACTTTCAAGTTAATGAGAATAAACAAATAGACATTTAAAAAAAAAAAAAAGAGTTGAGAAAGGAAGATAAGGAAAATGCTGCTGCTGATTTTTTTTTTTTTTTTTTTTGACAGGCAGAGTGGACAGTGAGAGAGAGAGACAGAGAGAAAGGTCTTCCTTTGCTGTTGGTTCACCCTTCAATGGCCGCCGCGGCCAGCACGCTGCAGCTGGCGCATCGCGCTGATCCGAAGGCAGGAGCCAGGTGCTTCTCCTGGTCTCCCATGCGGGTACAGGGCCCAAGCACTTGGGCCATCCTCCACTGCACTCCCTGGCCACAGCAGAGAGCTGGCCTGTAAGAGGGGCAACCGGGACAGAATCCGGCGCCCCGACTGGGACTAGAACCTGGTGTGCCGGCACCGCAGGGCGGAGGATTAGCCTAGTGAGCCGCAGCGCCGGCCGCTGATTTGATTTTAAAAAGCAACAGAACCCAGAAAAACCAGGGGGAAAGGAAGAAAGGTCAACAGCAGTGACAAAGGACAGCCAGCCAGCAATGCAACTGACCCTGTACTGTGTGAACCCTCAAATGCCTTTCCCTGTAAAAACAGGGTGCAGGTGATGGACAAAGCACCTCAGCCTTTTACAGGCAGCCTTCTTTCTTGGTGGTACATACAAAGACCAAGGATTTCTCCACTGCTGGCATCTTAGATTAGTATACAGTGCCCTGAAGTTTGCAGGAGCTACATTGCATGTAGGTGAGCAGGTACAGATTGCAAAAGCCAACTTTGAGAAATAGCCAGTAATGACAGAATATTTACATGGTATCAGATCTATGCAGAATTGGGGAGGGGGCTCTCTTCCTCATAGCCCCTCATGCTAACATATTTAGACAGATTTGTTAATATTCATGCTGATTCAAAATGTAACTTACAGGACTGTGTGCAGGTGCACCTCACAATCTTACTGTACAAATAGGCGATCTGCAGGTTGAAGGGGAGAGCTGGCAGGATGCCAGGACAGCAGGTGTAACCCTGGGCCCACCGCTGTGTGGTCACTGCAACCACTGCCCTTCCTTTAGGAAGCTCAGCGCTCTGAGCATCGCACGAAGCAAACGCAAATGCGGAATACAGCAAACTCTTCATAACTGCAGCACCAAAATGGAAATAAGGAATGTGATAAAGCCCGGAATAACAGGGCACGGAAAAGCACCGAGGACGTGAGGCAGGGCCAAAGCCTGCACTGGCTTCTGCAAGCTGGAGCTCTGGGGCTCCTCCTCTCGTTGAGCACGCGGGGGCCCGGGCAGGAGAGACAGCCAGGATGTGTCAACACGGAGGCTGCACCAGCATGCCCTCCACAAGCCTGAGATCGGAAAGGGCCACGTCCGCAAGGCACAGGTAAAGGGGGAATAAATGGCCCAGGGCAGAAAGCAGAAGGAATCAGTGACAGAACAAGCATGTCTAACTCCACTGTCAGAGTGTCCGAGGAGGACTTAGAAATCAGGATCTGACTTTAGTACAGGCCCACGGTGCTGGGTACCAAAGGCCCAGGTGACAGGCAGAAGCTCCCACAATTCCTCTAAGGGAGAACTCAAGTCCAACTCAGGCCTCAGAGAACAGCTACAAATGAACTCATAAGGACAAAGAGAATAAGAAGCTTACAGTAAAAACTTACAACACTTATAATGAAATAAGAACTACGGTAAGGGGGCCGGCGCTGTAAGTAGAGCTGCCGCCTGCAGTGCCGGCATCCCATATGGGCACTGGTTCCAGTCCTGGCTGTTCCACTTTCAATCCAGCTCTCTGCTGTGGCCTGGGAAAGCAGTGGAAGATGGCCCAAGTGCTTGGGCCCCTGCACCCATGTGGGAGACCCAGAGGAGGCTCCTGGCTCCTGACTTCAGATTGGTGCAGCTCTAGCTGTTGCGGCCATCTGGGGAGTGAACCAGTGGGTGGAAGACCCTTCTCTCTCTCTCTCTCTGCCTCTGTCTCTCTGTAACTCTGTTTTTCAAATAAATAAATAAATCTTAAAAAAAAAAAAAAAAAAAAAAAGGAACCACAGAAAGAAAAGAAGACAAAGGATCCAGATACTGGAACTATCAGGCACAGTATTCAAAATAACTACCTAGTAGGAAATGTAAATGAAAAGATATTCAACCTCAGAAGTAACTGGGTTCGTGTAGTTTAAACTCTCAATGAGATACTGCTTCACTCTCACCGGATTGACAGAACTGTTTAAAACTGGCATTACCATTTGGCATTGGCTGGGATGCACACATTTCCACGTGCACTCTCCTTCCCTTGAGGGATCTCACCCGCGTGGCCCAGGATGTGTGTGCCAGAGTGTTCACAGCAGTATTGATCCTAACAGAAAAGCAAAGCCCTGGAGACAACCCTAATGCTCACCAATATTAAAACGGGTAAAGTGAGGAGCACTCACACAACGCCAGACCACAGAGCAGTAAAATGAACGAACTTTACTATTTTCATAAACGTAGATGAATCTCAAATATAAGATTGAGCAAAAAAATCAAGTCATTGGAGGACACACGCAGTACGAGCCAGTCCATTTATATAAGTTACAAAAAGACACACCTTATTCGAGAAAACATACAAATGTGGTAAAAGCAGAACAAAAGGCAAAGGAATGATCACCAGGGAATTTGAGGCAGGGGTTGTCTCTGGGAGAGCTGTGTGGCAAGGGGGTGTGGCCGGGGTGCAGCCACAGAGGGCTTTTAGGGTATGTGGCAATATTCGTTTTCCTCTCCTGGGCAGTGGATACATGAATGTGCATTTACACACACGTATGTTCCAGCCACACTTCTGTACACATGCTCTATGTCACAGAAGCAAAACCAGGACTGAGCCTCCCAGCCCCTGCGTCCCTGGCAGCTGCTGCCTAGAACGCTGTGTTGTTCACATTCTCAATGCCAGACTCCTTGGCCATCAGAGAGAAGGGGCCAGCGCTCTCCAGCAGTTCTTCAGGGCTGCCGTACTCGACGATGTTCCCATTGTCCAGGACCATTATCCTGAAACAAGGAAGAAAGAAAGAAAAGTCCAGAAAGTAGAACCTCCAATCTCGGCCCTTCAAGGAACAACCAGGGTTAAGTTGTGGTGTAGCCGTACAGGGCCACAGAGCCGGGAGAGTCTCAGCCGTGGGCATCATGTGGCGAATTCCACATCAAGCAACAGAACACAGGCACAGTGTCTGCAGACTGCATGCCACTTACGGATCTCGGTCTAGGAAGGGAACCTTCCCCTGCGTCAAAAACGAGACCCTTGCTCTCCAGACAGTTCTCTAAGATCGGTAACCTTTGACTGGGCCGTGCCAGAGTTGGGAGGGACAGCAGCCTCTGGGCGTTTTACGGGAGCAGCAGCTGAGACCCAGCACAGCTGGGAAGGGCTACCGAGGTCTCCGCCTCCCCATACACTCAGTCAGTGGTTTCGAGCCACAAGTTCCCATTCACTCTCAGGAAGGTTCCCTTACATCCACTGGCTTTCATTAGCTTGATGTATAATTTTGGCCAAATTACTTAAACTCTCTCAGCCTGGGCTGCATTTGTAAAATGACAGTGGTCAAGCCCTGCGCGGTAAGGTGTCTCGGGGCTGCCTGGCCCCGCCCCCACTCACTTGTCGCTGTCCATGATGGTGTGCAGCCTGTGAGCGATGGTGATGACCGTGCAGTGGGAGAACTCGTTGCGGATGGTGGTCTGAATGAGGTGATCCGTCTCCAGGTCCACCGCGGCAGTGGCTTCATCCAGGACCAGGATCTTGGATTTCCGAAGCAGAGCCCTGCCCAGGCACAGCAGCTGCCGCTGCCCGATGCTGCAGCCAATGGAAGAAACCTTGCATTAGCCGCTAAGGCCCAAGGGGAAACCTGAGGCGGGGACAGTGTTCATTGTCCAGACCGGACTTTGAAACCTCCAGCTCCACAACTCTTCTACAAACTCTGGCCTCTTCAACTTAGCTGTTCATTGCTGCTGTGGGCAGTGTTTCTCAAACTTTCAAAATTAGAAGAACTTCCACAGATATTTGATTTAAAAATTCATATTTCCAGGCTTCATTTTACTCAGAGTAGGAATGTCCATTTTTAACAAGCACCCTAGGCAATTTTCACATGTAAGCACGTTTGAAACACACCGGCCCAGGAACACAGCTTTCCATTTGGCCACAGTGGCATCAACAGTGACAAAACAACGTGAACATCTCCGAGTTCCCCTCAGCGGTACTAGCACCATTAGTATAGGGTGCCAATGCAGTGGAATGCCCCAGTGACATTTCTCTGTGGCCTGAGCAAATCCATTCATTCTTTTAATGTGTAATTCTAGTCTCAAGGCTAATTATTTGTTCGAGGCCTTCTGCCGTGATTGGAGATGAAGTTCTCTAATGAACAGGATGTCTTGGTGTGAGAAGCAATGTATGTGCAATTCGAATATGCTTGTAAAATGCAAATAGCTTTAATTTGCTAAAAGCCTGTAATGAAGGCTGGACCTCTTACTTACACAAAGCAGCTTTGGGAAATGATGTGGAGGAAATATTCAGGAATTTGCTAATTGCTCTTTCCTGCTGTGGCCATTAGGGAACATATTAAACAGGGGGTGGCTAGACCCAAGTTCTGTAATTCTCAGTAAGAAATTTCTGCAGGAAATAAGAAGTCACCCAAGATGAACTTGTAGTTTTTCCCTGTAATGTAACATCAGAGACACTGCAAAACTCTTTTCTTAGCTTGTACCAAACTCCTGCCTGGGTCAACTGGACTTTATTGGAGCAGGCTGCGCTGAGGCCTCACCGTGGCTCTCAACTGTTCCATCCTAGCTGACTCAGCCAGTGTCCACCAGAGAAATGAAAGTCCTAAGCCTTCAAAGCAGCTCTGAGACTCAGGTTTGCAGAGCAGGCACTGGTGATACCATGCAGGTGTCTCCCGGTGTGAGAACAGCGATGGGATCTTTGCTCTCACAAACTGAGAGGTGCCGCGGCCCCATGCGTCCCTTCTGCAGCACTGCTGCCCTGGCATTTACTTCCGCAGGTCTGTCTCCCCATCTCTTTGTAAGTGTTAGGATGCCAGGGGCTGTGTGTGTTTTTTTTTTTTTTTTTTTTGACAGAGTGGACAGTGAGAGAGAGACAGAGAGAAAGGTCTTCCTTTTGCCGTTGGTGCACCACGCTGATCCGAAGGCTGGAGCCAGGTGCTTATCCTGGTCTCCCATGCGGGTGCAGGGCCCAAGCACTTGGACCATCCTCCACTGCACTCCCTGGCCACAGCAGAGAGCTGGCCTGGAAGAGGGGCAACCGGGACAGAATCCGGCGCCCCAACCGGGACTAGAACCCAGTGTGCCGGCACCACAGGTAGAGGATTAGTCTAGTGAGCCGCGGCGCTGGCCGCTGTGCATGTTTTATTGGCTTTTATATCCCCAGTGGGTGGCACATAGTTTGTGTAAATACATATTTGTTGACTGAATGTTTGAATAATCTTTTACACTGGCCAAAGGACTTGCTTCAGTTCTGCTAGCTCTCAGGTCTGTTGATGAGGAAAAAAAATTTGATTGCATTTGCTACCACGGCTCGCAGGTGAAACCACTGGGGTCTGGGGTGCAGCCCGGGCATGGGGACTTTACAAAGCATTCAGGGTGATTCTGGTCTGCAGCCTTCTGGGGCATCAGCACTCCAGACAGTACTTCTCACTGTAAGTGCGCACACAGCACCCGGGACTCTTGCTGAAATTCAGATGCTGTATTTATAACAAGCTCCCAGGGGAAGATGGAGGTGCTGGGCCACTCACTGAGCTGTGCAGCCCTCCCTTCCTTCCTGAACTCCAAGTGCTAACGCTGGATTCCCTGCAGACCACTCCTGAGACACCTGGGGCAGGAGCAAGACCTGTCCGTGAGCAGTGGGCTTTGGCTAAGGCCTGAACTTCAGTGTGTAGAGGGAAAACTCAAATTCTTATAGTGAAAGCGCCAAGTCAACTTGTTAGTCAATGGACATGTGAGCACAGTGTGCAGGTCAGAAGTAAAGGGGGCCGGCGCTGCAGCTCACTAGGCTAATCCTCCACCTTGCGGCGCCAGCACACCGGGTTCTAGTCCCGGTCGGGGTGCCGGATTCAGTTCCAGTTGCCCCTCTTCCAGGCCAGCTCTCTGCTGTGGCCAGGGAGTGCAGTGGAGGATGGCCCAAGTACTTGGGCCCTGCACCCCATGGGAGACCAGGATAGGTACCTGGCTCCTGCCATCGGATCAGCACGGTGCGCTGGCTGCAGCGGCCATTGGAGGGTGAACCAACGGCAAAAAAGGAAGACCTTTCTCTCTGTCTCTCTCTCTCTCACTGTCCACTCTGCCTGTCAAAAAAAAAAAAAAAAAAATAGAAGTAAAGGGACAACATTTATGAAAATGCTTTGAAAAAGCAAAAAGGACTGCAAAAGCCAAGACCATCTTGTGTTGATTTCAGGGATTGCAACAGTGTCTGATCAGGGTTCCTCGACTGAGATGCCCTTCACAGCCCTGCTGGTTCCTTTAAAACCCGCAGTGTCCAGGCAGCAGAACAGGTCTCCCCCCGCCTGCCGGCACAGGCAGTGCAGACGCTCTGCGTGGGGATTCTTCACAACAGTGGCAACTACAGGCTCCCGCTGTGTCGCGTCGTGAGGGCTGCATTTAATGACAAAGGTTGCTGAGAGTTGTGGAGCCTTCCCACACCTGTGTTATCACGCTGTCCTCACAGTGGGTTCATGTCACAGGCTAGGAATTAGACCTGGACGGCGAGGATTCCACGGTGCCAAGCACCACATCACCAGGGTCAGGAGCAGGGGTCCCTCGCCCCCTCTCAGTGCCTGGGGCGGAGCTGGGTTTTGAGACCTTACCTCAGGTTGTCCCCGGCCTCTGACACTTCGTGGGACAGTCCATGTTGGAGGCCAGCCACAAAGGACTTGAGGTGAGCCAGCTCCAGGGCCCTCCAGATCTCCTCATCTGAGTAGTTGTTGAAAGGGTCTAGGTTCATCCGCAGGCTTCCCGAGAACAGGACAGGGTCCTGCAAGTGAAGGACAGGGAGCTGTGGGGCTCAGGTCGGCTCCCTGCGGCGGGGCAGTCGGTGGGCTGGGCCTGCCCGAGATGGGAGCTGGGTCGGGGTGAGCTTCCACGGCTTGCCCTTTGAAGGCTGCCGGTGCTGCCAGCCAGGGAGCGAAGCTCGGGAGTAAGAGGACTCCTCCGTTTTCAGTTTTTCATTCTGAGACGCATTTATGGGTTTCCACATTTGCCACCACATCCCTTAAGAAGATGAGAGGAGTGTCCGAGGCCCCCAAACGCAAACTTGTGGTTTAGAGGTAGTGACCCCGGGAGGCATTGGAAGGGCTAACACAGTTGCAGGAGAGCAACTTATTCAGCTTTTGAAGAGGATGGCGAAGACAACGTGTCAAACTGAACAAACCCCAGACACAGGACAGCTACCTCCAGAGGAGCCTGGCTCCGGTGCAGCAAGGAGCGGCGGCTCTAGAGAGGAGCCCCACACAGCAGAGGGGCCCCAAGGCCACGGTCATGTGGTGGAGTCGTGGGAGGAGGCCGAGGGAAGTCTTTCTTGCTGATGCATTAAGTGTTCCACTTGCTGGCAGAAACCACCAGCAAATGCCCTCCTCTCTCTTTTAACTGTACCAAATGGGGAGTAGAAAGCTTAATGGCTTCAAGCTTCAGTGGCAAAATTGCTAATGCTGATTGCAAAGGTTCTGCAAACCATGATGGGCCACAGAAATGCTAAGTAATCATCTGCTCTATTTGACTTCTTTTGTGTTGCTGCCACCTACTGATCAGATCCTGGCAGTCACAAATGCATACAAAAACCCCAAACTTTAGTTCTGGGTACAGTGTGTCTTAAGGAATCCTGGGTAGACGGCAGAAATAGTGCGAATTAAATAGGCATTTAAGTGAATTAGGACATGCTTTTTTTACTTCCTGTGGAACAAGCTGCCTCCCTGGGAGTGCAGGGAGTAAGTGCAGGAGCTCACCTGAGGGATGATGGTCAGCTTGCCTCGAAGGTCGTGGAGCCCGATGGAAGCGATATCTATTCCATCAATGGTGATGTGGCCGCCCGCAGCCTCTAAGATTCTGAAGAGGCAGTTGGTGAGGGACGACTTCCCGGCCCCTGTCCTGCCCACCACACCAATCTGTGAAGACAGTGCCTTTGCAAGTTAGTTCAACACAGAGTTCTCGGGGAGGCCAGGGGGAGGAGTTACTCAGCCCAGGCATTTGCACTCACAGGTGGTAAGGGGCAGTGCCTGGCTACTTCAAATCGAAGATATTAAGCTGGGGGAAAAATGCGTCCCGGTGTCTGGGAAAGATGGCTCTCCCATCCTGACGCCGAAATTGCTGCTTTTTGAGAACTTCCTCTCGGAAGCTGTTGTCATCGTACTTACGGGAAATTACAGTTGTGTTTAAAAAATACTTGTTGGGAAGTGAGGGAAAGGGTAGGATCAGGTGTTGCCGGACCCACACTTGAACTTCGGCATCCTCATCCAGATGTGTGTGTGTGTGTGTGTGTGTGTGTGTGTGTGTGATGGGGGGGAACCTCCATTAGACTCTGGGTAACAACAGCACCACAGGACGGGTCTGACTTTGCAGCCAGGAGGGAAGCTGGGCCACTCTCTGTTTAGGGATACCACCCCCCACAATAATTCCTCCCCAAGCTTCGTGCGCCCTCATTTCCATGCTGACTTCCTCTCTGTATGCTGTGGCCTCTACAAGGAAATGAGCCTGGGCTCCTGGCAGGGAGCCAGGGAAAGGCTTAGCAAAAAGTGCTGTGTCCCTGCACCTGCCCAGGGCACAGGAAGTGCCCAGAGCTTCTCTGCTTTGTGTCCAGCCATCCTGTGACCTCAAGACCTCAGATGCAGGCCCCTCCGGGCTCCACCTACCTTCTCCATGCTCTTGATGTCACAATTGATCCCTTTCAGCACCAGATCCAGCTCAGGCCGGTACCGCACTTGGTAGTTGCTGAACTGGATCTCGCCTTTGTGGGGCCAACCTGCTGGAGGCCTCTTATCCGTCACCCAGGGGGCCTGGCAAGGAGATAGAATGAGCAGTGCTTCACATGATGGCAATTCAACCCAACAGTCCTTGGAAGGCTCCTGTCATAGAACAGGAGAAGGGCGGCAGGGCCCCGACCACCTGTGGGCATCCACATTAAAGAGAATGCACTCGACTTATCCCTCTGGGAAAATTTCTGCCTTACTCGATTAAAGAAATGCCACCCTATGCGGCCGGTGCTGTGGTGCAGCGGGTTAACGCCCTGGCCTGAAGCGCCGACATCCCATATGGGCACTGGTTCAAGACCTGGCTTTTCCTCTTCTGATCCAGCTCTCTGCTATGGCCTGGGAAAGCAGTAGAAGATGGCCCAAGTCCTTGGGCCCCTGCACCGCGTGGGAGACCTAGAGGAATCTCCTGGCTCTTGGCTTCAGATTGGCTCAACTCTGGCCATTGTGGCCGGCCCATTGGGGAGTGAACCAGCGGATGGAAGACCTCTCTCTCTCTGCCTCTCCTCTCTCTGTGTAATTCTGACTTTCAAATAATAAATAAATCCTAAAAGAAAAAAAAGAAAGAAAGAAAGAAATGCCACCCCATACGCTTGGTCCAGAAGGAAGCCACCATTACCTTGGAACATTCCAGGATCTGACTTTCCCCAAACCATTTCCTATTCTATGCTTGAAGAGGTTGGGTCTCTAGAGCGCAAGCAAAGGAAACGTGAAGAGAACCATTATGATCCCATGTGAATACTGAGGATGATGCACTCTTGAAGGAGCTGCATTTTTTTATATTTTATTTTTGTCTTATCCTTGGGTTTCTGTAATCCCTCCTTACCTCATTTTCCACTTTTATGTACTCGGTAATTCGCTCAACAGCCACGATGTTGGTCTCCGTTTCGGATGTCATCCTCACTAGCCAGTTCAGGGTTTGTGTGATCTGCAGAAAAAGCAGAAGGCAGAAAATCGTCTCAGGTCTCAAGCCAACTCAACTGGTTAAGCTGCACGGTGCCTACTCTGTACTCAGCATTGTACTGAGCTCTCTTGGAGAGTAAGAGAAAGACAGTTCTCATCTCTATCGGGGAGGAAATGAGATCAGCACACGAGCTTGACTGTGTGGTGCTCGCGTGAGGGGCAATACAATGCTGTAGTAGTTTGGTATGAAAGCCGGCGCTGGAGGGGTTGGTCATTGGTCGAGTGGGGCCAGCACGTGGGTTTCCTGACTGTAAGCCTGGGTTCTATGTGGAGGGGTTGTGAATGGCAGTCTATGAATGGGGAAGGGCAGGACAGACAAAAACCTGCCCCAAAGCTGCCACTCTTGTCTCTGTTCTTGTTCACCATCCGCCTTCAAGGTGGGGACGGCCATGTGGACCCTGATCCTTCTCTACAGCCATCAGTTCCAGGGGCCTCCCTGCCATTGCACAGAAACATCTAACTACTGATGGAAAGGCTATCATGATCCGGGGCATGTGGAGGCCGCCTTCTTTCAGACAAAGGCTCAGGGGTTGGCATCTACCCACAGGGAGTTCTTGGGAAGCAAATGGTGGTGAGAGAAGAGAGTCTTCAAGTGCAGAGTATATGCTCAGTGGGGCCAAGAGTGACCACTCTGCGAAGGCTATGCCACATCCAACTGATGATGTTGCAGTGGCTTTGGTTCCATCGAACAGTTTCCTGACCCTCTGTGCTGGCTGTCCTGGTTTAATATGCTTAGAAATGGGGGTGGGGGAAGGGGTGTGAAGGGGCAGTAGCTCAAAGACCCAAGTGACTCTGGAGAATAACCATCCTTTTGGGTACCCTAGATTGATAACACTGGCCTTAGGTACCTTTAATTAAGACAGTACTAGCCGGCGCCGCGGCTCACTAGGCTAATCCTCCGCCTTGCGGCGCCGGCACACCGGGTTCTAGTCCCGGTCGGGGCGCTGCATTCTGTCCCGGTGGCCCCTCTTCCTGTCCTGCTCTCTGCTGTGGCCCGGGAGTGCAGTGGAGGATGGCCCAAGTCCTTGGGCCCTGCACCCCATGGGAGACCAGGATAAGTACCTGGCTCTTGCCATCGGATCGGTGTGGTGCGCCGGCCGCAGCGCGTCGGCAGCGGCGGCCATTGGAGGGTGAACCAATGGCAAAAGGAAGACCTTTCTCTCTGTCTCTCTCTCTCTCTCACTGTCCACTCTGCCTTTCAAAAAAAAAAAAAAAACAGTACTATATAAAGCCCACTTGCGGCTATATAAGCTTCTAAAGCATTAGTTCAGAAAGATACCATGAAAGGTGGTCAAATGATTCGTTTATTGGACAAGTGCTTATTGAACAGTTACTGCAGTGCTGGCCACTGTCTTCAGGGCTGGGAACTAATAATGTCTGTCACT
The DNA here is from genome assembly GCF_051225735.1 of Oryctolagus cuniculus. Classification (NCBI taxonomy): domain Eukaryota; kingdom Metazoa; phylum Chordata; class Mammalia; order Lagomorpha; family Leporidae; genus Oryctolagus; species Oryctolagus cuniculus. The sequence goes on from NC_142881.1 coordinate 30,115,068, forward strand.
TGTGCCCTGGTAATGCTGGGGATACTGCAGTGAGAAACATTATAGAGGCTTATTAGACTCTGTGGTCATTAGTACAATTAGCTCCAATTATTATGAACTGAGAAAGACAAATATAGGAGGAATTATTTGTTCCAAAAACTTCCTGATTATTCCTATATTCCAGAGAAAAAACTTATTTATTATCTCTTTTGAAGATAACCAAGCCCTCGGCCAGTGCCGTGGCTCACTAGGCTAATCCTCCGCCTGCGGCGCCGGTACCCCGGGTTCTAGTCCCAGTTGGGGCACCGGATTCTGTCCTGGTTGCTCCTCTTCCAGTCCAGCTCTCTGCTGTGGCCCAGGAAGGCAGTGGAGGATGGCCCAAGTGCTTGGGCCCTGCACCCGCATGGGAGACCAGGAGGAAGCACCTGGCTCCTGGCTTCAGATCGGCACAGCGTGCTGGCTGTAGCAGCCATTTGGGGGTGAACAAACGGAAGGAAGACTTTTCTCTCTGTCTCTCTCTAACTCTGCCTGTCAAAAAATAAATAAATAAATAACCAAGCACAGAGTCAGAGAAGAGGAATTATTATAGTGAAACATATAAAAATTGCCTTCTTATGTCCTCAGGGCTACTCTGTGTGTGTGTGTGTGTGTAATTCATATATATGAATCATATACATATACATATACATATATATATATATATATATAGGAATCAAAAGCACAGACTCCACAGTGTACCCCAGACTCAGTTTAAGAATAAGTGCATTGGGGCCAGTGTTGGGAGCAGTGGGTTAAGCTGCCACCTGCAATGCTGGCATTTCAAACGAGTACTAGTTAGAGTCCCAGATGCTCTACTTCCAATCTAGTTCTCTGCTAATGCACCTGGGAAAGCAGCAGAAGATGTCCCAATTGCTTGGGCCCCTGCACCCATGTGAGAGACCTGGATGGAGTTCCTGGCTCCTGGCTTCAGCCAGGCCTAGTTCCAGCCATTGAAGCCATTTGCAGAGTGAACCAGCAGATGGAAGACCTCTTTCTCTCTGTCTCTGTCTTCTCTCTCTCTCTTTCTGTAACTCTACCTTTCAAATAAGTAAATAAATCTTTTAAAAAAGAACACATATATTAATTTAGCCAAACTCCTAGTTTTAAGACTCACATTGAGTGCATTGGACAAAACAAAGCCCACAACGTCCCCACTGAGGGTATCTCTATAAATAACCATCATCAAGGCTGAACTGAACACGACCAAGTTCCCAACCAGCTCCAGGCGAAATGCAAGCCACCTGTAAGAGAAGCAGAGAGAGAGGCGTCACTGATAACTTCCTCACTTCACCCACCACCTTGGCATTCACAGAACATTCTTAGAGGGTTTGAACTGGCAGCACTGCACTCTTAGATGTCCTCAATTCAGTTTAGGAACACTATGTACTCCAAAAAAAATCTGTTAATTAAATTGTATTTTTCCCAGAAATGGGCTGCAATTTAAAGGTCCTAGAGGAGTTTGTTAAATTAAGGGAACCTTGGCGTACAAGTCTCCCAAAGTTGCCAAATGATAAGAATCACTTGGAGCAACTGTTCAAAATACAGTGCTACAAATTTAAATAAAACATTCCTGAACTTTTCTCTAGGGGATTTCAATTCAGTGGGCCTCCGATGGGACTTAAGAATTTTTATTTTGGGAATGGCATTGTGGTGCCGTGGGCTAAACCGCCGCCTGCAATGATGGCATCCCATATGAATGCTGGTTTGAGTCCTAGCTCCACTTCCAATCCAAGTTCCTGCTAATGCACCTTAGATAGCAGAATAGGATGGCTCCAGTGCTTGGGCCCCTGCCACCATATGGGAGACCTGGATGGATTTCCAGTCTCCTGGCTTTAGGCTGGCCCAGCCCCTGCTGTTGCAGACATTTGGGGATTGAACCAGTAGACATAAGATCTCTGTCTTCCCCTCTCTCTCCTCTGTAACTCTTTCAAATACATAAATAAATAAATCTTTTTTTAAAAAAAAGAATTTGCATTTTAAACAAATAATTTTAATCAGTTGAGGAAGCAAGGGAATCCAGATGTAAAATTAAAAAGTAATGGGGGGCCGGCGCTGCGGCTCAATAGGCTAATCCTCCGCCTGCAGCGCCAGCGCCGGCCGCAGCAGCCATTGGGGGGTGAACCAACGGAAAAGGAAGACCTTTCTTTCTGTCTCTCTCTCACTGTCTAACTCTGCTTGTCAAAAAAAAAAAAAAAAAAAAAAAAAAAAGTAATGGGGCCAGTGCTGTGGCATAGTGGGTAAAGCCGCTGCCGGCAAGGCTGGCATCCCATATTGCACTGATTCAAGTCCCAGCTATTCCACTTCCAATCCAGCTCTCTGCGAAGGCCTGGGAAAGCAGTAGGAGATGGCCCAAGTCCTTGGGCCCTGTATCCATATGGGAAACCCTGAAGAAGCTCCTGGCTCCTGGCTTCAGATCAGTGCAGCTCCGGCCATTGTAGCCATCTGGGGGAGTGAACCAGCAGTTGGAAGCCTTCTCTCTCTCTCTTTCTCTGCCTCTCTTTTTAAACTCTGCCTTTCTTTTTTTTCTTTTTTTTTTCTTTTTCTTTTTTTTTTTTTGACAGGCAGAGTTAGACAGTGAGAAAGAGACAGAGAGAAAAATCCTCCTTTTCCCGTTGGTTCACCCCCCCAAAGTGGCCGCTACGGCCGGTGCGTTGCAGCCCACCCAGTGCGCTGATCAGAAGCCAGGAGCCAGCTGCTTCTTCCTGGTCTCCCATGCGGGTGCAGGGCCCAAGCACCTGGACCATCCTCCACTGTCTTCCCAGGCCACAGCAGAGGGCTGGACAGGAAGAGGAGCAACTGGGACAGAATCCAGCGCCCCAACCAGGCCTAGAACCCGGGATGCCAGCGCTGTAGGCAGAGGATTAGCCTAGTGAGCCGCGGCGCCAGCCTAAACTCTGCCTTTCAAATAAATAAATAAATCTTTTTTTTAAGTAAAAACATAAAAAAAAAGTAAGCATCGTAGGAAGGCTCAATATTCCCTGTTCGATATCAGTCTTTGTAAAAACGTGGAGAAGAATCTCGGAATGGGGTGGGAGTGGGGAGTTAGGTATGCATCAGTCACAGAGAAATACCCTAGGCTGTGTAGAGGACTGAAAGGTACATATATAGAGACACAGCTTATAAAATTTGTTCCAAATAAAATACATTTAAATAGGCTTGTACCAATAATTCTAGCATGTTTTCAAATAAATATGCACATTTTACAATGGGTCCAAAAGTATTTACTTACATGCCTTTTCTTTCTTGGGAAGTCTAAGAAATCAAATATCTTAACAATCAAATTTCTGACCTTTCCATGTTTCAAATAATACTGAACATCATTAGCCTGCCCTTAACACCTCCGGACACTTTGGAAACAACTCATGAATCTGCCCTTCCTGTAAAGGACCTTCATCCTGGGGCCACCGCTGTGGTGTAGCAGGTTAAAGACCTGGCTGCAGCACCGGCAACCAATATGGACGCCCATATGGGCACCGGTTCCAGTCCCAGCTGCTCCACTACCTTTTTTTTTTTTTTTTTTAAGATTTATTTATTTATTTGAAAGTCAGAGTTACACAGAGAGAGGAGAGGCAGAGAGAGAGAAAGAGGTCTTCCATCCTCTGGTTAACTCCCCAATTGGCCGCAACGACCAGAGCTGTGCCGATCTGAAGCCAGGAGCCAGGAGCTTCTCCTGAGTCTCCCACACCAGTGCAGGGGCCCAAGGACTTGGGCCATCTTTTACTGCTTTCCCAGGCCATAGCAGAGAGCCGGATAGGAAGTGGAGCAGCAGGGTCTTGAACTGGCGCCCATATGGGATGCCAGTGCTTCAGGCCAGGGCGTTAACCTGCTGCACCACAGCGCCGGCCCCCATCCACTTCCAATCCAGCTCCCTGCTAATGTGCCTGGAAAGCAATGGAGGATGGCCCAGTTCTTGGGCCCCTATATCCACGTAGGAGACCCAGAAGAAGCTCCTGGCTCCCGGCTTCGGATCAACCCAGCTCCAGCCGTTGCGGCCATTTGGGGAGCGAACCAGCAGATGGAAGAGCTGTGTGTGTGTATGTCTGTCTGTCTGTCTGTCTGTCTGTCTACATCTCTCTGTAACTCTTTCAAATAAATAAAAATAAATCTTAAAAAACAAAAAAAACCTTCCCCCCCTGAGGATGCACCACAGTGACCACGGTCTGAGGATGCTGGAGAACGATGCTCACCTGTTCAGGGATTCACTTCACAGGCCATGAGTTTTCCATTTCTGTCATTAATGGGATTTACCAAAAGCTTTCTAACTCTTCTCTCCCCAATTTCTACCTCTCACCATCCTCTTCCACCACCACTTCTTCCCGCACCACGCCCAGGGAGAATCACATCCATGCTCAGGGAAGCAAACAGAATGTGCAGTGCACCAGCACTCGCACAGTACCTGGCTTACCATATGCTCACAGTGCCACCATAACCCTGGGAGGCAGGCTGTAGTCTAGCCATTATAAAATCAAAGACACTGAGCTTTTTCTTTAGAGAGGCAAAGACAATTCACCCGAGTTGGCACACGGTAGACTGGCATAGGGACCCAGTCTCTGATGACAAAGCTTGTGCTTTCTTCTCTCTGCTTCCGTGGCCTGCAGGTTCACGCAGCCACCGTGGCTGTCACACCACCAGCCATCCTGCCTTCCCGCGGCTAATGTCAGAATGAGAGCTCCGCAGCACGCACTTGTGCAGCTACCAGGGGAAGCCTCACCTGTTGGAAGTAATCCAGGAAGACACACATTTCTGGTTGGTGTCAATCCCTATCTCATTTTGTTTCAGAAATCGCTGTTGGTGCTCAAAGGCACGGATCACAGGCAAACCTGACACAGTCTCAGTAAAGTGAGAGTAGATTGGGGATCGGGTGACAGAGTCCAGACGTCTCAGCTGGCGGGAGGTAGCCACATAAAACACCTGAACACAAAAAGCAAAGGGTCAGAGAGTTGCACAATCATGCTGCACATGCTGTACTTCTGCCTGCCCGGCTGTGACCCAACACCCCTCACCCTGACGGACACAGCCCACACCCGAACAGCACGGATGCCTGCAGTGTCAGCTCTCCCGAAAGGAAGGATGAGAGGCACACAGGGACAGAAGCACAGGAAGACTGGGGTTGGTGGGGAACTGAGCAGGAGGACAGTGAGGGAACAATACCACAGCCTTGATGGTCAAGATTTCCAGCCCACATAAGAAGTTTTGTCAGCCTAAGCCATATTCTCCCCAAAATGTGCAGATGTTGTCTGAAGTTTCTGTACTCGTTAGAGAAATGGTCTCCAAAAGGATTTTGTTAAAGACATGGTGTGTAAGTGGGATGGACAGGAAATGGCCAGAGGTAGGTAAGTTGAGGTTTGGGTAAAAATTCAAGAGTGGAGTCAGTTGAGTGACCAAAAGTGTGCCTCAGTGGTGTGTGAAGGTAAAGAGAATTCTGATGGAATGCAGAATGTGGAGTGTAAGAATGGCAACTGGATGTAAGAGAGTGTGCATTGGCCAGCGCCGCGGCTCACTAGGCTAAGCCTCCGCCTGCAGCGCCAGCACCCTGGGTTCTAGGCCCGGTTGGGGCGCTGGTTCTGTCCCGGTTGCACCTCTTCCAGTCCAGCTCTCTGTTGGACATCTAGGAAGGTTAGGATGGGATTGGGGGGAGGGGGTGGAAAATGGAGCTCATTGGACCAGTCATTGCCACCATCTAAGGGGAGAGATAGCAGCTCAGACTCGGGTTCCATGAGTATTTCATTCATTATTTATTAACACAAAAAAATTCCTCTGAGGATTTACAATGTATCAAGTTCTATGCTATTCTGAGGATAAAATGGTGCAAGGGGGGAAAATAAGTAAGAAAGATGTTCTCGGATGGATGTCCTGGTACAGAAAGTTAGGCTTGGACACTCTCAGCTCATATTGGAGTTCCTGGTTTGAGCTCTGGCTCCTCCACTCTGACCCAGCTTCTTGCTAATACATCCTGGGAGGCAACAGATGATGACTCGAGTGCTTTGATCCTGATCACCCAGGTGAGAGACCCTTACGGAATTCCAGGCTTTTTGTTTTGGCCTGGCCCAAACTTGCCTGTTGTAGGCATTTGAAGAGTGAACCAATAGATGGAAGATTCTCTCTCTCTCTCTATCACTCTGCATTTCAAGTAGATAAACATAAATAAACAACCATTTTTTTTTTTAAATGTTCCTCTCAGCCCGGCACCGCGGCTCACTACTGCCTGTGGCGCCAGTACTCTGGGTTCTAGTCCCGGTTGGGGTGCCAGTTCTGTTCCAGTTGCTCCTTTTCCAGTCCAGCTCTCTGCTGTGGCCTGGGAAGGCAGTAGAGGATGGCTCAAGTGCTTGGGCCCTGCACCCGCATGAGAGACCAGGAGGAATCACCTGGCTCCTGGCTTCAGATCTGTGCAGCACACTGGCTGCAGCAGCCATTTGAGGGGTGAACCAACGGAAAAGGAAGACCTTTCTCTCTGCCTCTTTCTCTCACTTTCTAACTCTGCCTGCCAAAAGAGAGAGAGAGAGAGAGAGAGAGAGAGAGAGAGAGAGAATAGAGTCTATCACCTGAAGGGCCAAGTGCAGTGAGAGGCACTAACATTGCCAAAGGACTCAGTGAGGGTTTGCTGAAAGCCGGGGCAGCTGACCAGGTGAGTCAATGCAAAATGTTATACCCAGAAATTTCCTTGAATAATTCTGCTTCCTACTTTTGGTTTGCTATGGGAATTGCATGTACCTGAGTAACTCCATGCTCGCACCACAAGGCCATAAGACCCTGACTGTAGTATTCAGCACTGTATCCCCTGGGTAAACAGTTCATCACAAAGACACCTGCTGGGACAAGGGTCCCACCTGCAGCTTCCCCTCATCAGTTTTTATCATGGGCATAGAGTCCCTCCCAGTTTTCTGTGAGGTTTGATTCTCAAGCTACCTGTTTTCTCAAAGAATGTACTGGCACCGAGCCTAAACCATCCAGACACCCTAGTGAACTTGAACTGAACCAAAGTGAAGAAATGCCCAGCCCCTGCTGAGAAGTATCTCCAGTAGGTGCACCTATTCAAAGCCAAAAGAGGAGACACCGTAGCACAATCAGAGAAACGACCTTTCTTACAGAGCAGAAAGACTTTGCCTAGAGCCAGTCTCAAAGCAGTCTTGGCTGGAGACATAAATCTGTGTCAGCTAGGGCAGCAGTTAGGGGTACATTTGCTGTAAATCATATACTAGTTGAAGCCAACAATTCAGGGGGCCTCTGGGTTCCTGGGTAAATCAAATATTTAATTAAACAGCGAAGAAGCTGGAGAGGATGAGTAACTAGCAATAAAAAAAAAAAAAAAAGAGGAGAATCTCAGGAAGGAAGACCTAGCCATCTCCAGACCTACCTGAACAGCCACATAAATAATGGCGAGAGGAATGATGATGACGGCGAAGACAGGGGTGGCCATGCAGATCATGATGAGGGTGCTGATTATTGCCAGGAAGCACATCATCCAGCTACGCAAGGACTGAGGGAGGGTGTCATCCACTGTGGAAATGTCCTGGAATACAGTTGGCAGAGATGGCACACCAGTCAGTTCCTGAGACGTTCTGGACCTTCCTGGCTCAATTCTGCACATTTCCAGTGACTCCTTCATTTAATCTTTCCATGATACTCACTTGCCATACATTGTGCTGGTCATACCAATAACCAACCTCATTCCTGTAACTTCTTCATTTTTCAAAATTCCTCCAAATCAAAATAGGAGTCATCTTTTACCTTTTTTCAGTAGATCTGGTCAGTTTTCACTCTTCTCAGTAAAATGCCCATTTGTCAGATTTCTTAAGCCATTCATAATCATTGTAAGCCAATAAAACCTTTTGGGTAAATCCTTCTCCCATAGCCAAACCAGTTCAGTTATGCCAACATTACACAGGCCTTAATTCTATTGAGAACCCAGAACAGAGCCTGGCTTTCAATACACATTCAGTAAACATTTGTTGGGAGGCTTCACTCAACAAGGCCCTGTCACCTGCCCTTGACTGAAGAACCACCCTATCCTGGGAAGGTGTTTCCTCTTCCAAGTGCAGCCCATCGAGGGAAAAGGGAGGTGGCACTGAATGTGATCCCTGCCTGGCCAGTGTTCCAACCAAGGAACCTGCAGGTGATGGGGAGGGGGTCATATACACTCATGTTATATTCTTGTCTTGTGGAATAAATCAACAACTGAGAAATTTAATGGAAGGATGGATGGTTTGGAACATACTCAGGAAGACTGACTTACATTTTGACTTGTCCTGGCCGAGATTTCCTAGAGGATTCTATTAATTCTATGATAGCGGATATGTGAATACCACGGTAAGCCCAAATTACTTCAGGAGTTCCTAAACCAATAGCTCTCAATCATGGATGACTCCTGCATCTAATCTGTCTCCCCCGGGTCATACCAGAATGCAAATGAATACATCCAGGGTTTTCAGGAAAAAACAAAGTCCTCACCAGCTAACATTTTTTTGCAGCTTACCCAAAACAGATTCTCCATTGTTCAATCCTCCAATCTCCTCTTAAGGACTCAGCCTCTGATTCTACAGGACCCTATGCCAAACTCCTTCATAGGCCTGTGCAACCTCCCACATACAACTTATGGTGAGTTGACAGTTTCCTTTTTCATGCAAAAGAAATCAGTAAAGTATGACTGCTGCCGAGGTAGTTCACAGGAAGCCCTCTGCAGTCTCTTTTCCAGAAGGCTAATTATAATTACATTATAATGTGCAAAAAGACTGCAATCATTACAAAATTTCCCCAACCAAAACCGTGTCCTCTTTTAGGTTCTGTTAGAGAGCAGAGTCCACTGAAGTTGTCTCCAAAGATATAATGCCCACCATTTCTGCCTCAGAGGAAGGTGACAGATGGGGACCAGTTACGTGCCCGCTTTTGAAGCAGCCACTGTGTCCCCAGAACCTGGCTGTGAGCTTGATTTACCCTTCCTGTGTCGACCCTATAACCAAACAAGAGCCCAGATATGCTCAGATATGTTTTTAAAATGCTCTCTTCTACCCCAGCAGAAAACTAAAAAGTATGATGATGATAACTGAATATAATTTAGAATTATCTGGTCTCTTGCCTCTGTTCCTGAAACCTCCATCTCAGATGCATTAAAAATCAATGATTTAGGGCCTGGCATTGTGGCATAGCAAGTAAAGCTGCCATCTGAGATGCGGTATCCCTTATGGGCACAGGTTCAAGTCCCAGCTGCTCCAGTTCCAATCCAGCTCTATACTAACACGCCTGGGAAAGCAGCTGAAGATAGCCCATGAGCTTGTACCCCTGCACCTATGTGGGAGACTTGGAAGAAGCTCCTAGATCCTGGCTTCGGCCATCTTCTGCTGCTTTTTCAGGCACATTAGCAGGGAGCTGGATCAGAAGTGGAGTTGCCAGCACTCGAACCAGTGCTCATATGGGATGCCAGCACTGCAGATGGCGACTTTACCCAGTACGCCATAGTATCAAAGATGGAAATTTCATTCAATAATGATTCTTAAGTATCAAAGATGGAAGTTTCAATAATGGAGGCAGAGATCAAGCAAACAGTTATCCTACTATCCCTTTTATTCACTATCATAGGCAGTGAGAATGCTTTTACTTATATTTTCCCTCTGCAGAATAATCCTTTTCACCCAGATTCTACTGTCCTCACTTACACCAATCTTCACCATCTCCCTGGCTTATTTTTGCAACCTGACCCAGTTCTCACTTTTTCTGAGATTCTCTACCCTCATTCACCCAGGCTGAGCTGGTGCCTCTTTTCTCTGTCATTCCCGTGTAGTCTCAGAACACTTCTGTACACACTGTTTCTTGGTTTTACCATGTTCTATCATAACCCTTCGTTTCCTTGGCTGTCTCCTCTACTAGATGGGGAGTTACTTGAAAAGCCAGCACTGTTCCTTCCTATATCCTCAGGATCCATGAAAATTCACAACATTTACTCAAGAAACATTTGTATGCTGAGTGGACAAAAGAACTAGAACTGCAGTGTTGTTGAGGGGGACATGAGGGTTCCTCCTGTCAGCAGGAGTTGTAGTATTTAAACACACCACCTTGCAACCTTTGCAATACTTACACCAGCAAACCTGTTCACAATCCGGCCTATGGGTGTTGTGTCAAAAAAACTCATGGGTGCTCGAAGGATATTGTTCAGCAGTTGCTTATGCAAGATATTTGATGCATGGGCACAACCACTGGCACTCCAGAAACTTGCTACAAGCACAGTTAGCCCTAGAAATGGAACAAGTTTTGTCAGCACCATGCACAGGGGTCCCTGAGAATTTGTGCCCAGGACATGAGGGCAAATGTTTTCTTGAGTTCAAAAAAAGGACAGGGTCCAGACAGATTCTGTTGTAGCTGTCAGACATACCTTGTGCTAAACCCAGAACTCCGAAGATCCCAATTCTCAAGTCTCTCTGAGAGGCTGGATAGTTGGTGCCATTGTAGGTGTTAGAATCACTGGTCCAAGCACTGAGCCAAAGGTTGGAGCCAATAAAAGCCACAGAATTCAAAACATAGGCAAAGATGATGCCTACTATAGAACACCATCCTATTGCTTGTAGGTATTTCAAGTAGATGGAGAATTTCACCTGCAAAGTACCCAACTCAATATTAGTAGAACTCCCTGATGCATTGTGTGGAGAAATTACCTACAACACCATTCATACAGAGGAGTGGGGTCCCTTAGAAAAGCAGGTAGCAGAGTGTGGTAGTCTGTGCTCAGGATTTCTGCACTGGGCCAGAATAATATGAAGATACTTTAAAATGTTTAAGAAAAATGGAATTAAAGATCAGTTTGTCTTGGTGAAAAAAAAATTTTTAGGGGCCGGTGCCGTGGCTCACTTGGTTAACCCTCTGCCTGTGGTGCCAGCATCCCATATGGGGTTCTAGTCCCAGTTGCTCCTCTTCCAATCTAGCTCTCTGCTGTAGCCCGGGAAGGCAGTGGAGGATGGCCCAAGTGATTGAGCCCCTGCACCCACATGGGAGACCAGGAAGAACTACCTGGCTCCTGGCTTCAGATCGGCACAGCACCAGCTGTAGCAGCCATTTGGGGGGTGAACCAACAGAAGGAAGACCTTTCTTTCTGTCTCTCTCTCTCACTGTCTAACTCTATCTGTCAAATAAAAAAAAAATTTAAAGATTTATTTATTTATTTGAAAGTCAGAGTTACAGAGACAGACAGAGAGAGGGAGATTTTCCATCTGCTGGTTCACTTCCCAAGTGGCTGTGATAGCTAGGGCTGAGCCAGGTTGAAGCTAGGAGCCAGGAGCTTCACCCAGGTCTCCCACATGGGTAGCAAGGGTCCAACTTTTGGGCCATCTTCTGCTGCTTTTCCCAGGCCATTAGTAGAGAGCGGGATCAGAAACAGAGCAGCTAAGGACACAAATCAGTGCCCATGTGGGATGCTGGCATTGCAGGCAGCAGCTTTACCCACTATGCATGCACAGTTTTTTTTATAATATGCATTTTCCATGAGTTTTGGAAGACCCCTTGTAGATAAATGCTGAAATACATAACAGGGTGATTAGTCATTGGACTAATTTTTTTAAAAAAGAAATATTTATTTGAAAGGTGGAGTTACAGAGGTAGAGGTGGGGTGGGGAGGTTCCATCTGTGGTTCACTCCCTCACTCCCCAAATGGCTGCAATGGCTGGAGCTGGGCTAATTCAAAGCCAGGAGCCTGGAGCTTCTTCCAGTTCTCCCACATGGGTGCAGGGGCCCAAGGACCTGGGCCATCTTCTAGTGCTTTCCCAGGCCATAGAAGAGAGCTAGATTGGAAGTGTAGCAGCCAGGACTCAAACCAGCACCCATATCGGATGCTGGCACAGCAGGTGGCGGCTTTACCCGCTATGCTACAGCAATGACCCCTAGTCATTGGGTTATTAATGATATTCTAGAGACAATTAAGAGGGGAAGATAGAAAAACAATGGGACAGGGACTGGCCCTGTGGCATAGTAGGCTAAGCCTCCTCTTGCAGTACTGGCATCCTATATGGGCACTGGTTCGTGTTTTTCTCTGACTGTAACTCTATCTCTCAAATAAATAGACAAAATATTTTTTAAAAAAGAAAAGAAAAACAATGGGACAGAAAGGGGTTATACTGCAAACTCTGGAATTTGTGATCTGTGATTTGAAGCTTCATTCATTTGAACTGTGTTCTCTGCATGATGTATTAGTGTTCCCCGGCTCCTAGAATTGCATCTCAAAGCAGTTTGATTGATCTCCACACATCAGAATAGAATCAAACACTTATGAAATGAAGGCTGAGGATAGTCGCAGGAAATGGGCTATTCCCCATGGATATAGGAGCTGGTAGAAAGCCCACGGCCTTATCCAACATCTTAATGAATTTGAAGATTTGCAAAGCACATTAGTACGTATTGCTCCTGTAGACATGTGTCCAAGTCTCCTCTAGTTTTAAAATTTCCAGGTTCTAAGCCTTACATAACCTCAGATTGTGCTTTTTTGTGGTGTGCTGTTCACCTTTCCAGTTTCCATGAACTCCTTCTTAATTAGTTTTTGTCCTTTCACCACTTCTTCCTCCTTTGGGGTTTTCCCATTCTGTGCTTTCAAGGAGTTTTTCAGGGATTTCAGACGTCTGCCACTGGACCTAGAGCTGAGAGATGGAGGTGGGAAAGATTTCTTGAGCATGTAGATGCTTCCTTTTTTGCAAGCAGATGGCTGTAGGACACCAATACAATAGCAATGCTTTCCCTTCCCCCATACAAGGAAACCAAGGAAGAGCCAGGAGTGTCCATGGTGTCTACTCGTCCAGAAAAACCCCTGAGAAAAAGAGAAAGGGCAAGTGGAAATATAGAAGTGACGAGGGCTGCTAGCTGATTAAATGACCAACCTGCGGCTAAGCGTTCGATGAAGGCTGTTCTCCCTCTTCAAGGTCAAGGAAATCGAATCTTCAGGGAATTCCTCTATACTAGATATCAGCCCAGAGTCATCGTCATCATCTTCTTCACTGCCGTCATTGACTAGGGAGACACACCGAGGGTTAGGGAAACAGCAAAGAGCTTTCATGGTCCTGTGAACAGACTCTCATTGTACCATGAATAAGGGAGTAATGGGTTATTATCCCACTGGAAGAGAGAATGGTCAAAAAAGAGAAATAAACTGAAAACTGCTAGGTTCCTCTGGAACAGAAAAGAACTTCTAAGATAACAGTATGGGCTGGTGCTGTGGTATAGTGGGAAAGCCGCTGTTGGTCCAAGTGCTTGTGCCCCTGCACCCACATGGAGATCCAGAGGAAGCTCCTGGCTCCTGGCTTCAGTATGGCCCATCTATGGGTGTTGCAGCCATTTGGCGAGTGAACCAGTGGATGGAAGGTTTCTCTCTCTGTCTCTTTGTAACTGCCTCTCAAATAATAAGAAATAAATCTTTAAAAGATTTTTAAATAGATAATAGTAGAAAAATAGAAGATTCACCATTCCCAGAACTGACTAAAGAGATGAGTATAAACTGAAAATGCCCACCTTGAAGCTGCAAACATTTGACAAATTTTTATTCATTTAAACCACTTGAAAGTGTATCACGAAAATAAAATAAAAATGTAAAATGTAGCACAGGTAGCAGTGGGAATAGTAGAACAAGGATCTCCAGAAATTTGTTCTTCCATAAAAGCAATGAATATACTGGCAAAAATGGTCAAAACTGAATTTTTTTGAACTCTCAAATTAATCAAAGGGTTGCAAAAATCCAAGGAACATTTATTTTTATTTATTTATTTATTTTTTGACAGGCAGAGTGGACAGTGAGAGAGAGAGATAGAGAGAAAGGTCTTCCTTTGCCGTTGATTCACCCTCCAATGGCCGCCCCGGCCGGCGCGCTGCGGCCGGCGCACCGCGCTGATCCAATGGCAGGAGCCAGGAGCCAGGTGCTTTTCCTGGTCTCTCATGGGGTGCAGGGCCCAAGCACCTGGGCCGTCCTCCACTGCACTCCCTGGCCACAGCAGAGAGCTGGCCTGGAAGAGGGGCAACGGGGACAGAATCCGGCGCCCCGACCGGGACTAGAACCTGGTGTGCCGGCGCCGCTAGGCGGAGGATTAGCCTAGTGAGCCGCGGTGCGGGCCGGAACATTTATTTTTTAAAAAATGGCTGAATATTGGTAAAAACAACAGGACCTGTGGCAGTCTATCTTGCTCACTTTCAATCCCCCTCGCCTCAGCTTCTGTAGCCTAGGAAACCAACAGCAGTGAAAACCAGCAGCCTAGCAGTCACAGAAGGGGCAGAGTGGGTTCAGAACTCTCCCCCAAAACTCTATTCCTGAAGAACTGCCATTATCTCATCTGTCTGGAATTCTCTAAAAAATCCCCATTCGCAGGGTTTATGTTTAGTTGATCTAACTTGGAGCTAGCTTAACCAATCAGTAACAATTATGTAAGGTGGTGATAAAAGTTGGGGAAAATAAGAAGCTGACCTAAAATTTAAAAGGAAAAGTTGGGGAATAAGATGTCCAAGGGGTCTCTGATCTCTGATGTGTTCCTGGCAATCTAGAATACAAAATCCATGTTTAGGTCTGTGTATGCTCCCCAGAAAGACCCAAGAAGATCCTAATCTCTCACTGCTGGTTGACCGTCTGCCTTCCTGCAAGCAGGAAACGAAGGTTGAGGCAGAGGTAGGAATTGCTGAAGTGTTGAAGATATGCCCCAACACACACACACACACACACACACAGCCTCTCAGCCTCTGAGAGACTTACTGCTTCTAGGCACTTAAGAAAATTTTGTGTCCAATCATTAGCTGATCACTAAGCCAACCAAGCAGACTTCAGTGGCAACACACAAGGAAGAATTCAGGCTTAATAGAATTAATTCAGGAAACTAAACAAAAACAGGAGGAACAAAAACAATAAGCAGAAACAACAAAGATTGCTAGAAAACCATCAGATGTCAGAAGAGAGGCTTCAACAGATCCTCCCCCCCCCCACCTCCAGTCACATTAACAAGGAATAAATATTGGTGACATCTTGATCTTGTACTTATAGCATCTAAAAGCACAAGACAATAAATCTGATGTTTAAGCCACCCAGTTTGGGTATTCCGTGACAGCAACTAATCAGAAACTAAGATACAGAGCCAATATCAACACAGCTAACCTTGCCTTCCTGCCCCTCTTTCATTCCACCAAGGCTCAAATCCCATAACCAACACAAAGTAGGCTAATTCTCAGTAAATTCTGCTTGTAAATGACTTCTCAATGTTCACCAGAACAAGAGCCTAATGGGCTGTTTTGCAAACTGTCTTTTATACATAAAAGATAGGATTCTTCAGATACGGCCATCCACCCACAAGAGTTCATAACAGAATTGAGGAACTCAGATCCAGGCCAATCAGGAAAAAGCATTCAGGATTAGCATAATTGCCCAGGTCCCGGTGATATGGCTGACTGAGCAACAACTCCTTAGACACTGTCCTTTGCTGGGGGAACTTAAATTCTTACTCCTGAAAGGTGCTTTTTGCTTTCTCCAGGCCTTTACATTAGCACATATAAAGGTAGATGGAAAGCCGCTAATTCCTGATACCCCCCCGCCTCACTTTCCTGGCCTGGCTCTTGATCCCTGTCACCCACATTATTCTGTCATTGTTCCTACCCTGTCCTTTCAATGCTTACAGACTTCCTGGTTTAGACTTTCCTTTCAGACTCTTGTGCTCCCCAGAGTGATAGATCTTAACCTCACAGTCAGGTTTTGCTCCCACTTACGGGTACTATCAATAGCCACTTCCTTATCTGTCTGGTTCCTGTAATGTCCCCACACCCTCCAGGTCTTGCATTCTCAGTGCTGACCTCCTGTTGGTAACTGCTACCTGAAGCGCAGAACCAGACCACACACAGGACTACTGTTGGCAGGGCCTGAAGAAGGGTCACAGGAATTGGAGCTGTTGTTGACTTTAAGTTATTAGTGATCCCGACTGTGATACCAGGGGCTATTCTGATGATCTACTGTGAGATGATGCTATGGCCATCATTTTTGCTGGTTCAAGTGTCTAGTGCTTTTTGGTATATTAATCATGATCACTTTATTAGGCTTTATCAAGAATTCAGCAGTATACTTTTAGTGCAAGCTCATGAAGCTGTCCCAGAACTGATTTTAGTAGATTTTGATGTGGTTGAGGTGGGAGGTATAACTGAGTACATGGGAGCATGGTGTCCTTAAAAGAAGGTCCCTTGTGCCACTGATGTTCCTCTGACAAGGGTTACCCACCCAAACCTTTATTTGTATCCTTCTGAGTGCCCCTTCATAGCACATCAGAGACCTGATGAGCAGGACAAGCTACAGGTTGGCCCACGCATGGAATTTCAATTTCTGTGTTTCTTTATAAAGACATAGAACACAGAAAGAACGGAGTTTGAATCTCTGGGTAATTCACTAGCAAATCTAGTTCAAGGGTTAGAGACTGGCTTACAATTCCCACAGGTGCTCTAAGTTCATCTTGTCCTAACCCTCTTCATGTACCTGTGACCTCCCCTTCAGAATCCGTATGCTTTACAAACATCTTCAGATTCTTAGCAAATACTCCCTTCTTGGCCAGCAGGGAGCTGTAGGATCCTTTCTCCAAGATGGTGCCATTTTCCACAACCACAATCTCATCCACTTGGGGAAGAAAGTGAAGGCTATGTGTCACCAACAGTCGAGTCTGTAAAAATAATGTTAAATTGTGCTGACCATCCTGTGTCCACCATCTTCCCTGGCTTACTCTAAACAGGGAAAAATGAACATGCCAATTCAGTCTGGGACTATGCTTCAAAAAGTGGTCCTGATCTGTTGGCTTATTTTATTTCTTCTTTCCTTCCCCACACTTCATCATAAAACTTGTGTAAAATAAGACTCCTATCATCGTGAATGTGTTCAGAGTTATCTGCCTGTACTGACAATGAGGTTTGCTCCATACACATTCTCCTTCATATTCCTAGGCAGACAAAGGTTGTGCTTAGGAAAGTCATGTGAGATCAGAGCCTGTCACTATAATGGATTCATATAAAATTAACTTGGTAATTGCCTTTCACTTACCAGCCTTTGCTTACCAACTAACCAACTGAACTAAAAAGAACTGTCCAGATTATTTGAGCATGTTAGAGACGTTGTGAGGGAAAACATTTTATTTTTAGTGCCACGCCTCCCTGGTATTAGAGATTTGGCATCCTTTATATTCCTGTCTATTGCCTACTGAGACAGGAACACCACTCAAAGACAAACACTCACGTGTCAGTTAAAAGGCTCAGTCAAGGGGATATGAGGTTGAGATGGGCTTCTGGAGAGATACCCTAAGTCCACTGCCTGTTCTCTGCTCTCTACTTCATCACTGCATAGAGACCAGATCTCTCTTACCAGGAATATCCAAGAGATTCTCATTCCTTTAGTCTCAGCTCAAAGCCAGCTCTTCTGGTGCCTTTCCTGATATTCCTTCAATATTTCTGTTGTAGGTTGTATAGTCTACCACTAAAACAACACTTATACTATAATATTAGTATTATTTCTTTTCTGTAGGCTTTCTCATTAGATCGTGAGCTATATGAAGCAAAGACCAGATCTTTCCATCTAGGCATACCCAGTCTTTGTAACGCATGTGGTACTGGGTAGGTACTGCATAGGTATGAATGAATGAAACCAAGAAGGCCTAAAGGACAGAAGCCAGGCTCAGGAATTGGAAAGATAATGAGAAATACAAGAGAGAAGCAAAGGGCTCAATGGGACAGCAGCCCAGTTGTCACCAACCCTGCTATCCTCTGACTAGCAGGATTCAAAAAGTCTTGAAGGGAACAGGCCAAATACAATTTTAGTCTCATTGCCCAGTGCCAAGTGAAGTACACTGTTATCAAGAGCAGGCCTTTGTCACTCCCTACCTCTGATTCAGCTTGCTGTGTCTGGACAAATGTATCAATTTACCCATGGTAGAGAAAGCCCAGTCTTCACCTACAATCAGTTCTTGTGACTTACTCTGGCTACTTTATCTGTACTATCTTACAAGGCCATTACATGAATCCAATGAGAACATGTGGTTAAAAGGCTTAGTAAAAGGTGAAGGCACAGTGAGTACTCAGTGCATGTTGGGCATTATTTCTGGTTAGGGTGAATAATCTTTTCCAGGCAAAGGCTTCTCACAGTAAGCAAGAATTCCACGGAGAGCTCCTCCTAGAGCACAGTTTCAGGACTTGCAGAATGCCCTGTGTCCCACCAGCAAGGTAAACTGCTTGGGCCTCAGGAGTGTTTCTGACACCAATGAATTGTCCTGTTTCAGCTGAGTGTTCAACAACTTAACTCAATTATGACACCAACTACCTAGAGTTAGTACAGACAGGGCTCGGTTTCATAAGACTTCAGCCACTTCAGATACCAGTAGCAAAACTGAAAGTTTCCATAGACCCCTCTTCAGGTTCCATAATATACTAGAAAGGCTCACAGATCATAGGAAAATACTTTACTTACATTTACCAGTGTATTATAAACGATAAAACTCAGGAGCAGCCAAACGAAAGAGATGCACAGGGCAAGGTGTGGTTGAGTGTGGAGTTTTCGTGCCCTCTCTTGTCTGCCCTTCCCTCTCCTGCACCCCACTTCAACACCACACCTTGATGCACTCTCCAGCTCCACATCTCATTGTCTTAGAATTGTGATAACACAATCTCATCCCCCAAACCCCCACCCCTTTCCTCCTGGAGGTCAGTAAATAAGGCTGAAAATTCCAACCCTCTAATCCTTAGTCTTTCTGGTGATCAGTCCCATACTGAGGCTATTTGGGGCCCTACCCTAAGTCATCTCAATAGCACAAACTCAGTGATGAAAAGGGGCTCATGATGAATAACAGAAGATACTCCAATCAGGAAATTCCAAGGGTCTTATGAGATCTGTGCGGGAATGAGGGGAGGGTGACAATGGCCAAATATGTTTATTACCCTAATCACAGTTCCCAAAGGACTTTTTATCATAAATAATCATCCTAAAAGACTCACTCTCAGAGCCACAGGATAAGGCTCCAATAACCTAGCCCTGGCATAAGCCATGACCTCATTTTGGGAGCCTTTATAGGATGGTCTACAAGATGATCGACCAGTCTGACACTGCATCTCCTCAGGAGTCCAGAGGGCAGGTAAACAGGAAATCTGCTTCAGGACCACAGCTGTCCTTGGAGATGTATGGAATCCCCTGCATCTCCCAACCCCACACGCATCCCACTCACCCTTATACCTTCATCACTTGGAGTGACTTCTCACCTTGCCATTCAATAGGCCATTGGGTCCCAAGACCTTATTGAAAATATGTTTTCCCACATGAGCATCCACGGCTGACAAGGGGTCATCTAGAATATAGATGTCTGAGTTTTGATAGGAAGCTCTGGCCAGGCTGATGCGCTGCTTCTGACCACCACTGAGATTTATACCCTGAAGAAGACAATAATTTCTATGAAGCACAACTCCTTAGCCACATCTTCATTTTTATCCCAGTTTCTTGCTCCCACAGAGATAAGAGGGTTCAAAACAGAGGCATCCTTAATAGTGTACAAGTGAGAGCATGATTTATTTAAGGAGAGAGAGAAAGAAACTGAATACACATTTGCACATAGGTGTGGGTCACCCACATGGAAAGATACCTATTGTGAATAGGCCAGAACGTTTCCCATGAGGGGAAAGCGGGGGAGAGGGAGGTCTGAGAAGGATCCCCAAGCATGGTCATGAGTGAGAGAAGGGCCCCTCCTACATTATCAGTCTCTTCTATAAAGTAGAGAGTAGTTCCCTAATTGAATATACAAATGGGGTGGGGTTTAGCATGCCTAATGCTTTTTGGAATTTTTATGGCTCCTTTACATGGAGTTTAAATTCTATATGGCTATCGTGAAATGTCCTCCTTCCTGGTCCTGGATGAAGCACTGATGTATCATAAGTTGGGCATATCAAACTGACAACTGAAGGGATAAAATTACAATGTTGGGCTGGCAGAAATTCCAACTAATCTACCTCTTCTAACTCCTTGCCTGGTTCTCCATATCATTGGGTCCCCTACCAACTGTGTGGAAGACCTGGATGGAATTTTGGGCTTCTGGCTTTGGCCAGGCTCAGCCCTGGCTGTTGTGGGAATTTGGGGAATGAAGCAGCAGATGAAAGATTCTCTCTCTCTCTCTCTCTCTCTCTCTCTCTTCTCCTTTGTTCCTCTGTCTCTCTTCCTTTTAAATAAACAAATGAATCTTTTTAAAAAAATTATTTATTTGAGAGAGGGGCAGAGACAGAGAGAGCACCTCTGCTCTTTCCCAAATCCCC
This sequence comes from Oryctolagus cuniculus, assembly GCF_051225735.1. NCBI lineage: Eukaryota > Metazoa > Chordata > Mammalia > Lagomorpha > Leporidae > Oryctolagus > Oryctolagus cuniculus. Next base: position 30,135,339 of record NC_142881.1, read on the forward strand.
ATAAAAGCTGTGGCTGGGCCAGGCAGCATGGAACTCAATATGAGTCTCCCACGTTGGTGGCAGGAACCCACTACTTGAACCATCATTTGCTGCTTCCTAAGGGGCACATTAGCAGGAAGCTGGAATCAGGAGGGGAGACAGGTGGTCCTGTATGGGATGCAGGCATCCCAACTGACATTTTAACCTCTAGACCGGCTGCCCTGCACTGAGCAGCTGTTTTATCTATTTTGTTCATGAATGTAATTCCAGCAGTAAAAATAGTATCTGGTAGGTATTCAATAAATATATGGCAAATCAATGGACATAAATCACACTAGAGCAATACCTTTACTGGTTTCCTAACATTTCTCTCCAAAAGATTGCTATATTTATTTTTTTTGTAATGGAGAGGGAGGGTGAAAACATCCTAAATATGAGATAATCAGAAATTTATAAATAAATTATATCTATATAATAGATACAGTACAGTTATTTTTAAGAAGGGCATTCATAACATGAGAAAATAATTCACAGTAAGTTTCTAAAGTGTCTGAAGTAGATTACTAGAACCCTCTTCTGGCCTCACTGACATGCACAAGTAGATAGAATCAGGAAATGGGGTTCTTTGCCCACCTTTTCCCTGTCACCTGTGAGGTCAAGCATTGGACTAATCACCATGAACTTAGGCTTTAGGTCCTTTGCCTCATGATCTTTGATTCAGATTACACGATTCCTGTATTTGCTTCTGGATACAACGCCTAAACATTCTGACTTATTGGCATTGAATGTTGTGGTCAGTCAGCACAGGCATGTGTTTCCTGGTGTTTGCTCCAAACATGATTATCAAAATTAATTCATTATGCTATTCCTGTGTGCTGCTTCACCATTATCCTCATTTCCCCCCCTCAATATTTCTTCACCCTTCAAGCTCTCTTTTTGTCCCATGTACCTTCTCTCCAATCTCGGCCAGGTCTCCTCCAGGCAATATTTCCAAGTCTGGGAGGAGTGCACATGCCTCCAGAACTCGCTGGTACCTTCTTTCATCAAACTCTGCTCCAAACAGGATGTTGTCCTTTATGGTGCCATTCTGAATCCAGGACTGCTGTGGGACATATGCAGTGGTGCCCTGGAAAGGAAGGGATAAGGCCATATGACCGTTGTACCTTCAGAAATTCCGGGGGGAAGATGGGCTGGCAGAAAGGGGCAGGACAAACGCAGCTTAGATTTGAAGACCTGTGTAGCAGGCTGACTAAGTCTCTGGTATTTATTAATGTGCATGCATTTATTGTACTGACTGAGGAGAAAGAATCAATTTCCTCTTTAACATTTAAAGTCTCCGTTTTTTATTTTTAAATTTAAAAAAGATTTATTTGTTTATTTGAAAGAGTTACAGAGAGAGAAAGAGATCTTCCATCCATCGGTTCACTCAAGTGGCCACAATGGCAGGGGCTGGGCCAGGCCAAGCCAGGAGCAGGAGCTTCCTCCAAGTCTCCAGTGTGGTGCAGGGATCCAAACACTGGGGCCATCCTCTGCTGCTTTCCCAGGCACATTAGCAGGGAGCTGGATAGGAAGTGGAGAGCCAAGACTTGAACTGGCGCCCAACTGGGATGCTGATGTCACAGGTGGTAACCTTACCTGCTATGCCACAGCACCAGCCCTACTCTGTTTTTTGTGCTATTCTTTTGTAGCCATGATCCTTGAAAGAATATTGAAAGAAGAATGATACTGATAACATTTTAGGAAGCAAGAACTAAAGCCAAAATGATATACAGAGCAGATCAAATCTAAAGAGATGGAGTTGACAAATGCCTGTGTTTGAGGAAGAACTCAGTTAAGAGTTAGCAATGAAAAGCTTCCCACAAGGCTTAGGAAGCCAGTGAAACCTATAGTCATCGGGCCAGCGCTCTGGTGCAGCAGGTTAAAGCCTCAGCCTCTAGCGCCAGCAACCCATATGGGCACCAGTTCAAGTCCCGGCTGCTCCATTTCTGATCCAGCTCTCTGCTATGGCCTGGGAAAGCAGTAGAGGATGGCCCAATTGCTTGGACCCTTGTACCTGTGTGGGAGACCTGAAAGAAACTCCTGGCTTCAGATTGGCACAGCTCTGGCTGTTGCAGCCATCTGGGAAGTAAACCATCGGATGGAAGTCCTCTCTCTCTCTCTCTGCCTCTCTGTAACTCTGCCTTTCAAATAAATAAATAAATCTTTTAAAAAAATCTATAGTCATCTTTGCTACAGAAAACTTTTTCTTTAAAATGCAAATTAGCTCATTAGAGACTGGCAAATTAGGGAATGATGTCAGTATGTTGAAGAGGAGAAAGGGGGCCGGTGCTGTGGCGCAGCGGGTTAAAGCCCTGGCCTAGGCCGGCGCCATGAATCAATAGGCTAATTCTCCGCCTGTGGCGCCAGCACACCGGGTTCTAGTCCTGGTTGGGGCACTGGATTCTGTCCCTGTTGCTCCTCTTCCAGTCCAGCTCTCTGCTGTGGCCCAGGAGTGCAGTGGAGGATGGCCCAAGTGCTTGGGCCCTGCACCCGCATGGGAGACCAGGAGAAGCACCTGGCTCCTGGCTTCGGATCAGTGCGGGACTGGGCAGAGAATCTACAGGTCACAAATCTACCCAGTATCTCCAAGGCACCTACTAGTGAGCACAGAGTGGCCTACAGGAAAGGGTCAGAAACCTTCTGCACTGGCATTCCCTCTTACCTTGATGGTGATGTGCCCGTGGACATTTTCCATTTCTCCCAGCATCGCTGACATTAAAGAGGATTTCCCAGAACCCACAGTCCCTACCACAGCCACCAATTGGCCTGGCATAATGTCCAGGTTCACACTGGAAAAAAAAAAAAAAAGAGATACCTTTGAAAATGGTGTGCTCCATGAAGTCTGGTATTGGCATATTTTACCCCTAAGTTTAGAAAATTTGACTTGGATCTATCAGCTTCCAAAGCACTTCTTAAAAAAAAATTTTTTTAGCTCTAAAACATGAGAAAAAAATCCCAAATGTATCCAACTCATCCATAATCTAATTGAGACAGATGTGGGTTTTCAATGGAAAAATTCTAGAACAAACTTGTTACCTTTAAGTAAGAAACTAGTGGGAACCTGGTGAGCTAGCTTGTATCACTAGTTCCCTAGTGGGAACCTGGTGACCTAGCTCTGCCACTCCTGAGCTGTGTAAGCCCAGAGGGTTACTTCCTCTTGACTAAGGACCTCCATTTCTAAACTTTTTTTTTTTTTTTTTTTTGACAGGCAGAGTGGACAGTGAGAGAGAGAGACAGAGAGAAAGGTCTTCTTTTGCCGTTGGTTCACCCTCCAATGGCCGCTGCGGCCAGCACGCTGTGGCCGGCGCACTGCATTGATCCGATGGCAGGAGCCAGGTGCTTCTCCTGGTCTCCCATGGGGTGCAGGGCCCAAGCACTTGGGCCATCCTCCACTGCACTCCTGGGCCACAGCAGAGAGCTGGCCTGGAAGAGGAGCAACAGGGACAAAATCCAGTGCCCCGACCAGGACTAGAACCCGGTGTGCCGGCGCCACAAGGTGGAGGATTAGCCTATTGAGCCACGGCGCCAGCCTTAACTGGGTATGAATAGACCAATATTCCCCCACATTAGTTATTCAAACTGAAAGTAGATGCCTTGAGGATTTGACTTTGTCTGGCTGAGCACGTGGGGCCCACATTGAGTGAGATTACCAGGAATTGTGCACGAATCTTATTTAAGTTTCTAGAACAACAGGAACGTGTTCTTAGTCTTTCTGAACCTTCCCCTGAAGCTGAACTTTTCCCAGACTTATAACAGTATACTAGGAGTTGTGTCCAGTATCCTCTCTGCAAAGGAAAACTTTTGGGTTCGTTGTGTTTGGAGCAGAGCTCCTGCCCTGACTCACCCTGGGACTAGCTCTAGGGTTCATGTTAAAGGCTATACAGGAATAGGACAGAAGGGCTGGAAGTCATATATATAGCAAAGACATGATAAGGTGTGCTCGTTGTGAAGAAGGAAAGACATGGCCTGCTTAGGTTCCAGGAGTACTTTGTGTGCTGACCTCAGTGGGTGAGCTGGGTGTGTTGTTATACATAGTGTTCAAGAGACACACTATGTGCAACAGCATGGCAAGGGGCGGGGGAAGGCTTAGGATAGCACATCTGCATGATAGACGAGGTGGCTTACAGAGTAGTGTGAGGGAATGGGTTATTTTTATGTAACACTCCAGATCTGAACTTGAATCTTATAGAGGTAGCTGCCATTGTCCAGTCTGGGGAGACAAGCCAGATTCAATGTTGCTGATTACTATTTTTAAATGAAAGAATGAATTTAAATTGAGTTCAGATCCTTGCCTGTATCCTGTACCACCCCCAGAGACCTGGGGCCTCTTGCTAACCCTGCACTACTTCCATCTACAATTGAGAGAAGAAATATCTTGATGGGTTCTCAGCTGTACATTCACAGCCCCATAATGGGGAAGCAGGACAGCAAAGGTAGTTAAGGGAAAAAGGCTCAGATCTTTGCTCTCAGCTCATCCCTCTAAGGGTTTAGCCTGCACTACTATAACTAAACTCATATACATAGTTTGTTTCCCATGTGTTTTTTTATTTTTTAATTTTAACTTTTATTTAATGAATATAAATTTCAAAAGTACAGCTTATGGATTACAATGCCCCCCCCCATAACTTCCCTCCCACCCGCAATCCTCCCCTTTCCCGCTCCCTCTCCTCTTCCATTCATATCAAGATTCATTTTCAATTCTCTTTATATACAGAAGATCAGTTTAGCATATATTAAGTAAAGATTTCAACAGTTTGCACCCACACAGAAACACAAAGTGAAAAATACTGTTTGAGTACTAGTTATAGCATTAAATCACAATGTACAGCACATTAAGGACAGAGATCTACATGAGGAGTAAGTGCACAGTGACTCCTGTTGTTGACTTAACAAATTGACACTCTTGTTTATGACATCAGTAATCACCCTAGGCTCTTGTCATGAGTTGCCAAGATGTACCCATGTGTTTTATTATTCCCATGTGGGAACAGGACAGGCAAGGAGAATGCTAAAGAACAGCTGGATGGGGGCCAGTGTTATGGCACAGTGGATTAAGCCACTGCTCAAGACACCTACATCCCATATCAGACTTCCAGTCCAAGTCCCAGCTCCTCTGCTTCCAATCCAGCTTCCTGTGAATACCCCTAGGAAGGCTGCAGATGATGGCCCAAGTACCAGGGTTCCTAGCATCCACATGGGAGACCCTGATGGAGTTCCAGGTTGCTGGCTTTGGCCTGGCCTAGCCCTAGCTGTTGTGGGCATTTGGGGGAGTGAATCAGAGGATGGAAGATACCTCTCTCTCTCTCTCTCTCTCTTTCATTCTGCCTTTCAAATAAAAATAAATCCTTTTTCAAAAAGAATAGCAGTATGGAAAGGTAGCAACTCACTTTCGGATTGTGGGTTCCAAATTCCGGTCCCAGGTAAAGGAGGCCTCAGAAAACTGCAGAGCTTTGTCTATTGAGAAAAAAGTCCCCCATTTTAGTCCAGTGTAGGTCCTCCTGTCTGCCCTTCCACAGTCCTCTTTGTCTGCTTCCTCCATTAGCTCTTAAGCGTGCCTCTGTTAGGTGGTAGCTAACAGGAGGCAAACAGAAGTTCCCAGGATGAGCCCGAAGTGGCCTGCATATGAAGTCCTTTGATTCAGGAGTAGCAAGCCTGCTGCTCACCAGGATTCTTGAGTCACAGCTGCTCCCAGAGCATTCCCCAGCCCTTCGCAGCCCAGTCCCCTGCTGTGAACTCCACCTCCTATCAGTTCTCCCCTGGCATTCCCTCCTCTCTGTTCTCTCTGGCTATAACTGCTCTCCAATCCTTCGAACCTCCAAAACTCAAGTGGTCTTTCCCTCCAGGCCTCCTTCCCAACCCCATAGCCTTGCCTCCATCCTGATTCCTGCTTTTGTGCTCCTCTGCAAGACTTCCGGCTTATTCTCAGAACAACTGGCCCAGCTTTGCCTAGCAATCTAGCTTAGCAATCTGCTCTAAGTGGAAACATAATTTAAGTAAAAACAGGATGCTTATTAAGCAAGCACAATTCCCTATCCCTCCCTTTTTAATTAGTTTGCTGTTGCTAAGGCCTTGTATTTCAAATTCCGGTGCCAGCACTGTATATAAGCAACTTCCAAACCCATTTACCAAAATTGGGGTCACGTTGAATTGCAGATGTGTCCAAGTCATCCCCGCTCAAGTACTTCTCTAGCCGATCCACGGAAACACTGGCCTGCAGAGGAACACAAAGGATCTGAAGAACTGAGCAGCAAGCATGAGAAGGGAGGGGAGTCCAACTTTGTCATTTGGCACAGTAGGAAAAAGCCACCCCCACCACGGACTAAACCACGCCACAGTCCTGGGAGTTCCCCGCTCTGGAAAGTAAGACACCATTTTTTAGCCTTTCAGAAAACTCAAGGAGTTCTATCTCTGGCTCCAATTCTAGAAACTATCTCCTACTTCTTCTACAATAAAACTCTAACTTCTGCCTGGTTCTGTTAACTGGCCCCTGGCTTGCTATTGTTTTGTTGTTGTTGTTTGTTTGTTTAAGATTTATTTATTTATTTATTTGAAAGGCAGATATACATATACATATATAGAGAGTATATAGAATATATATATATATGTGTGTGTGTGTGTGTATATATATATATATAGAGAGAGAGAGAGAGAGAGAAAAGAGAGAGAGAGAGAGAGTCTTCCATCCACTGGCTCACTCGTCAAATGGCTGCAATGGCCAAGGTTGAGCCAGGCTGGAGCCAGGAGCCAGGAGCCAAGAGCTTCATCCAGGTCTCCCATGCGAGTGCAGAGGCCCAAGCACTTGGGCCATCTGCTGCCTTCCCAGGCACATTATCAGGGAGCTGGATCTGAAGTGGAGCAGCCAGGACTAACCAGTGCCCATACGGGATGACAGCTCTGCAGGCAGCAGCTTAACCTGCTTCACCACTGCGCCAGCCCCATGGCTTGCTCTTGTTCAGCTGAGTCCACGCCTTGATGGTTCATCTAAGTATCCGAGGTGAGCTACAGTGACTCTGTAGAGGGACTGGCCATGGCATCATGGTGACCTTACCCATTTCCACATAGGCAAAGTTAAATTTCAGCTGAACTTAGTGTTGGCAGAGCTTCCTGTAGGGCCCCTGGAGGATGAGAACTTGGGAGGATTTCTGGAAGCTTCTACAGCCCCTACAAGTACATTTCTCCCTTGCTTCCCCCCTTACTCCCCAGATTGCAGGGAGACTGCCATGCGATGGTTTCTCATTGTCACCAAGGCTCCGCCAAAGTACTAGGCTTTCTACCTAGTAACACCTGCTTAGCTGCTGCATGGGTCCACCCCTGAGAAACAGACGCTGCATTATCATCTGACCTCTTTGGGCTCAGTGTTATCCTGTGGGACAGGAATGCAGGGAGCTGACACCTTTGCCAATCTTTCTTTTCCTATCTATGTAATGAGTTATATGTTTTTGTTTTGGTTTTTGTTTTTGTTTTTAAAAAGCATGTTGTTTCTTTACTGGTCAAATTTGTCTTTCCTCATACTCTTCAGGACACAAAGACCTTCTTCTAAATTCCAGTACTTTCTATGGCCAGAAGCCTGCCTGCTTCCAGGAGAAATCAGGTCACCACACTCCACCATGTCATTTAGGCCCCCATCAGCCTGTTGGGGCCTGGTTCGTGGCCTATCTCAGTGACTGTGCTCAGTTTCAGTTTTCAGAACCCAGATACCCCCTCTGGCCCATTCAAGATTCATTTTCTGACAGCTTGGAGCTCCCACATTGCATTTGGTGTTAGCACCACATGGGTTCATACAAACAGAGGGTCTTTCCTCTCTGTGCCAAATTTGCCTAATGCTGTATCAATATCTCAAAAGCCTTGGGCAAATATGGAGTAAACAGAGCTGGGAAATGTTCCCAGCACCGTGGCCAATCATAATCATCTCATTAGATGCTTTTACGAGATTGTCACCCTAAAAGGCAGATAAAATTTGTATGATTTTTCTCATTTTATAGTCAGATTAACTGGTGCTCAGGGAGCTCGTGAGTTTTCTAAGTTCAAACCATTGATCTCCAGGGACCAGACGGATCTGTCTAATTGTAAGTTCCCCAGCAGAAGTCAGATGTGGGATGTGGCAGACCAGTCATTCTGGACTCTAAGGCTGTTAACTACAGATGTGCAGTCAGTAGTGAGAGTCCCTGCCTACCTGGAGCATGGCGGAGATCACATTGGGAAGCATGCTCATGGGAAAGCGCAGAATATTGAAGAGGGTGATGGAGGTGAAGGCCTTTTCTGCATCCAAAATATTGTTGCTGTCCACCAGGACATAAACAGAAAATGTGGTCACAGACACCTGGAGAGAGCAAGATCACGAGCGATTTATTCCTAAAAGTGCCAAGCCAGCTTGTGCTATGTTTCAGGAATAGAGTAGATCACAGTGGAAGAGGCTTAGGGGTTATTCCAAGATTATTCCAACCTCCTCATGTTACAGACGGGAAAACTGAGCGCAGGAGAGGAGGACACACCCTGCACAAAGGCAATTGATGGATTTTTAGCGTTACTCCTATATCAGCGTTACTTCATTATAGCCCCACATCACCTTCCCCGGGAAGACCAGAAGCCTCCTGGGTATATCAGTCTTGGATACCACATTCATGCTGAACATTCTGAACATTTGCTCTGGGCTACCCAGCAACCCAACAGTACACAAGGGTGAAGCTACAGTTCAGGGGCACAAGGTAGGCCTAACAGTATGGGGGCTAGAGGAGGTGGGATAAGTTCCCAGGATCTTGAGATCAGGCCTACAGGTGGTGGGAAGTGTATGAAGAACAGAACCTCATCTTCAAGAAGCTGACCCAGGCCCCAAACCTACGAGTCACTGGCTCCTCTGCTACTCACCAGCACTGGAGTTAAATACAAGAGGAACATGACCACAGATTGCATGTAAGCAAAAGTCCGCAGGTTCTTGAGTTCTTTCTTCCGAAGGTTGTGGACTTGGTCTTTGAATGAAGGCTCCCAGGCAAAATATTTCAGGATCTATTAGATTAGAAAAGAGGACAGTTCATATTGTTGCCCCCAAAAGGTCACCAGGAGCATCTGACCCACCCCTATGTTTTAAAATATACTTCCCAAAATTGAAGGGAAAGATAAAAATCCAGATTATAAAGCATGACTACAGAAAAGTAGCTTGTATTTGCTGACAGTCTATTACAAAGCATTTTACACATATTATTTCACTTAATCCTGTAACAACCTTAGTTTGCCCAATTGTCCCAGTTTGCCTGGGACTAAAGGCCTTTCAGGACACAGGACTTGCCTAGGACACAGGCCTTTCAGTGCTAAAACATGGGAAATTCTGGGAAAACTGAGGTGAGCTACTGCCTCCATTTAAACAATAAGGAAACAAGCCGAGATTGGCCAAATAACTTGCCTAGAATCACTAAACCAACAAGTGACAGAGCTGAGACCACAAATCAAGTATGTTTTCATTTTGCCACATTGGCAGAAAGACAACAGAGCTGTGTGGAGCAATATCAAAGAGTTAAAAAGGGACCTTTGTTTATTTTCAAGAAGTTCAGAATAATGTTAAGATGCTTTCAGTCAAAACTTACTAGACACCTTTATTATTTACAATACATTATTCTGAAAGCTGGTAAATAGAGGGAAAGGAACAAGCATTCATTCATCCTGCCTACCTTGTACAGACTTCACCCAACAGTAACCAGCTAGTTACTCTCCAGCAGGAACTCTCACTACTGACTGCACATAAGAGAATTCTTATAGGATTCCAGTTAATAAATGCCAAAGGAATAAAAAATTATAATAGTACTCTTTAAAAAAAGAACTCAACCCTAGCCGGCGCCGCGGCTCACTAGGCTAATCCTCTGCCTGCAGCACCGGCACTCTGGGTTCTAGTCCCGGTTGGGGCGCCGGATTCTGTCCCGGTTGCCCCTCTTCCAGGCCAGCTCTCTGCTGTGGCCAGGGAGTGCAGTGGAGGATGGCCCAGGTGCTTGGGCCCTGCACCCCATGGGAGACCAGGAGAAGCACCTGGCTCCTGGCTCCTGATATCGGATCAGCGCGGTGCGCCAGCCACAGCGCGCCGGCCGCGGCGGCCATTGGAGGGTGAACCAATGGCAAAGGAAGACCTTTCTCTCTGTCTGTCTCTCTCTCTCTCACTGTCCACTCTGCCTGTCAAAAAAAAAAAAAAAAAAAAAAAAAAACTCAACCCTATGCAACTCCTAATTAAATAATAAATCTAGGTAATGTTCATAAGATTTTTACCACAGTGGTTTTCAACCATGGCTACATATTAAAATCTGCTAGAGAGTTTTTAAAAAACAGTTGCCTGAGTCTCACAGAGGGTCCAATTTAAATAGTTTGAGAGGCGTAGATTTAGCCCAGTGGTTAAGATGCTGCTTAAGACATCTGCATTCCATATTGGAGTCCTGGGTTCAATTCCTGATTTCAGCTCCTGACTCCAGCTTCCCATTAATGCATCCCCAAGGGGAAGTGATGATGGTTCAAACAGTTGGGTTCCTGTCATCCATGTGGGAGACTTGGATTGAATTTTCCAGTCCTGTCTTCTACCCCAGAGCAGCCCCAGTCATTGTGGGCATTTGTGAAATGAACTAGCATATGGGAGCTCTTTATCTGTCTGCCTCTCAAAATGTGAGAAAAGAAAAGAGTTCTCACTTGCTGGTTCATTCTCCAGAATGGTTCAGGAGCCAGAGCCAGGAACCGAACCCAAGTATTCTCATGATGGATGTGATATCTTAACCACTAGACTAAATGCCCATTCCACCCAATAAAATAAGTGACTTAAAGTGCAGCCTAGAATTGATGTGTTTAATAAACTTCTCAGGTGATGCTAAAATGCTGCCAGGGTCACAAATCACCTCCACAGAGAAAACAACAGCAGAAAATTCTATAGGGGGTGAACCAGGCTGACCAAATGGGGCCCTGCTGAGCAGTCATCTTTGCTGTTGTCTGGAAGCACATGTACCACTTGAAAGTCACCTGATCTCCCCAGAAAATAATCTATATCTAACCAAGCCTCTAGCTCTATTAGTTTATAATCCGGTTTCTTCAACATGACAGAAAGTGAGAGAGACTGTTGTAGGCCGAAAGCATTATCAACACCATGCTGGAACAGTTTTTGAACCCTTATTCAAACTAGCCAATAATTAAAAAAAAAAAAAAAAAGTGTGAAACAATTGGGGAGATTTGGTGGCATCAAATAATGACTTAGTTTTTGGGCAGGATGGGGATAATGATAGTATTGTGGTTATGTTAAAAAGGAAGTCTTTGTCTTGGAGGTAAGTGTGAAGTATTCATGAATGAACCTATAGGATCCCTGAGATTTGCATTAAAATAATCTAGCAGGAGTAGGTACATAGATGAAACTAGTTAGATAGTGCTGTAACTGCTGGGGTTGGGTAATATAGGTCCATAGGGGTTCATTATATCATTCCCTCTACTTTTGTGTATGTTTTAAACTTTTTTCAGTAAAATGTAAAAACAAAACCAAGAAACAATTTAGGGTGAATAGGTAGAAATCAAATTTCAAAAGAGGGCCTGGGAGGGTGGTAGGAGATAAAACCAGAGACTTGTAGATAGATGAATCAGGAGTCACATGACACACAACAGGCCCAGAAGCAGGACTCCACACCCTCAACTAGGATTTTAGGCCAAGAAACCCACTGCTCTGTCATTGCACACAGGACACCTATCCTTGGCTGCTTACCTTCATTCCACTGAGAATCTCATTCATGATCCTTAAACGTTTGTCTTTATACTTCATATTTTTGAACTGCCAGAAAAGAGCAAACAAAAAGTACAGTTCCATGAGAGAAGGTGCAGGTCTGCAGCTGACCTTAGGCCCTGGTGGGATTTGTGGCTATTTCTTGGTGAGAACTTAAAGCACCCTGGGATGGAATTCAATGCTCTCCACTTTCCTCTTTGCCTGCACTGCTCCTGTCATGCCCATGTTCTTTCTAAGCCTTGATCATGCCAAGCTTGCTTCTAACCCACAGCCTTTGCTTGACTGTAACTTCTCAAGTTGCTCTCCCTTCTGCCCTTCTCCATGACATGTCCTTCAGGGTCAATCCTTTGTCCTTCACAGCTCAGCTTAATCTCCTCACAGAGTCATTTCTTCAACTCCTAACTGGAAATAACCACTCACCCACCTGCTACCACCTCACCTTGCTTAATTCTCTTTAACACTTATCATGATCTAGTACTTTTCTTCTTTGCACACTGCCTTTCTTTCTACCCTGAATACAAGGTAAGACCAATAAGAACAAGCAATCTTCTCTCATTTACTGCTGGGTTCCCAGAAAAGATGTGCAATAAATATTTTAGAAAACAATTATTAGTAAGTAAATGAATATAAGACAAATGAATAAATCACATACATCATCAAGTCTACCTATCCAACCTTTGATTCTTAGAAGAGATAATCACTGTACTCATGGAACCACCCACTGGGTGGTAGGATTTGCAGGACTTAGGCTGAAAATTGGGGCCACTTATGGATTGCCCTGTGTGGTTGGTTTGTGTTGCTGTGATGGAGAAAGCAGGACCAAAACCCATTATTGTGAGGGCAGCCCTGTGCCTGCGCAGGGTGGAAGAGTTATGGGCAGGGTTTTCAGGACAGCCCTTCCCTTACCAGGCAGGCTCTCCCCTCTACCATGAAGGAAGGGGAAGTATATGAACTCTTTTTTTTTTTTTTTAAGATTTTTTAAATTTATTTATTTGAAAGAGCTACACAGAGAGAGGAGAGGCAGAGAGAAAGAGAAGTCTTCCATCTGCTGGTTCATTCCCCAATTGGCTGCAACAGCCAGAGCTGCGCCAATCCGAAGCCAGGAGCCAGGAGCTTCCTCCAGGTCTCCCATGCAGGTGCAGGGGCCCAAGGACTTGGGCCATCTTCTATTGCTTTCCCAGGCCATAGCAGAGAGCTGGATTGGAAGTGGAGCAGCTGGGACTAGAACTGGCACCCATATGGGATGCCAGCGCTTCAGGCAAGGGCATTAACCCACTGAGCCACAGTGCCGGCTCTAAGTATATGAACTCTTAAGAGTGACATGAAGGCTGGCGCCGCGGCTCACTAGGCTAATCCTCCACCTTGCAGTGCTGGCACACCGGGCTCTAGTCCCGGTCGGGGCGCCGGATTCTGTCCCGCTTGCCCCTCTTCCAGGCCAGCTCTCTGCTGTGGCCAGGGAGTGCAGTGGAGGATGGCCCAAGTACTTGGGCCCTGCACCCCATGGGAGACCAGGAGAAGTACCTGGCTCCTGCCATCAGATCAGCGTGGTGCGCCGGCTGCAGCACACCAGCCGTGGTGGCCATTGGAGGGTGAACCAACGGCAAAGGAAGACCTTTCTCTCTGTCTCTCTCTCTCTCGCACTGTCCACTCTGTCAAAAAAAAAAAAAAAAAAAAAAAAAAAAAAAAAAAAAAAAGAGTGACATGAAAAGGGAAGACAGAGAAAGCCAAGTACATTTGGCATGCTGGAAAGTCTTCCACCAGGTTTGTCTTGTCCAAACTCCCAACAATAATTAGAGTAGAGAAAGCAAAAGAGGTAGACTTTAAAGAAGGCATGTGTTGCCAAGATGACTGTTACTTTACCTGAATATTCCTGTTCTTGGTGGCCAGTATCCCATTAACTGGGATGAGAAGCACCATCACTCCAACACCTGCTAAGACTGAGGGTCCCAACTCTACCCACAGGAAGTAGATGGATAAGACGATCTGCAGAACACTGGACCACACTAAGTGAATGAAGTTGGTCACATCCATGAGCTTCTGAGCATCCACAGACATCAGGTTCACGGTTTCTCCAATGGTGTACTGCCTCTTGGCCAAGTTGGATATGGTCAGGGCCTAAGGAGAAAGATTGGAATTAGGACCCATGGATGAGACGAGGACACCGGGGAGTATAAATGGAAGCTCTGGACATGAGAACACAACGGAGCGTTGAGCTCCATATGGACACGACTTCTCTAAGGAACAGTGACTTCTTGCTTCTATATCTCACACACCGTGTTCTCTCCCTTCTTGGCCACTCTTTTATCCTATTCCTTCTTCCTTCAGTTGCATCCATCTACATACTTCTTTGCTTGGAAAACTTCTACTTATTTTTTAGTGTCAATTTAGATAAAACTTCTTGGGAGAAGATGTTGCCCCTGTGTACTCCCATAATGCTCATCACTTACCTCTATCATTACATTTACCACAATGGACTGTGGTTGTATTTTTCTATTTCTCTACCATATGTAAATTCGATGAGGACGAGGGCTATATCTGTCCATTTTGCTACTGTACTACGTGGCACACATAAAAGGATCAAATACTGAGATGTAGTAGAAAAGGAGGGAAGAGTGAAGGGAAGGAAGAGAGAAAGGTCGGAGAAGAGAGTAAACCAATGTGTACTGACCCAGGCCTTGGAGACTTTGGCATAGCAATGTTATTTGGAGCTATATTCTTTAAAAACATTTTTACATATTTATTTTTACTTATTTGAAAGGCATAGAGACATACACAGAGGCAGAGATAGGCAGAGAGGTCTTCCACTCATTGGTTTACTCCCCCATATGCCTGCAAAAGCCAGGACTGGGCTAGGCTGGAGCCAGAAGCCAGGAACTCCATCCAGGTCTCTTATGTGGGGGGCAAGGACCCAAATCATCACCTACTGCCTCACAGGGTATGCATTAGTAGGAAGCTAGAACTGAAGTGGAGCCAGGACTCAAGCCCAGGGACTCCTTTATGGGCTGGAGCCTTCCCAAGGGGCGTTCTTAACTGGTATGCTGTGTGGGGAGCAGGGCCTGTCTCCCGTAACATGGCAGGGCCCGTTGCCTGGGAGACAAATAAGTACTAAGACTGTGGACAAATAAATACTGAGGACAAATACTGAGATTACCAAGACTAGACTAAACTACTGGAACTGCTAAGACTAACTCTATGCATCTGATCTCCCACCATATGGTGCTGAGAGGGAGTAAACAACTTCCACACAGCTGCCTCACCAATTCGGCTAACAAGCTGCAGGAGCTGATCCTGCCCTTGATTGGAGGAGAGCAGCGTGCTCAGTGCGTGGGGAGAGAACGCCAGCAAAGTTGGGATTGGTGGAAGAGGACTATAAAGGAGGAGAGAGACAACATGCAGGAGGAACATCTGAGGAACCCCTGAGAGAGCCGGCCGGTGGTGTGCCGCTCCTCCGCGGAGATGGGGGTGGGCAGCTAATCCAGGGAGGACCGGGGAAAGAAACAACAGCAAATCCGTTGCCGCTCCTCCATGAGCCTGTGGAGCGAGCGACATGCTGAACTCCTGTCCCTGGAGGTTCACTCTTATGAGGAGGTTGCCACCATTCCCAAGAAAGCTAAAGATTTTAAAATGGAGAAAAATGTGGCAGAGTTCACACATTATTTGCAGTTGATATCCAGATGCATACTCTCACATTAGAGACAGCAGAAGGCTAACACCAATATGTCTATCACTTACAACGATGCCTTGCACAAGTGCACCAGAGCACTGGAACCAGTTTGCACTGTGCTCACTAAGGCACCACCTGGTGTGGCCTGCATCTTCTCGAATGAAGGGGAGACTCTCTCATTCCCATAAAACAGTATGTGGGCTCCCAGCAATCCTGCACTCCTAACTCCATCCTTCACCTAGAGCTCAGTTATCTTAATTCATTTGGGTGGTAACATATCAAGATTCTTGGTTATACTTAAAAAGAAGAAAATCCTAAAATATTTGGCCATCAAGGTTTTGGGGGCAATAGCTTACTGCTATGTCACCTCTTTGGTATAGAAAAACAAAATAAATAAATAAATAAATAAATAAAAATTAAAAAAAACACAAAAACAAAAAAAAAACCAACAATATCTAATTACCCTCCTAGGTAATCACTATATCTTTCTTTTCTCAACATAGTTCAACAATATAGAAAGATCACTGATTTAGACCCAATAGTCCTTGCCTAGAGGCAAGTCCCACTGCAGTTACCTAAACTTTATTTTTCTCTGTGAAATAAGGATAACGTACTTACTTCAACTTACTTCCCAGAGCTATGAATTGATAATGAATGTGAAAAATATTCCACAAACAACAATGCCTTGTCTAAACATATGAAATTAGTAATTTTCTTTTACTCTTTTAATAGCAATAATAATTTGAGTGAAGTTATCATTAAAGGCTCTATTTTACAAATCTCTTTATGGGTTATAATAATCAAATAGATCACAAAACCTAAATATTTTAAGAATAAAAATATTGGGGCCAGCGTTGTGGCATAGCAGGTTAAGCCTCTGCCTGCAATACTGGTATCCCATATGGGTGCTGGTTTAAGACCTGGCTGCTAGGTGTTAAGCTGCCGCTGGCAGTGCTGGCATCTCATATAGGCACTGGTTTGAGTCTCGGTTGCTTCACTTCTGATCCAGCTCCCTGCTAATGGCCTGGAAAAGTGGTAGAATATGGCCCAAGTTCTTAGGTCCCTGCATTCATGTAGGAGATCCAGAAGAAGCTCCTGGCTCCTGGTTTTGACTTGGCCCCATGTGGGCTATTGTATCCATTTGGAGACTGAACCTGTGGATGGAAGATCTCTCTGCCTCTCCCTCTCTCTGTAACCCTGCCTTTCAAATAAATTTTTAAAAATCTTCTAAAAAATAATCAAAATAGTGGGGATGAAAAATCACAATATGACAAATGGCTGAGAGCCTAGTCAGTTGCCCCTCAAAACCTGTCAGCTATGAGAAATCTAATATCTCCAACAGGAATAAGGAGGTTAAAAAAAATCAATTTTGAAGAAGAAAAATTCCAGTGTAGGGGTAATGGAGTCCAAAGGACTTGACTGGACTTTGATCTAAAGACACTTGGATTACCTTCCAGTGTCTCTTGATGAGTCTATATCTACCCAGGGACAGACAAAACACATTGGTGTTCCAAGAGAGGAAAGCAAAGGAGAAAAGTAGGAACTGTAACAGAGAAGTCACTATGCTGGAACATTCCAAAGTTGGAAGGGAGGAGGGAGGGGCAACTGATGTTCTGACTTATAAAACCTCCGATCTCCTCACGTATGAACTTTCCCCTCAAGCTTGTAGTCACTGATCACAACTGCTGCGCTTTCATTCTTAAGGGACAAAGTTAGACTTCACACTGGTATTGAGAAAATAAGGAAAATAGAATTGCCCTGAGGAAGTCAAGCCTCCGAAACACATCAGAGGGAAGGCGACGAAAATCATGACAAGGAAAGAGGAGGCAGAGCTCAGGAATCAGAGTGAACATATTTACAAATCTCAGGAAGGGATCAGGCCCAGGAAGATCTTGTCAGCTGCTAAAGAGGAGAAAAAGAAGCTGCTAGGGAAGCGTTGGTCTGGAGAGATGCATTCCTGGCCCATGGAATATTCTGTTTTCACCGACAAAATTGTAATTTGAGATGGAAACACCAGGTCTGTGAGCTGCGTGTCATTATTTGGATTAAAAGTTGGTGACTTTAAGATTTTGACCATTGATCAGCTTCTTTTCTGATTTGGTATTCTTTCCCCAGGCATTTTCACCTTATCAACAGAGGCAGGAGGGGAGGGGCAGGTAACCAAGCTTCAAGGCTGAAAGGCGACTTTTCTCTGGGGTGCATCCTCCCCCTCCCCAGTCTTACCCCCACTCCATGTTTGCAAACACTCTTTTCATATTCATATTTTAATTTCCAGAGAAATCTACTAGAGATTGGCAAGTCAAAATTGTGGAAATCAGCTATTTTCATCAAATTTCCTCTATTTTTATATAAAATATCATGCAACTAAGATGTTTTGAGGAATATCTAACATATTCTGCTTACCTTTTTTTCCCAGGTTCAATTTTTATTTTTTTTTACATTTTATTTTAGAATAGTTTTAAATTTATAAAACAAATTTTACAAGGCAGTATGACAGAGTCCCCATATGCTTACCTTCTTATACACTGTAGCCATGACCGTTGTCCGTACACACATGCCCAGATTGAAACACATATGAAAATAAGTCTGAAGGCAAATCGACTGGATGAGAGCCACAGCAAACAAGAGGATAGCGAAGATGTATCCGAGCCACGCATACGAGTTGGGGTCGCTTACAAAGGTGATCAGCAACCTGTCAGTGTGAAATCAACTAAGTGATGCCTGTCAGGCCTCTGGGAGCTCCTCACTCTCATGGTGACAGCCAGCTACCCTTCCCTGAGACTGCAGATAACAAAAAGTGACCAGAATCATCCAACACCTTTGCACGACCTAAACTTTGCAGTCTTGCCAGAGTCCTTGCTTTTACTTGGCGATGAGCAGCAAGAGCTTAGAGCGGATAATCCATGCCTGCGACAATAGATAATGAAAGAAATGCTCCACAGAGCTGCCACTGTAATGCCTGGCCTGGCTTCTCCCCGACTCCCTGGTGAAAGAACTGGTGTGAGACAAATGGATTCATGCCTGGACAATGCAAGCCTGAAAAGAAATTAGGACACGTATTCAGGCTGAGTTAGAAGGGCTTCCCTGGAGGTGGCTCGTTCGTGAGTATGGCAGATTGCAGTCTGGTCACAAGGAACCTGAATCTACCATGGCAGGTTGTGAATGAGGTATCATGCTCCTGGAGAGTGCGGCACACCTCTGGGATCTGGCTCAGCCCATAGCAGTGCTGTTCAACAAAGAAGAATCCTAACAAGTATCTGGCCTCCCAAGAGGGGAGGGACATGGAAAAGAGAAAGACTAAAGTAAATACTGTCTTCGATTTCGAAAAGTTCCTTGCTCTCTTCATGAACACCATGCTGAAAGATAGATGAAAACCATGAGCATTTTTTTTTTTTTTTTTTTGACAGGCAGAGTGGACAGTGAGAGAGAGAGACAGAGAGAAAGGTCTTCCTTTGCCGTTGGTTCACCCTCCAATGGCCGCCGCGGCCGGCGCGCTGCGGCCGGCACACCGCGCTGATCCGATGGCAGGAGCCAGGAGCCAGGTGCTTTTCCTGGTCTCCCATGGGGTGCAGGGCCCAAGCACCTGGGCCATCCTCCACTGCACTCCCTGGCCACAGCAGAGGGCTGGCCTGGAAGAGGGGCAACCGGGACAGAATCCGGCGCCCCGACCGGGACTAGAACCTGGTGTGCCGGCGCCGCTAGGCGGAGGATTAGCCTAGTGAGCCGCGGCGCCGGCCTAACCATGAGCATTTTTAAAACTGGAAAGTTAATAAAAAGCACCTGCAAGCATAGACAGAAGCAAAGAGGATCATCCCTGAAAGGATGACCCGTGGGCTGGGGACTCACTTCAGCAGTTGAGGATTCAGAAATGTGAGGAGATCATACACTAGCTTCAGTAGGAATGATTTTAGGAGCACCATGTAGAAGGTCTTGAAGATGGTCTTGACCAACCAGGACTTGGGAAAGTCTTTTGTGGTCCCAGACTTCTTGTTTTTCTTTTTAGTTTCTTCCTAGGTACAAAAACAAACAAAAGTGTCCCCAGAGTTGCACAGTTTAAGATTTTCCTGCCCTGAACTTCTGCAGAGTGTTAAGTCTGTGATCCTTGCGGCCACTTTGCATAGGTTTTGATCTTTTCTTCATTACCTCTGTGCTCTCGTCCACCCTTCTAGCTGCTACTGCTATTCTCCTCCTGACACTGGTAGCTCATTTTGGATCAGAAAACCAGGCAACAGTGCTGGAAGAATACCACGTAGAAACAAAGAACAGACTGAGTGGGGGCCCAAGGGGCAGTTCTGAGACTAAGGGGAACGAGTGCAGTGTGATATATGTTTTGGATGCTTAGAAGCCTCTTCTGTTCTTTCCTTGCTTGTGGTTGCTGTGAGATGTTATGGGCTGAGTTATGCTCCACCACAAGATTTGTAGAAGTCTTCACCCCTCGTGTCTAAAGTGCCCTTACCTCGAAACAGGGTCTTTACAGCCATAATCAAGGTCATTAGGTAGGCTCTACTGCAATATGACTGGTGTCCTTCTAAGAGGAAATGAGGGCGTGTGGATGTTCAGCCTAGTAGTTATGATACCCATGGGGCCAGCGCTGTGGCGTAGTGGGTAAAGCCGCCACCTACAGTGCTGGCATCCCATATGGGTGCCAGTTTGAGACCTGGCTGCTCCACTTCCTATCCAGCTCTCTGCCATGACCTGGGAAAGCAGTAGAAGATGACCCAAGACCTTGGGCCCCTGCACATGCATGGGAGACCTGGAAGAAGCTCCAGGCTCCTGGCTTTGGATCAGCACAGCTGTGACCGTTGTGGCCAACTGGGGAGTGAAACAGTGGATGGAAGACCTCTCTCTCTCTGCCTCTCCTTCTTTCTCTGTGTAACTCTGACTTTCAAATAAAATAAATAAATCTTTAAAAAAAAAAAAAAAAAGGACACCCATCTCCCAAGTCGGAGTGTTGGGTTCCATTCCTGGCTCCAGCTCCTGACTCCAGCTTCTTGTTAATGCAGAACCTGGGAGACAGCAGTGAAAACTCAAGGGACTGGGTTCCTGAGTCCCACAAGGGAGACCTGGATTGAGTTCCTAACTCCTGGCTTCAGTCTCAGCCAACCCTTTGTATTTCAGGCATTTGGGAAGTGAATCAGAAGATGGACGCTCTCTATCTCACCACCTTTCAAATAAAGAAAATTATCAAAAGTTTAATTGAAAAAAAGGGAAAAGACGGCCATGTGATCACAGCGGCAGAGACTGGAGTGACTCATCTACAAAGCAGGAAGCACCAAAGATTGTAGGCAAAACCAGAAAGTAGAAGAAGCAAGGAAGCCAATCCCCTGGAGGTGTCACACGGGGCATGTCAGCTGTCATCTTCATTTCAGACTTCTGGCCCATTCAGTTGGCGTCCTTTGTTATGGAGGTCCACACACTAATACACGGGGCAGTATACTTCACTTAGCAGCTTCTTTTCCACCTTACTGCATACTCCAAGGTTTCATCATGCCCCAAATCTCAGTTTCTCAGGCTCAGCTTCCATGGTTTTCTACGAGAGACACCCTCTCAGAAGTTCCCTCACTGAGGTCCAATTTGATCCGTCTCTACCTAGATAACTGCCCCAGCCCCCTCCTAGTTCCAATCCTGCCCCACAGTCCTCCATTCTTCAGGCAGAAGTCCAAGCAAGGCTTGAAAAATATAAAACCATCATATTATTCTTCCACTCAAAAGCTTCCACTGGTTTTCCACCAGACTTCAAATAAAATTCAGATTCCTTACTATGGTCCACAGAATCCACCCAGCCCAGCCCTGTCTGCTTCCCAGAGTTCATCTGACCCCATGCTCAGCCTCTCTTTCCATGCTCCTGGACCTTTTTCCAGTTCCTCCAAACAGCCACACATGTGCCCTCTCAGTCTCACTCCTGCTCCCCCACACTGAACACTGGAATACATTCCTCTCTGACTGTCGTTGGGCTATTCTCATCACTTGGATGTCATACAAAAGTCACATCCTCTGGGAAGCCTGCACTGACTAATGTGACACATCAATCCAAACACAATAACACATTTTACTGTCTTGACAGCACTTAGTACATTCAAAGCGTAACATATGTGTTAGTTTATGGTTTATTAGTTTAAAGTCGTTATTTTATTTATTCATTTGTTTGGAAAAGAGATAAAAACAGACACAGAGCTGTCACTGCTGTGTCCCAGGGTGCACACTGGCAGGAGTAGAGGCTGGACTTAAACCCTGGCATTCTCAAGTGACATCTTTACCACAACATCAAAACACCATTTCCTACTGTCTATTTCCCAACTCTCCAAAGATGGCCATTCTTTCAGGCTTGTTCCTCACACCTAGTGCCCAGAATGGCTTCTGACACACAGTTGTACTCAATATGTATTTCCAAGTGAATGAATTAATAAATTATCTGCTAATATTAACTCTAAGCAAGGTGCAAATTCCAGCAATGCTAAGGGATTGTTTTTAAAAAATTTATCATGAGGCCGGCGCCATGGCTCAATAGGCTAATCCTCCGCCATGCGGCGCCGGCACACCGGGTTCTAGTCCCAGTCGGGGCGCCGGATTCTGTCCCGGTTGCCCCTCTTCCAGGCCAGCTCTCTGCCATGGCCCGGGAGTGCAGTGGAGGATGGCCCAAGTACTTGGGCCCTGAACCCCTTGGGAGACCAGGATAAGCACCTGGCTCCTGCCATCGGATCAGTGCAGTGCGCTGGCCGCAGCGGCCATTGGAGGGTGAACCAACGGCAAAAGGAAGACCTTTCTCTCTGTCTCTCTCTCACTGTCCACTCTACCTGTCAAAAAAAAAAAAAAAAATTATCATGAAAAATTTCAAATCTACTCAAAAGAGAGAACTGCATTATATCTTAGCATGTATCCATTGCTAAGTTGTTACTGGTGCTGTGAGTACTACTACTAATACAAAATGCACCGAAAAGGGTCAAGTATTGTAAAAATGACAGAATCACCATGACACTGATGCTTTCTTGCCTGAGAAAGAAAGTACACACACACACACACACACACACAACATACACTCTCAGGGGAAAGTTACCAGAACAAGAACATCTTGGCTTTGACTTTGGTTCTTGTTCAAGCCCTGCAGCCTGGAGTTCTTCTGGGATTTCTTCTGCTGCCGTTTCTGAAATGCCTTCCTGGCTTTCTTCAGCTCTTTTGCCATGTGCACTTCAAACCTGCTCACTATTGTTTTGGCTTTAAACTCTTCATCAATGTCCCAGACATCTTCAAGTGTCAGAGGTCGCTTGTAACCTTTCAGAACGACACTGGAACGAGAGTGACACCCAGACTGAGACCCGACAGGCTGGGACAGAAGTCCGTCTCCTCACTGCCTCCGTCAAAACCTGCCTTCCAGTTTCGGGACAGTGGAGCGGAAGGATGGGACTTCTCCCTTGCTCTACTGTCCCCCTCTCATGGCCCTTTGAATTTGACAGAGGAGTAGAGAGCAGAAAAGAGAGTCCTTGTGGCCAATGGAATGTGTTAGAAGAAGACACACAAGAGGAAGAGGAGGGCACTACTGAATTAACAACCTCCTCTTCTCCTGCTCCTTCCTCCTTATTGACTGCCTCTCCGCACTCTGACATCTCAGTTGAGGGACCTCCACAGTGCCCTTAAGAAATGGAGCAGACCCCCTCCTTGCTATCTTTCTAGATCAGAGTTCCTCCACCTGGTGTTGAGAACATGAATGGGACATAAATTAACACTCCATGTGTAGTAGCTTCTGACTGAAATCTAGCCTTTCTTTCTAATTTGAATGTAAACAACCAACCACAGTTGTAAAAGGAGTTCCTGGTGCCTTTGTCACCAGAAGATATCAGCGTTCAGTTTCCATAACTCATCACTGCTTTAAAATTATGGTCATTATTAGGCCCACCAGTAAATCTTGTAATCTAATGCACTCATAAAGAAGCTCACTATTACCATTTCATAAATTTGTTTTTTAAATGTTTTGATATCTGCATATAAATATATTTGTTTCCTTTATAATCCTAGATCTTTATGTATTTAAAACATTCTCTGAGAAGGGACTCCAGGGCTTCATCAACTTGACAAAGGGGCCCAGGAAACTACAAAGGAGGGAGGCCCACTCCAACCACCAGCTGTTTTAACTCTTGCCTTCCCAGCAAGTGCCACACTGCCTGCCACAAAACCTGCCCTTTCCTGTCCTTTCGCCTCCTTCTTTTCTCCTGTTTAGGGTTAGGGTTGGGGTCAGCAGGCCACCAAGATCAAACCCCCCTCTGCCCTCTCCTCAGCTTTCCACTCTGCCCAATGAAGGAGCTGCATTAAACTGAACGAGGAGTTCTAAAGAGAAACAGAAGACACAGGAGGCATTTGTAAACACCCAGCTTCCCATCACTTTCAGAAGATTGAGGGGCTAGGAATACAGAAAACCCAGACTCTAGGCATTTCTTACCTGTCATACCAACTAAAAGAAATTTTACTCAGAAATGAAGCTGTGACTGATGGATTCTGAAAGACAGAAAAATTTAGAAAGTAAATCAATTAGAAAAAGGAGCTCTATGTCACTGTAAAATCAGGAGGTGATTGTTCTAGATATGATGCATTAAAAACTAGATATGATGCTGAAGTCAGTTGGTCAACAAATGTTTATTTGGAGACCCTACAGTCCCTAGGAGAATGATAATTAGATTTTCTGACATAGGTGTATGAATTAATTGCTAATGCTGACGATTGGTGGGTGAACATCAGTATTTCAATGCTCTAGTCACTATCTATTTTCTTATGTCATAAAATGGTTTGTACGCTCTTATTCTGGGCTCAGAAGACCTTCATGAAACCTTCACATCTCAAAGGTGCACTTGTTAGTACCATCCAGTAAAGTAAAATATGAGGTGGGCATGCTAAAGTCTCACTTTTGATGAATTATCTTTTTCTGAAAATGCTGAAAGGATCAGGATCAGGATCTGAAATCCATAGGAGATGAAGAACAGGCAGGAGTAGGCCAGATTAGAATTGCTATCCTGTGAGGAAAACAGAAAATGGAGAAAATGAGCCTTCCATCCAAATTAAGTTCAACCAGCCTACACAGATCAATGCTTATCATTAAAATCTTACAAAATCCCGCTAATAGGATTCTACCCCAGAGCTCAACTTACTTGATGTTACTTGTTCAATGTTACTTGGATCAATGTTACTTGATCAACGTTACATTGGATACAGTGTTACTTGATTAATCTGACTCAGAAGTTGCCCCACAGTGCCTCCTTACATTACCTTCTCTTTTCTCCTTACCCGCAGGAGTGTCCTGATCAGAGTCTGAAACTGGAAAGTGCCACAGAGTATTGAGAGAATCCAGAACAGGGACAGGAACCAAGAGTTCTTCTGTACACATGACTGCCTGCTGTGTTGGATCAGCAGAACCAGGAGCTAGAGAGAAATTCACGAGAATTTGGCACACAAATCCTTCTTGACACTATCCAACTTTCTCCTGTTGCCTCACTTCTGTTCATCCTACTTGTGTGGAAAATTAGCCAAGAAAGCAGAAAGTTGCTTTCTACATTTCAGCAGAGTTACTTTGAGAGCTAGAAAAACTCCTCAAGATTCAAAGAAATAGGTCGGCGCTGCGGCTCAATAGGCTAATCCTCCGCCTGCGGCGCCGGCACACCGGGTTCTAGTCCGGGTCAGGGTGCCGGGTTCTGTCCCAGTTGTTCCTCTTCCAGTCCAGCTCTCTGTTGTGGCCAGGGAGTGCAGTGGAGGATGGCCCAAGTGCTTGGACCCTGCACCTGCATGGGAGACCAGGAGAAGCACCTGGCTCCTGCCTTCAGATCAGCGCAGTGCGCCGGCCGCGGCAGCCATTGGAGGGTGAATCAACGGCAAAGGAAGACCTTTCTCTCTGTCTCTTTCTCTCTCACTGTCCACTCTGTCTGTCAAAAAAAAAAAAAAAAAAAAAAAAAAAAAAAAAACCACAAAAACAAGATTCAAAGAAATTAATTTCAGGTATTACAGTAGTTAGGCAAGAGAGACTGATTGTGATGAATAGGTGCAAGACATCTGTACCTTGTTTTTTTGTTTTGTTTTTAAGGATTTACTTATTTATTTGAGAGGCAGAGTTACAGAGAGAGAGGGGGAGAGACACAGAGAGAAAGAGGTCCTCCATTAACTGGTTCACTCCCCAAATAGCTGCAACAGCCAGGGCTAGGCCAGGCAGATGCCAGGAGTCAGGAACTTCCTCCAGGTCTCCTACATGGGTGCAGGGCCCAAACACTTGGATCATCTTCCATTGCTTTCCCAGGCACATTAGCAGAGAGCTGGATTGGAAGTGGAGCAGCTGGCACTTGAACTGGCACCCATAGGGGATGCTGGCACTGCAGGTGGAGGCTTAGCCACAGCGCCAACCCTGTACCTTGGTTGTTTAACACCACATTAAACAATTACTTAAAAACATTTGGGGAGTGAACCAGCCATGATGGAAGTCTTCTTTCTCTCTCTGCCTCTCCTCTCTCTCTGTAACTCTGACTTTCAAATAAATAAATAAATCTTTAAAAAAAAAAAAAAAAGGAGGCCATGGTGGGAGGGGAATAGCAGGTAAAATCGGACTTAATTTCAGTCCCAAAGAGTGCATTCCAGCTAGGTGTCTATGGACAGAGTGAAGACAAAGAGGGTGGAGGTGGTGTGGGCTCTTACCCATGTGACTAGGTAGAGGATTGGATTGGTGTATCTAACAGCGGGGATTGTGGCTTGTCCAGAGTTTTCTGTGAGTACGAGGATCAGCTCTATGACAGCTAGAATAAGAAGACACCCAACAAGCACCTGGGAAGGGAAAAAGACAAGTGTTTGGAGGATGACATTTTTTAAGGCTCTTAAAACGAAAGGTTCCCAGCAATAGGTGAGAAATATGGTATACAGTGATACAGATAACATACTCAATAAATATTTCTTGAATGAATGGATACACATAGTACAAGTCATGTAATAAAAAATTCAAAGGCTGCTGTGTTTCTGAGGCATGGAAAGTGATGGCTTTAGAATATGTCCACATTTTCGGTACTCCTCCCTTCAAAGATCAGAGCATTGCTCCCCTTCCCACGACTGTGGCTAGACTTGTGACCTGCTTCTGATGACTGGAAGATGGCTAAAGGGACAGTGTGTGATTTCCAAGCCTGGGTCATAAAACGCAATGTGCTTCTCTTTTCCTGTTCCCTCTCAGGTCACTCGCTGTGGGAAAAGTTACCAGCCCTGTCATGAGGACACATAAATAGTTCTAGGGAAAGGTATACATAGTAAGGAACTAAGACTTCCTGCCAACAGCCAGTGAGACCCTGATGTCTCCTGCCAACAGCCACGTGAGTGATTCATTTTGGAAGCAGATCCTCAAACATTCAGATGACTATACACTGGTCAGCACATACTGTCTGCAACCTCATGACAGACCCTGAACAGATCCCAGGTACATATCTCCTAAATTCCTGACTGCCCCAGAAACTATAAGATTAAAAAAGTTTATTTTTTTAAGCTGCTGAATTTTGGGTAATTGGTTACAAAGTAAGAGAAATTTCAATGTACTAGGTTTAGAAGGGAAATCTCCTACCCCAGCAGAGGTGATATTATTTCTGTTTTCTTAGGATTTATATTTTTATTTATTTGAAAAGTAGAGTGACAGAGAGGGAGAGAAAGGGCGGGGCTGGGGGAAGAGGAGATCTTCCATCTGCTGGTTCACTCCCAAAATGGTTGCAATGGTTGGGTTGGTCCTGGCCAAAGCCAGGAATCCAGAACTCCATCTGGGTCTCCTACTTGGGCCATCCTCTGTTGCCTTTCCAGGTGTATTAGCAGGGAGCTGGATCAAAAGTGGAGCAGCCAGGACTTGATCTTGCACTTTGATATGGGATGCTGGTGTTGCAAGCAGTAGCCTAACCCACTCCAGTGCCAGCTGAATTATTCCTTCTCTATAGCTATTGGTCCCAATCTTCATCTCATATAACCTTTGAAGTTAATGTTGCAAACAACTGTGACTATTTCACCCCAGGGTGACTTTGAGTCAGTCAATATTTATCCTATGAGCTCATAAGACATGGTACACATCCTCTGTTCTGAAGGCCCACTCCCAACTTATTTTTTTTATATATTTTATTTATTTTAGAGACAGAGTTACAGATAGAGAGAAGGAGAGACAGAAAGGTCTTCCATCTGCTGGTTCACTCCCCAAATGGCCACAACTGCTGGAGCTGAGCTGTTCTAAAGCCAGGAGCCAGGAGCTTCTTCCAGGTCTCCCACGTGGGTGCAGTGCTTGGGCCATCTTCTACTGCTTCCCCAACCATAGCAGAGAGCTGGATCAGAAGTGGAGCAGTCAGATCTTGAGCCAGCGCCCATATGGGATGCCAGTGCAGCAGGCAGAGGCTTAGCCCACTATGCCACAGCGGCAGCCCCCAAGTTAATTTTTTTTGGTAAAGATTTATTTATTTATTTGAAAGTCAGAGTTTTAGAGAAAGGGAAAGATACACAGAGAGAGAGAGAGACAGACAGAAAGAAAGAATCTTCCATCTGCTGGTTCATTCCCCAAATGGCATTAGTAGTCAGGGCTGAGCTAAGACAAAGCCAGGAGCCAGGAGCTTCTTCCACGTGGGTGCAGAGGCCCATGCACTTGGGCCATCCTCCGTTGCTTTTCCCAGGCCATTAGCAGGGAGCTGGTTCAGAAGTGGAGCAGCCAGGATGTGAACTGGCAACCACATGGGATGCTTTACCTGCTATGCCACAATGCTAGCACCACCCCCAACTTTTCAGGAGGGGAAACGACTGCCTCCACTAAACAATCTTAGCCCCAAAAATGATGACCTTTATCTAGCACCATCTCCCTTACCCTCATCCTATTCTACCCCTACTCATTTTCCTAAGTCTCATTCATCCAGAATGGCTCAGCAGAGATATTGAGCCCTTTACAATGAAAAACAGTCAAGGAGGAACATGAATAAACCTCTAATAGGACCAGTGCGGTTATTTAGCAGAGTCGAGTCTAAGACATGTTAATAATGAGAATGCGTTTTTCCTAAGTATGTAATACACTCACAAAAGAAGACAAGGTTTGGAGGGAAGGTGGTTAAGTTACGTTTGCCTTCGTTAAATTAGGAGGTAAAAACCATCAAGCGGAAGCTAATGCACTCACCCTTAAGGATGACGTGGTAGAGAAAATAACTAGCAGACCATTCCCCAGACCAAAGAAAAGGAAGTAACCTTACTACAAGCTTACATAGATCAAACTGACACAGTTGATTAGAAGTACATGCAGCAATTCATTTGAAAATGATCAATTTACTTTACAAAACGTCCACAAAGCAATTAAAAAAAAAAAATCTAACAGGGGGCTGGCGCTGTGGCATAGTGGGTTAAGCCTCTGCCTACAGCACTGGCATGCCAGTTGGGTGTTGGTTGAGCCTAGGCTGCTCCATTTCTGATCCTTTCCCTGCTAATGGCCTGAGAAAAGCAACAGAGGACTGCCCAAGTGCTTGGGCAATTTATACTATCTATAAACACTTGAGTCTTCATACCCTTAACTCAGTCATTTCATTTCTAGGAATTTACCCTACACACTATTTATTACAGCATTGCTTATTATGACAGAAAAAAATAGACACCACCGAAACTCCTAACATGTAGGGCACATATCATGGTGCATCTAAATAATAGTATTAGGTAGGAAGTCAGAAATGAGCTTATGTGTGGTGACAAAGGCCTAAGGAATTGACATCTACAGTGGTCCAGCATCCACATCTCAAAGTTATCCCGATAACCTTCCAGGTGTAGCCCAGTATCTGCACTTCAAACGTCCTGCCCTGATCCTGATGACCTTCCAGGGGGTCCTGCCCCTTCTACCCAATAACCATCCTTCCTCTAAGGCCAGGCTTCCCCTGTCTGATAACTTCAGGGGGAAAAACTCAGAAAGGAATTTTTCATATTTACATCCAACAAGTCCTTTGTTCCAGGAGGAGAAGAAGAAGAGGGGGAGGGAAGGCAAGATCCATTCCCTTAAAAACCCCAGCCTAAATGTGCACTATGTACTCTCTCTCAGGTCCTGTCTACAGAGGTGCCCATCTGTTCTTACGGATGTCCCTACCCTAATAAAACTTGCTATGTTGCTTTCCCCTGCTCTCTGTCTCACGCCTGAATTCTTTCTTGGCAAAGACAAGGACGCTTTGCTTCTCTGGTAACAATAGCATTTCAAGTAGTCACTAAAAGAAAAGCAGACTGTTATGATCGCCAATATAAAGAAGAGCATCCATGGGACACTCATATTTGTGTGAACAAATAAACACATGTATGCAGGTGTTTGCAAAAGTATGAGTTATCTGTGAGAAGAAACTGCTACTAATGATTGCCAACTAAGACAGGAATGAGTAACTAGAGTATTGTGTTCCCTTTTGTACCTCTTGAATTTTGTAACCCTCTATCTATTCAAAAGATAAAAACTTAAATACACTAACACCCTTGTTAGAAGAAATGAGCAAGTTATATGAACTAGCAATTCACAAATGAAGAAATATACTTAACAACTCAAAACTATCAATTGCTTTAGTACTCCTAGAAAAGAAAAATAAAATAATGAAATGACAGTGCTGCACATAAAAATTAATGAAAATGAAAATATAATACACAGTTCAGTTAGGTAGGAAGTCAGAAATTTAGCCTATGTGTGTATCAGACAGGCCTGAAGACCAGCACCTACTGCGGAAGCTCCAGGAGCCCAGCATCTTGCACTTCAAAGTCCTGCCCAGACCTTGATAACCTCCCAGATGGTCCCAGCCCTTCCCCCAAGGAAAGCAGTAGAATTCTCTCTCCTCAGGACCAAATTACCTGACCTGATAACATGGGGCAATAAAAACTTCACAGATGCCCTAAGGGAAGTCCCCCTACTCTGCCCCAGTGCCAGCAAATCTGGAGAGGAATTTGCTAATTTTCACCCAATAAACCCTTCTGCCAGGACTCCCCATCCTTGGTCCTAGAGGAGAGGAGAAGGAGGGTAAATAGACTCCCTTAAAAACCTAGGGAGGGCCGGCGCTTTCGGCTCACTAGGCTAATCCTCTGCTGTGGCACCGGCACACAGGGTTCTAGTCCTGGTTGGAGCGCTGGATTCTGTCCCGGTTGCTCCTCTTCCAGTCCAGCTCTCTGCTGTGGCCCGGGAAGGCAGAAAGGACGGCCCAAGTGCTTGGGCCCTGCAGCCGTATGGGAGACCAGGAGGAAGCACCTGGCTCCTGGCTTCGGATTGGCGCAGCGCGATGGCCATAGCGGCCATCTGGGGGGTGAACCAGTGGAAGGAAGACCTTTCTCTCTGTCTCTCTCTCACTGTCTACCTCTGCCTGTCCAAAAAAAAAAAAAAAAAAAAAAAAACAAACAAACAAAAAAAACCACCTAGGGAGTCCAAGGGCCGGCACTGTGGCTTACTTACTTGGCTAAACCTCCGCCTGCGGTGCCAGCATCCCATATGGTGCCGGGTTCTATTCCTGGTTGCTCCTCTTCCAGCCCAGCTCTGTGCTGTGGCCCAGGAAGGCAGTGGAGGATGGCCCAAGTGCTTGGGCACCTGCACCCCTGTCGGAGACCAGGATTCAGATCGGCACAGCGCTGGCCGTTTGAAGGGTGAACCAACGGAAGGAAGACCTTTCTCTCTGTCTCTCTTTCTCACTGTCTAACTCTATCTCTCAAATTAAAAAACAAACAAACAAAAAACCTAGGGAGTCCAAACAGACTGCACGCTCAGCTCTCTGCTGAGCTGCCCACCTGGCTTGCCCAGGAGTATGCTCTCAATTTAGCCATGTAACCTTGCTTTCCCCCAGTCTGAGAGACTGGGAGCGCTCTCTCTGTCCCTTCCATTCTGATGGATGCCCTATCCCCAGTAAAGCCTTATCACTGCACTCTCTGTCTCACGCCTGAATTCTTTCTTGCGTGAAGACAAGAACCATGGCCTTTCCTCCAGTGACAGTTCTAGCCATGGGTGAGACTCCAAGTTGGCAAAAATTCCCCTAAATTATAATGTTTTCTGTTATGTCTTAAAGACTTGAAGAACTGCTCATGTAATTTAATATAGTAATTCTACTTCTAGAAATACATTTCAAAGAAATAATCTAAATTAATGTTAATGGGAATCTCACTTTTAATAATGAAGAATTTTAAAAACCTAAAATAATCCATAACGGTGGAGGAGTTTGTTGGGAAGAGTTAATATTGCAAGCGTTGTTAAAATAAGTTATGGTATATTCAGTGATGAACTACTACAGAGTCATCAAATCATGCTTCACAATAATCCTAACACTGAAAATGGTTTTATATCATCTTAAATGAAAAAAATAGATTATAAAATCATATATACAATGTAATTGTTTTTTGTTTTCAAAATACACATACTCAAAGAAAACGGTGAGTGTTTCAAGTTCAAAGTGCCAAATTTTATACTATTTATCTCCCAGCCTTCCCTGTTCCATTGAAATGACACATTATTTGCAGATAAGAAGGTAATAATCAAAGTAATTAAAATGGAGACCTCTGGAGGATTGAATTGGGAGGTAGGTCATGAGCAAGATTTTTACTCTTGATTTAAATGTTTCTATTAAGTTTGATTTTTTTAAAGAGAGAAGAAAACATAACAAAATATTAATAGAAGTGTATCAGAGTGATGTAATTATTGATGGATTTAATTTTCTTCCTATAGTTCCCTAAAGCCTCCAAATTTTCTACAATAACCACACATTGTTCTTTATAACCAGAAATCCAACACTACCATTAGGGTCAGAAAAATACTGTGCTTGTTTAATGATTACCAAGTCAACATTCTTTGTCCTTGATTTCTGACTTATTGGAGGAGCTTCAATCGGACAAGGGGTTTACTAAACTCAAACTAAAGAGATCCAATATCACTGGTATTAAAAGAGAAAGGACTATAGTTTGGCTATATTGCCTACTTCTCCATTTCTGCAAGGACCCTTTTCTCAGCACATTAGGAGTGATAAGACACCCTGGTATGAATCTTCTACTCAATAGAGGGTGCCTAATTTCCATTGTTTTCTAGCAGATGAGTGTCTAACTGCAGCTTCAATATTTTCAAGGGCTATATCCTCCAATAGTCCATTCTATTATCAGGCAGATATAGGTAGTATAAAAAATTTCTGGATATTTAATCAAAATCTGCTTCCCTCAAACAACCTCCACTCACTTATCTTGGCCCTGCTCTCTCAAACTTTTCACAAGTTCAACATCTTCTGCAAATGTGTTATCTTCTGCAAATAATTAAAGATTGTTCCCCTATCTCACTGGCTCAATATCAAGTTCAGTTTTGCTGCATATCATGGTTGGCCTTCCACAGCTTCCAGTACCAAATTCCTCTTTTGTTCACTTGGGACTCATTCATTCATTGAAAATATAGAAGAAACTAATTAATTAAGAGGCAGAGAGAAATCCACTGGTTCATTTCCCAAATGCCTACAAAGGCTGGGGCTGAAGTTGGGGAGCCAGCAGTCCAGGTCTCCCATGTGGGTGGCAGGAACCCAACCACTTGAACTAGCATTACTGCTTTCTCCCAGGGTCAAGACTGGTGGGAAGTTGGAGTCAGGAGCTATAGGCAGATACTAAACCCAGATACTCCAATGTGGGATACTGGTATCTTAACTACTAAGCTAAATGTCCCCTCTCATTCACTTTTACATTCAATTCATTCAATAACCTACCATGGTTTGGGTCCTTCACTAAGGATCCATCTTGAAACAAACCAACCTAGGGCTTTACTAGTTTGATCAGGCAAGTTGACTAAGTCCAGAAGAGATCAACACTGCACTAATGACTGAACAACAACAGGAGAACCAGAGAGGAAATTCAGCCCAAAAGCAGGTAGAAGGGGATGGTGAGAAATACTTTGAGGATTGAGCTGAAAAGAAGATTCTCATAAAAGAGGCGAAGTTTTACTTTATGAGGAACTGTTTCATAGTAGAAACCAATTATTTTGAAAAAAAATTTTTTTTTTTACAGGCAGAGTGGACAGTGAGAGAGAGAGAGAGACAGAGAGAAAGGTCCTCCTTTTTCTGTTGGTTCACCCCCCAATGGCTGCTGCGGCTGGTGCGCTGTGGCTGGTGTACTGCGCTGATCCGAAACCAGAAGCCAGGTGCTTCCTCCTGGTCTCCCATGCGGGTGCAGGGCCCAAGCACTTGGGCCATCCTCCATCGCCACAGCAGAGAGCTGGCCTGGAAGAGGAGCAACCGGGACAGAATCCGGCACCCTGACTGGGACTAGAACCCGGTGTGCCGGCGCTGCAGGCGGAGGATTAGCCTATTGAACCACGGTGCCGGCCTATTCTGAAATTTTTAAGGAGATACTAATCCATGTCACCTTAGAGTAGAAGACAAGAGTAAAATATAAGTTTGACATGGAACTCCTGAGACTGTAAGTTAGCGTGAGTAGATGATTAGCTACATGGTGGGGGGGGGGGGTAGTTAATACACTGCTTTTCTTTTTCTATATAGAGATTTGTATTTATAAAAATTAAATAGGGGCTGGTGCTGTGGCATAGCAGGTAAAGCCCCCCCTGCAGTGCTGGCAGCCTATATGGGCGCCGGTTCAAGTCCCGGCTGCTCCACTCCCAATCCAGTTCTCTGAAATGGCCTGGGAAATCAGTGGAAGATGGCGAAGGTCCTTGGGCTCCTGCATCTGCATGGGGGACCCGGAAGAAGCTCCTGGCTTCTGGCTTTGGATTGGCCCAGCTCTGGCTGTTGCAACCATTTGGGAAGTGAACCAGAGAGAGAGGAAGACCTCTCTCTCTCTCTCTCTGCCTCTGCCTCTGCCTCTCTGTAATTCTGCCTCTCTGTAATGCCTTTAAAATAAATAAATAAATCTTAAAAAATTAAACAGAATATAGCATATCCATACAATGGAATAATATTCAGCCATATAAAAGAATGAAATACGGATACATGGATGAACCTTGGAAACAATATGCTAAGAAAGCAACCATAAATGTCTACAATAGAGAAACCATAGGGAGAGAAAGTATATGAGCCTTAGTTATTATTTAGGACTAAGGAGGATAGAGAGATGGGAGTTAAATGGTTTCTTTTCAAGGGAATGAGAACGTTCTAAATTGATTCTAGTGATGGTTGCACATATCTGATTATATGTATTTAAGTAGGAGAATTATATGGTATGTGAATTACATCTCAATAAATGATCTTTTAAAAATTAACTAATAACTTTTATGAAAATGGAATACTGATTTGTTCATTCTTCTTCTTGTAAGCTCCAGAAAAAAATGACAGGAGCCTCCAAATTCTGACCGCCCCTAACCCCAGGCTCTGACTCATTCCAACACTGAGACATGCTGTTCCACGTCCAGAAGGTCGAGTCTGACGTACTCTTGACTCAATCCCCACTCCTAGGTACATTTAGCACCAGCCTGAGGGCTTGACCTGAACTATGTCCTGTGCTAGGCACTCAAGTTAACAAGGAAGACAGCGACCCTAGTTCAGGCTCTCAGAGACTGCTCTTGTCCTATCCAAAGTCTGACAAAACCCACTACCAAACCCCACCCCAGATGCTAGTGTGAATCCCACTTCCTTTGGCCAAGCTCTTTCCTCCCCTTTAGGTTGCAGTTACCTGACAATCACTGTTACATAGGCTCACACAACATGGAGTTTAATTTGCCTCTCTGAAAACTTTTTTAAAGATTAAAGCATACAGAAATAAAACTAGTGAAAGGAAGCTGTTTGGTGATTTTATGAGCTAACCGTACAACCTAGACTGAAGATGGTGGCTTCCCACAAGCTACCTCTTTGAGTTAGCACAGCTGGCTGTGGCTCTTCCTCGTAGCTTCTGTGCTTTCCATTGCTTCCCTACTCAGCCTGTCACTGTGCACACTCACACCCTCCCCCTCGCCACTGTGAGTGATCATCCTGACTCATAGAATACTCTGGGAAAAACAGAAACTATTGCAGATCCAAGTTTTGGGAGATGAGTGATGGTTGAGTTGCCTGCATGGTATAAACGATTTGTTACATGGCTTATTTTCACTTCATGGTAAGTGCCAACTGAATGATAGTCTCCTGATTTGTATGAACAGCTTAAAAACAGGTGATACAAGGTTCTCTTCTCAAATACAAAGGTACTTCAAAAAGTTCATAAAAACTGTGATTAAAAGATAAGCTTATTTTGGTGCAAAATTTTTTGAAATCCATCCATAGATTTTTCATAATGTGCAATTCCACAAACTTTTTGAAGATCCCTTGTATAAATGCTTTCCAATTTTTTGCAACAAAGTAAACTTACCTTTTAATTTCATTTTCACAAACTTTTCAGTACTCTCCTACTGAAAAGATAAAAATAATCTGACTTATCCATTACTTCTAGTTGTGTTTAGGGAGCCCATTTTTAGTGGGCTTTTTAAAATGCAAAGTCACTTTAAGAAATATGGCAAGGGGCCAGTGAGGCATAGGGCAGGTGAAGGGCCAGACACCAGAGCATGGCTCTACCTGA
Organism: Oryctolagus cuniculus; assembly: GCF_051225735.1. NCBI lineage: Eukaryota > Metazoa > Chordata > Mammalia > Lagomorpha > Leporidae > Oryctolagus > Oryctolagus cuniculus. The sequence continues at coordinate 30,171,221 of NC_142881.1, forward strand.
GACAGCAGCTGCTGACAAAGGGAAGGCGAATTCTAACCACCAAGAAAATGTCTCTATTGGGCATCAAGGAATTAGAGTTTGAACTTAGTGGGGTTACCTTACCTGCTTAGCAAGGTAGAATTTGGTTATAGGTGATCTCTTGGTCCTGGATCTGTACACATGGAAAAGCTGCCAAGGAGCTAGGAGCCAAAGGAAGATCAACGGAATCCACACCAGAACAGTTTGTTCAAAACAGAGTGGCAGGTCTGCCTCTGGGCTGTCCAGGAGTGAGGAATTCTGAGGGACCACAGGAAGGATTGGTGGATACATGCATTTTTGACAACAGCTGCACAACCCCAAGCACAGCCCACCAGCTTACAAATGATTTTAACTCAATTCCCTACCCTTATCCAGCCTTACTCTTTATCTGTATTTTTTCGTTATACAAATATGTTATATTTTTCATTGATACAAATTCACTATTTCATGACATTTAGTAACCTTCCAGCCAACCTAACCTCTAAAATCCCAACTTCCTGTGATTCTAAGTGAACTTTTATTCCAGCCATTCTAAGTAAACCTCATCACTACAATTGCCAAGTTGTAGGAATAAGAACTATTCATTAATCTGAAGGGAGAATAGTTCTTCGGGATATAAAGACTTGTTCTTATCTAGTTGCTAGGACTGATTGAACTCACTGGCAGACACTCAAAGATGCACGCAAGAAAGGCAGAACGCTGAGTCATAACGTGGGCCAGAGGGCTATGTCAGAACCTCAACATCTGGGGCTGGGCCAGGCCAAAGCCAGGAGCCCGGAACTGAATCCGGATCTCCCACATGGTTGACAGAGATCCAAGTAGTTGAGTTGGGATCGGGGCTGGAGGTGGGACTCAAACCCAGGCACTCCAATATGGGAGTGAGCATGCCAAGTGGAGTCTTAACAACTCACCAAACACTTGCCCCTCTCAGCAAGTTTTACACCAGCCTTTTCACTCTACAATAAATGGAAATGTTCTGTATGGTGAAAGAGAGCCATTACATTTGAGTCTTGGAAGGGTAGATAAGGATGAGAAGTTGAGACCAGGGATACAAATTTGAGCATTATGAGCACTGAGGTAATTTTTGAGCCATTAGAGTTGGCAATAACTATTTTTAAATTGTTTTATATGGCTTCTTATAAGAGATTCTTTAGAGGAAGTTTTGAGGTGACCTTTGAATTTGTAAGAGGAGCCTCAGAAAATTCTCAAGAGTATCCCTTCTTCCTGTTGGATACATGTCCTGGTTCTGAAGGCCATGGGGCCCTGGGTCGATCCAACATAGGAAATGCTGCCTACGTGCTCTGCTATCTCATTCCTCCTCCTCTCCCGTCTACAGTTATCATACTTTAGAATTCAGAAGAATCACCTGAGATACTGAAACTCTGTTAATCACCCCATGTGATTCTGATGCTGATACCAGCATCAGATGACACTTCAAAGTCACTAAATCCTTCTCATTCTCTGTTTCACAAAATCAATTACTACTGTTGATTGTTCTGTTTTGAAATTCTCTGTTCTCGATGACTGCATGATCTTGTACTTTTCTTGTTCATCCAAATACCTAAGCTCTTCTTCAGGGATACTTCCTGTTTTCCTTTCTTATTTAATAGTTTAAGAAGAATTTTTTTTTTAATTATTGTTTGAAAGGCAGAGAGACAGACAGACAGATTTTCCATCTCCTGGTCCACTCTCCTAATGTCTGCAACAGCTGGGGGTTGGCCAGGTTGAAGTCAGGAGCCCAAAACTCAATCCGGGTCTCCTAAGTGGGTAGCAGGGACTTGAGCCATCACCTGCTGCCTCCAAGTGTGTACATTAGCAGGAAGCTGCAATCAGTAGTAGAGAAGGGACTTGAACCTAGGCACTCTGATTTGGGATATGGGTGTCCCAAGCGCGTTTTACTGCTATGTTAAATTTCTACCTCTCTTCCTGTCCTTTTCTTCTAAAAACAGTATTGTCCAATGCTAATGGCCTAAAAATTATCTCAGTGCTCACAATATCCACCTTTGCATTTTTGATTTCAATTTCTAGTCCATATCATTAGATGCCAGTTTCTGTAGAAAATATAATTTCAAATTCAACATACCTTAATAAGACTCGGTTATGGACATTCTCCTAATCCTCCTACCCCATAAACTACAGAACAATTTCCTTTCCTAAGACATATGAAATTGAGAATGTTTTCCTCTGTTTCTCATTAGAGAAGGCAATTTTGCAACTATTTAGCCCAAGAAAGGAGACAGGCATAACATAAACTTATGATACAGAATAAATTATATTACCTTTCCCATACAATATATCTTCTGGAAATATTATTAATTATCCTTTCTAAAAACACCTGAGCTTTAAACCAACTGCGTAGCTAACATTTTTGGTTCTTGCTGGTGGCCACTCCAACCTAATCTACCACTTGTTCTGTGTCTGAGAAGAGTCAATAGTGAAAAGAAATATAATTTCTCACCCAAAAAGTAGAGTTGCAGAACTTATCCAGCATGATTCCTGGAGCACTTCTGGAATGAAGGTTTCTCTTTGACTATGTTGCTGCTTCTTTACTCCTTTCTTTAGGCACGGTGGAAGGTGAGTGGCAATGGATACTTATCTCCATTCTGATGTTCTGATGTTCCAATTAAAGGCAGCTTTCCTGAACTTTCATCTCAACAACTTAATCTTTAACTTTGCCTGGAGCATGTTTACATTATCCCAGTGGATAGACACGTGACTGAGGAGCAACAGGGACGGGCAGATTAACCCAAAGCACCAGGAGCCACAGTAGGCATGTCAGCAGATGACAAATCAGGAGCGCAGTAATGTCGCACTCCCCTGGGACACAGGACAGCATGACAGAGGACGCGGGCATCCCTAAAGGTACAGTTTCACTCTGTTTAAAGGTCTCAGAGTTCATGGAATATTCTACTCTGGATTAAAATTTTTAAAAATTATTATTTACTAGAGAGAGAGACAGACGGACAGACAGAAAGCTCCCAATCACTGGCTCACTCCACAAATACTCACAATGACCAGGGTTGGACCAGGATGGAAGCCAGTAGTGGAGAAGGCAATCCAGGTCACCCACATGGATGGCAGGAACCCAACTACTTGAGCCATCACTGCCATCAGTCGGGATTTGCTTTGGCGGGAAGCTGTGCTCGGGAGCCAGAGTCAAGAATCCAATCAAAATACTCTGATGAGGGACATGGGTGTCATAAATTCTAGACAAAAAAAACAACCCTCCCCCTCCTCTGGATTTTTAATTAAGAACACAGAACCTAAACACAGTTTAAAATAGTGTAAAATTTGTTTGAAAAAGTTGGGTTAATGCTCGCTTCGGCAGCACATATACTAAAATTGGAACGACAGAGAAGATTAGCATGGCCTCTGCACAAGGATGACATGCAAATTCGTGAAGCGTTCCATATTTAAAAAAAAAAGAAAAAAAAAGAAAAAGTTGGGTTATAAAATAGCATATCCAGTGTGAACCTATACTGGGGTGCTTTAAAAACTTGTGGAAAAATGGAATTAAAAAGTTTATTGGTGCAAAAAAAATTTTAATCACTGCAGTTTTATAATGCACATTTTTTGGGCCAGCGCTGTGGCATAGTGGGTAAAGCTGCCACCTGCAGTACTGGCATCCCATATGGGTGCCGGTTCCAGTCCTGGCTGCTCCACTTCCGATCCGGCTCTCTGCTATGGCCTGGGAAGGCAGTGGAAGACAGCTCAAGTCACTAGGCTCCTGCACCTGTGTGGGAGACCTGGAAGAATCTCCTGGCTCCTGGCTTTGGATCAGCCCAGCTCCAGCCGTTGCGGCCCTTTGGAGAGTAAACCAGTAGATGGAATACCTTTCTCTCTCTCTGTGTGGCCCTCTGTGGCATGGCGATACACATACATACAGATATATAAAATATGTATGTATGATTTATGCAACAAAAATGTTAACCTTAGCTAGTGGCGTTCTGGGTGATTTTTCTTTTTTACTTATTTGTGTCTTCTCATAATTATCAGGCATTATTTGTGTCAATGATATTTTAAAACCATTATTTATTGGCCGGCGCCACGGCTCACTAGGCTAATCCTCCACCTAGCGGCGCCGGCACACCGGGTTCTAGTCCCAGTCGGGGTGCCGGATTCTGTCCCGGTTGCCCCTCTTCCAGGCCAGCTCTCTGCTGTGGCCAGGGAGTGCAGTGGAGGATGGCCCAGGTGCTTGGGCCCTGCACCCCATGGGAGACCAGGAGAAGCACCTGGCTCCCGCCATCGAATCAGCGCGGTGTGCCGGCCGCAGCGCACTGACGGTGGCGGCCTGGAGGGTGAACCAACGGCAAAAAAGGAAGACCTTTCTCTCTGTCTCTCTCTCACTGTCCACTCTGCCTGTCAAAAAAAAAACAAAAACAAAAACATTATTTATTGTGTTAAACAGGCATAAAATTTATCATCAATCATTTCTAAGTATACAATTCATTAGTGTTAAGTGTATTCATATCATTGTGTAACCGATCTCCTGTACTTATTCATCTTGCAAAATTGAAACTCTATGCCCATTAAACAACAGCTTCCCATTATCCTCTCCCTCCAGTAACACAAATGTTATTTTAAGACATTATATTAAATTAAAACAGCCAGATATGCCTGCCAGCATATTAAAGTGTGAACACAATCAATTGGAAGATTGTATGGAACCATTTTGGTCATTGACACAAATGTAAACATGGCTCTGAAGTTGTACAGTGAAATAATTTCATAAAGTCTTATTTAAATGATCTGAAATATATTCATTTTAAAAATATTATCATCAATATGACCCCCACCCCCAAAAATATTCCCACAAGGAACTCAAGGGCATCAGAGACTCCTGAACTTATTTAAGCATGGCACTATTTTCATAGCTCCCTTAATGTCTGTTTGGGAGACACTAAATTAGAGACCAGATAGACAATGTGTAACTAAATATTAGTAAGTGATCTGGAAGGACAGAGTTTGAATAATTTGAGAAATGATCATATTAATAATTATAGATCTAGTCATAATAATTTTGGATATGGTCATAATATCAGTATGGTGGCTTTAAGATAGGGCTGCCAAAAAGTTTATTTGCATGAGAGGTAGTTTGCCAAATATGAGTGAAGTCATTTCCAGGCATCCTAAAGGAATAGAGGAATAGCAATCTCGCCGACCTCAACAAATGACATTTAGAAAAAAAGATTATCCCTGGGCCGGCGCCGCAGCTCACTAGGCTAATCCTCCTCCTTGCAGCACCGGCACACCGGGTTCTAGTCCCGGTCGGGGCGCCAGATTCTGTCCCGGTTGCCCCTCTTCCAGGCCAGTTCTCTGCTAGGGCCCGGGAGTGCAGTGGAGAATGGCCCAAGTGCTTGGGCCCTGCACCCCATGGGAGACCAGGAGAAGCACCTGGTTCCTGCCTTCGGATCAGCGCGGTGTGCCGGCCGCAGCGCGCCAGCCGTGGCGGCCATTGGAGGGTGAGCCAACAGCAAAAGGAAGACCTTTCTCTCTGTCTCTCTCTCTCTCTCACTATCCACTCTGCCTGTCAAATAAATAAATAAATAATAAATAAAAAAGAAAAAAAGATTATCCCAGAATACATTAATATTCAGTGCCATTTTAGAAGAATGGAAAGGAGTATCTATAGAATCAGGACTTGTTAATTCTCCATTGTCATCCCTTCTATGTTTTTTTAAGATTTATTTATTTATTTGAAAGTCAGAGTTATGGAAAGAGAGAGAAGAACAACAGAAGTATTCCATTTGCTGGTTCATTCCTCAAATGGCTGCAATGGACAGGGTGGGCCAGGCTTAAGCCAGGAGCTAGGAGCTTCTTCCAGGTCTCCCACATGAGTGCAGGGGCCCAAGGACTTGGGCCATCTTCCACTGCTTTCCCAGATGCATTACCAAGGAGCTGGATCAGAAGTGGAGCAGCCAGGACACAAATCCGCCCCATATGAGATGGCAGTACTGCAGACGGCAGTGGCCCCCATCCCTTCTACTGAGAAGGGAAGAACACTAAACCCAATACAGGAAATTCAACTTTGGATTTCAGATAGGTGATTACATCTGTAAATTTATTACTTCTTTGTCTGTGGTATATTCAGACTGTATCTATACAGATTGATTAACAAGATAGTAAACTTCAAAATGAGAGAAAATATTTGCAAATTATTTGTCTGACAAAGGATTAATATCCAAAATATAAAAGGAATTTACATAACTCAAAATAAAAAAAAAAAGAAACCTTTTACTTAAGGAATACAAACTTCATGCATTTTATAAGTACAGCTTTAGGAATATAGTGATTCTTCCCACCATACCCATCCACCCACCCACACTCCCACCCCTCCTCCTCCTCTCTCACCGATTCCCAGTCCCGTTCTCCACTAAGATCCATTTTCAATTAACTTTATACACAGAAGACCAACTCTATACTAAGTAAAGAGTTCAACAATTTGCATGGGAAAAAGAATAAAAAACAAAAAACAAAAAAATCCCTGTTCCTCAATAGTCAAGACAAGGGCTGTTCAAAGTCATGGCATCACAAAGTTAATTTCACTTTTTTTTTAAGCTTAATTAATTTCAGAGAAGCACCCAAGAATGATACATCTTTTGTGAGCACTTAGACATAACTATAACTTGTGAGACATAAGAATATCCTCCACTTAATACATTTAAAGAAAGTAAGTCCTTGAGAAAAAGTTTTATCATTAATTAAGGAAACACCTAAGAAAACAAGCAATAGAGTTGGATACTTAGGCATAACTAAAACTTATGAGACATAAGAATATCCTCCACTTAATAAACTAAAATGAAATAAATCTTTGAGAACAAGTTTTACTGTTAACTCTCATAATAAAACTCTTTGAGGACAGAGGTCCTGCATGGGAAATTAGTGCACAATGACTCCTGTTGTTAATTTAACAATTAACACTCTTATGTATGATATCAGTGACCACTCTTGACATGAGTTGCCTAGGCTATGGAAGCCTTTGAATCCACAAATGTCATCAGTATCTAGACAAGGCCATAAGCAAAGTGAAAGTTTTCTCCTCCCTTCAGAGAAAAATACCTCCTTCTTTGATGACTACTTCTTTCCATTGGGGTCTCACCCACTGAGGTCTTCATGTAGGACGTTTTTTGCCTGTGTCTTGGCCTTCCATGCCTGAAATACTCTCACAGGCTTTTCAGCCAGACCAGAATACCTTAAGGGCTGATTCTGAGGTCAGAGTGCTACTTAAAGCAATTGTCATTCTATGAAACTGCTGTGCTTCCCATGTTGGAGCATTCACTCCTTAAAAATAAGCCAATTTAAATATGAGCAAAGGACTTAGACATTTCTTCCAAGAAGATGTACAAATGGCCAATAGATATATGAAAAAAAAATGCTCAACATCATGCCATCAGAAAAGTGGAAATGAAAATAATAATGAGATATCACCTCATGTCTATTCAAATTGCTGTTTTAGGGGCTGGCACTGTGGAGTAGTGGGAAGAGCCTCTGCCTGCAGTGCTGGCATCCCATGTGGATGCTGGTTCGAGTCCCGGCTGTTCCACATTCAATCCAGCTCTCTGCTATCGCCTGGGAAAGCAGTGGAGGATGGCCCAAGTCCTTGAGCTCCTGCACCCTCACAGGAGACTCGGAAGAAGCTCCTGGCTTCGGATCGGCATAACTCTAGCCGTTACAGCCATCTGGGGAGTGAACCAGCAGATGGAAGACCTCTCTTTCTCTCTACCTCTGCCTCTGCCTCTACCTCTCTGTAACTCTGCCTTTCAAATAAATAAATCTTAAAAAAAAAATTGCTGTTTTAAAAAAGGAAAGATAACAAGGGTTGGCAAGGATGTGGAGAAAAGGGAATCCTGGTACACTGCTGATAGCAATATAAATTGGTGCAGCCATTATAGAACACAATATGGAAGTACCTCAAAAAAATTAAAAATAGAACCATCATATGACCCAGCAATCCCACATCTGAAATCATAACCTCAAAGAGATAGCTGTACTACATTCATTGCAGCACTTCTTTTTTTTACAACAGTCAAGATTTGGAAATAACTCAAATGTCCATTGAAAGATGAATGGATAATGAAAATATGGTATACACATCTAGTGGAATGGTGTTCAGCCTTAAAAAAGAAAGAAATTCTGCCATTTGTGATAACACAGACAGACTTGCTAAATGAAATAAGTCAGACACAGAAAGACAAATACTGTGTGATCTTATATATATATATATATATATATGTAGACTCTATGGTCAAACTCATAGAAGATGAGAATAGATGACAAGGACTGGGAGGAGGGAGATATGGATAGGCATCAGTCAAGATGTACAAATTTCAGCCATGCAAGATAAAATACGTTCTGGAAATCTAACATATAGCATAATGACTATAGATAATAATAGTGTACTGAATAATCGAAATTGCTGAGTCAGGCCAACCAGGACCACATACCCCTCAGCAGATCTACTGGCTGAATACAGACACACAGGATAAGCCCAGGCAAAAACAACATAGGAGCCACCCAATCGCACAGAGTTATGGAAAATAGAAAATTGTTGCTTTAAGTATAAATCATGAAAAAAGACTATTCAGGCTGGCGCCGCGGCTCAACAGGCTAATCCTCCACCTAGCGGCGCCGGCACACTGAGTTCTGGTCTCGGTCTTATGTCCCGGTTGCCCCTCTTCCAGGCCAGCTCTCTGCTATGTGGAGGATGGCCCAAGTGCTTGGGCCCTGCACCCCATGGGAGACCAGGAGAAGCACCTGGCTCCTGCCTTCGGATCAGCGCGGTGCGCCGGCCGCAGCACGCCAGCCACAGCAGCCATTGGAGGGTGAACCAACGGCAAAGGAAGACCTTTCTCTCTGTCTCTCTCTCTCTCACTGTCCACTCTGCCTGTCAAAAAAACAAAAAACAAAAACGACTCAATGTCCTTCTCTACAGAATGGGTTTATAAAAAAAAAAAGAAAGAAAAAGAAAAAAGACTATTCAGTGAGAACAATTGCTTAATTTTGCCTCTTGGCCTGTAAAGCCACAAAAATTTACTATGTCGCCCTTTATATAAAGAGTTCACCGTCCCCTGAAGTAAATTCCAGAAATGACAAGGCAGAAGAGAGCCACAGCAGATTGCATCTTTGTCTAAAGCAGCAGGGAAGAGGAAGCAGCCACCATGTGTGGGATTCAGGAGAAGCCAGACTACTTTTTTTTTTTTTTTTTTTTTTTTTTTTTTTTTTTAGATTTATTTTATTTATTTGACAGAGTTACAGAGAGATGTAGAACCAAGGAGAGAGAAAGAGGTCTTCCATCCACTGGTTCACTACCCAAATGGCCACAGCAGCCAGAGCTGAGTTGGTCTGAAGCCAGGAGCTTCTTCTGGGTCTTCCACGCAGGTGCAGGGGCCCAAGGACTTGGGCCATCTTCCACTGCTTTCCCAGGCCATAGCAGAGAGCTGGATCGGAAGAGTAGCAGCCAGGACTTGAACTGGCACCCATACAGAATGCCAGAGCTGCAGGCCAGGGCCTTAACCCACTGCACCACAGTGCCGGCCCATGGACTACTTCTAAAAATGTTTCAAGGCCATGTGTGGGGCTGACATAACAGATTAGAATTCAAAGGAGCTCCAGAAACATATTGCATGACTCTTTGCCACTGGTGTTCCCCAAAAGCTGAGAACAGCATGACAAAAAGGGAATGGGGGGAGTTGGGAGAGCAGAGGCAAACCCACAGCATTGTATGCTTTCACCTATGGAAGACCAGCCCAGGCAGAAGAACTGAAACTCCAACACAATCCCACCTTTACCAAGAGCGAGGCAGACCCAGTCATCCCTCAGAATGGGCAAGAGAGGAGGAAATCTCTTCAGACACAGGGAGCAGGGTGCAGGTTCCAAAGAGTAGACAGTGGGTCTTCTTCCTGTATGGGTGCCGGTTTCAGTCCCGGCTGCTCCACTCTGCTACAGCCTGGGAAAGCAGTAGAAGATGGCCCAAGTCCTTGGGCCCCTGCACCCTTGTGGGAGACCTGGAAGAAGCTCCTGGCTCCTGGCTTTGGATTAGCCCAGCTCCAGTCATTGTGGCCATTCAGGGGGTGAACCAGCTGATGGAAGACCTCTCTCTCTGTCTACTTCTCAAAGAAAGAAAGAAAGAAATCTTAAGAAAAAGATATATTAATGAATACAAAAAGCTAGTGGGCTGATTCATAGGCAAGGAACTTGGAAATCATTACTCTGTGTGTTAACAGTAAGTAAATACCGCCGGCGCTGCGGCTCACTAGGCTAATCCTCCACCTTGTGGCGCCGGCACACCAGGTTCTAGTCCCGGTCAGGGCGCCGGATTCTGTCCCGGTTGCCCCTCTTCCAGGCTAGCTCTCTGCTGTGGCCAGGGAGTGCAGTGGAGGATGGCCCAAGTGCTTGGGCCCTGTACCCCATGGGAGACCAGGAGAAGCACCTGGCTCCTGCCATCGGATCAGCGCTGTGCGCCGGCCGCAGCGCACCGGCTGCGGCGGCCATTGGAAGGTAAACCAACGACAAAGGAAGACCTTTCTGTCTGTCTCTCTCTCTCACTGTCCACTCTGCCTGTCAAAAAAACAAACAAAACAAAACAAACAAACAAACAAAAAAAACAGTAAGTAAATACCTCAATACAAACTGAAGAAACAACAACTCTTCTCGGGTTCATACAGAGGTAGGATCACAGGGAAATTCCTGTCCCCAAACTGGAGAGACAAACATGGTATTGAATACCAAGAGTCATAACTTTCAAAAAACCTCAACTGGAACCAGAAAAACAACCGAGGAATTGCTGGAGGCTCAGTGCAGCCAAATTTCAGAGACAAAAACTCCTGAGCGACTCAGTCATGGGGTCAAGGGCCAATTTCCTTCTGCCAGTTTTGCCTCTAGAGCTAGAAGTTCTGACAGGGAAACCAGAGGAAGGAGCTCCTGTTTGTGCGCTTCCAGCAGAGGGGATGGAAATATTTCCTCTAAGCAGAGTGCCAGAGCATTTCCTTTAAACAAAATTTGGCCTCAGAGACACAAACCAGAGCCTAAGCTGATGGGGTTTAATCAGAGCCTGACTTCATGTGAGAGAAGGGAAATCCCAACTCCAGTTCACTCCGGCCACCCGCCTCTACCTAATCAGTGAGAGGTAGACTGAGAAACACGTGGCAAGTTCATAGTCCAGAGACATGGGCTCATTAAAGACTGCAACCTAATCACAGGATGACAGAACTCTCCCCGTCTCTCCACTTTGTCACCACATTAGTAATGGCCTATTTTCAACAATTTCTTTCACCCAGTACATCATGTCCAACTATTAAGAAAAGATTACAGGAGTGGATGTTGTGGCACAGTGTGTTAATATCAGACGTGCATCCCACTTCAGAGTGCCTGAGATCAAGTCTGCCTGTTTCCAACCCAGCTTCAGCACACACCTTGGGCAGCAAAGTGACGGCTCAAGTGCTTTGGGTAACCTGCCACTCATGTAGGAGACCTGGATGGAGTACCTGGATGGAGTTCCTGGCTCCTAGCTTCTACCTGGCCCAGTCCTGGCTGTTGAAGGCACTGAGGAGTGAACCATTAGATGGAAGACCTTGATTTCTCTCCCTTCCCATGTAGCTCTGCCTCTCAAATAAATAAACTTTAAAAAGAGACAGGGGCTGGTGCTGTGGCATTGCAGGTAAAGCCACTGCCTGCAGTGCCAGCATCCCATATGGGTGCTGGTTCAAGTCCTAGCTGCTCCTCGAGCTCCCTGAGAAAGCAGCAGAAGATGGCCCAAGTCCTTGGGCCCCTGCACCCACGTGGGAGACCTGGAAGAAGCTCCTGGCTCCTGGCTTCAGAATGGCTCAACTCCGGCCATTGCAGAGTAAACAAGCAGATGGAAGACTTCTCTCTCTTTCTGCCTCTGTAACTCTGCTCAAACAAATAAATAAAAAAAAATCTTAAAAAATTAGAGACAAAATATTACAAAGCACACTAAAAGGCAAAATAATAAAACAAAACAAAACAAACCTCAAACAAACAAACAAACAGAAAACCTAAACAATAAAAACCCCCCACACTTTGAAGAGACAGAGTAAGCATCAGAACTGGACTCAGATAAGGCAGGGATGTTGCAATTATCAGAGCAGGAGTTTAAAACAACTATGAATAATATGCCAAAGGCTCTGTTAGATAAAGTTGACAGCACACAAGAAAAGATAGGCAATGTAAAGAGGGAGATGGAAATGCTATGAAAGGACCAGAAAGAAATACTACAGAACAGAATGCCTGTGATAGGATTTTTAGAAGACTGGGCATGGCTGAGAAAATAAATCATCTCTGACTTTGAAGATATCTCAATAGAAACTGCCAAAACTGAAAAGCAAAATTAAATAACACTGTAAAAACCAGAATATCTGAGAAATGTGGGAAAACTATAAAAGATATAACCATATATAATTGGAATACAAGAAGGCAAGTAAAAGAGAACAGAAGAAATATTGATCAAGAATTTCCCATATTGCTGTTAGACACCAAATCACAGATTTGGAAAGCTCAGAGAACACCAAGCAGTAAAAGTACCAAAAAATAAAACAAAACAAATGAACAACAAAACCAAAACTATAACCAGGCATTCCATATTTAAGTTGCAGAAAATCAAAGCTGAATAAGAAAAAATCCTGAAAAAAGTCGGAAGAAACTCCTTAACCTGTTGAGGAGCAAAAATAAGGATTATATCCAAGTTTTCCTCAGAAACCATACAAGCAAGAAGAGAATGCAGTGAAAATATTTCAAGTGTTCAGAGGAAAAAAGCCAATCACCAACCTAGACATCTGTTCTCTGGAAAATTCAAAAGTAAAGGAGGGGCAGGCATTTGGCCTGGTGGTTACAGTGTCTGTTAGGATGCCTGCACCCTTATCAGAGTGCTGGGCTCCAGCTGCCTGCTAATGCACACTGTGGGAGGCAGCAGGTAGATGGCTCAAGTAGCTGGTTCCCTGCCACCCAGTCAGAGACCTGGGCTGAGTTCCTGGCTGCTGGCTTTGACCTGGCCCAGTCCCAGCCATTGCAGGCATTCGGGGAGTGAACCAGCAGATGGTTGTTTGTCTCTATCTCTCTGATTCTCAATGTTTCTTTTTTAAGTAAAGCAGTGATAAAGACATTGGCTTTTAAAAAAAAAAAAAAAGATTCATTTATTTATTTGAAAGAGTTACACAGAGAGAGGAGAGGCAGACAGAGAGAGAGAGTCTTCCATCCACTGGTTCACTTCCCAGTTGGTCGCAATGACTGGAGCTGCGCCGATCTAAAGCCAGGAGCCAGGAGCTTCTTCCAGGTCTCCCACGTGGGTGCAGGGGCCCAAGGACTTGGGCCATCTTCTACTGCTTTCCCAGGCTATAGCAGAGAGCTGGATCAGAAGTGAAGCAGCCGGGACTAGAACAAGCGCCCATACGGGATGCCGGCCCATATGGGATGCAGGTGCTGCAGGCCAGGGCGTTAACCTGCTGTGCCACAGCACCAGCCCCAAGACTTTTTCAGACAAACAAAGATTGAGGGAATTTGTTGCCACTAGACTGTCTTACAAGACATGTTAAAAGAAATCTTTCAGAAAGAATGAAAATTATATAGTTCAGATCAACTTAAAGAAGAGTAGTGGCCGGCGCCGCGGCTCAATAGGTTAATCCTCCACCTTGCGGCGCCGGCACACTGGGTTCTAGTCGCGGTCGGGGCACCAGATTCTTTCCCAGTTGCCCCTCTTCCAGGCCAGCTCTCTGCTGTGGCCAGGGAGTGCAGTGGAGGATGGCCCAAGTGCTTGGGCCCTGCACCCCATGGGAGACCAGGAGAAGCATCTGGCTCCTGCTATCAGATCAGCGCGGTGCGCTGGCTGCGGAGGGTGAACCAATGGCAAAGGAAGACCTTTCTCTCTGTCTCTCTCTCTCACTGTCCACTCTGCCTGTCAAAAAAAAAGAAAAAAAAGAAAAAAAAAAAAGAGTAGTAAAGAAATGTGTGAAAGTAAAAATTAAAACTATTACTTTTTATTCTTAATTGATCTAAAAAAAGCAGTCTGTTCAAAATAATAACAGCAACAATATGTTCAATTATGTATAATTATATGTATATGTTTATTTATGCTTACATATAAAAAAGCAAATGAAAGCAAAGACAAAAAGAATGAGAGGGAGAATTAGGATTACTTTGTTATTATAAGGTACTCATACTACCCATGAAACAGTATAGTATTATTTAAATGCAGACTTGGATTAGTTGTAAACATATATTAAAAAACTCTGGACCTGGCTGCTCCACTTCCGTTCCAGCTCTCTGCTATGGCATGGGAAAGCAGTAGAAGATGGCCCAAGACCTTGGGCCCCTGCACCCATGAATGAGACCCAGAAGAAGCTCTTCGCTCCTGGCTTCAGATCAGCACAGCTCCAGCCGTTGCAGCCAACTGGGAAGTGAACCATCAGATGGAAGACCCTTCTCTTTCTCTCTCTCTCTCTTTTTCTCTCTCTGCCTCTCTTCTCTCTGTGTAACTGACTTTCAAATAAATAAATAAAAATCTTTAAAAAAAAAGGCATAACTGACAGTCTAAGAAAAGAGAAAATGTAATCATACAAAATGCTCAATTAAAATCACAAAGGTAGAAAAGTAGTGGAAGAAAAAATATAAACAGAGAACAAAGACAACAAATAGAAAATACATACAGAATTCAGTGGAAGGAAATGTTTCACTAAAATGACTCAGGGAAAATAACGCTGCATCATTTCTACTTAGCAAGTAAATATCACTCAATAGGTTATTAATTAAGTTATTGGTTATTAATTAAAGTTATAGATTAAATAACTATTAAAAATTTACAAAAGTTCAATGTTTAATATAATCATAGACTTGTACACTTTTGGTTAATGATTAGAGATATACTTGAGTATGGTTTTCTTCCTTGTTCAATACCTTAAAACACAGTTCCAGATTTAAGTAGTAACAGTAAAAAGGCTGTTTTCCCTATGTAATTTTAAATTGAGCCTACTAGCTCATATTCTTATGAAGAAAATTCCCCCACCAAAAATAATCTGAACATATTGGGAATTCTAAAACAAACAAAAAAAAACTTATTTTATAGAGTATTCAGAGACCAAAAAGCATGATAGATAGTTAACACTAATTTTAAATATTTTCCTTTACTGTAAAGTTATCTTCCCTTTAATTATCAAAACACAAAACATGGTGAAATTTCTAGATGAACTGCAAAAAATATATGTAAATAATGAACAAACTACTGAATTAGATTTAAAACCTACCAACAAAAGTACTAAAATTTTTATACACTTTTAAAAAAGTATATAATTTAAAAGACTAAAGTAATCAACAATGCAGACTAATGTTCTTAGTGGATTCAAAAGATCAGTGTTTAACTTTTTGATAAACTACAATGAATTAAGTGAATGTTCAATGTTTTTTGGACAGCAGGATATCAACATAAAAAAAAGAAATAATTTAGGTCTTTACTTCACATCATCCATAGCATACTCTATTCTTCAAAGATTATATAAACCAGAAGAAAATGGACTAGCATAAAAAGATTTGCACTAGAAGGAAAAACATCTCTCTGAGTACTGGAAAAAAAAAGAGGGTGATAGCGGAAAATAGAGAAATATGTTTAAAGGAATTTATAAAACAAATAATATACAATCAGTCAAACAGAAAATACATCTTACATAAATAATAACATGGGGGCAATAATAAGGTATTTCAAAAAGTTCTTGGGAAGTAGAATTAAAAGATAAAGTTTTATTTTGGTGTGAAAAAGTTTATGAATTCCGTACACAACATTTTTCATAATACACATCTTCCATGAACTTTTTAAAGACCCCCCCCTTTTTTTTTCTTGACAGGCAGAGTTAGTGAGAGAGAGACAGAGAGAAAGGTCTTCCTTCTGCTGGTTCACCCCCCAAATGGCTGCTACAGCCAGCGGGCTGCGCCGATCCGAATCCAGGAGCCAGGTGCTTCTTCCTGGTCTCCCATACAGGTGCAGGGCCCAAGCACTTGGGCCATCCTCCACTGCCTTCCCGGGCCACAGCAGAGAGCTAGACCAGGAGAAGAGCAGCCGGGACTAGAACCGGCACCCCAACTGGGACTAGAACCTGGGGTGCTGGCGCCGCAGGTGGAGGATTAGCCTAGTGAGCTGCGGCGTCAGCCCTAAAGACCCCTTATATAAGCAATAAATTATCACATGGAAAAACACAGGTTTATTAGAAATTAAGTAAATCATTTTAAAATTCTGAAAGAATTTACAAGAAATTGTTAATAGTGGTTGCTTTCAGGAGAAGTAGAGGATGGAAAAAAATAAGCTAAAAGAAAATACATACAAGATTTTGAACAGTGTAGAATATTAACTTTCAAAATTTCACCAAGACAATTTGTTGATATAAATGATCTGTCAATACAATAAAACTGAGTTTGTTTTCCTTCATGGTAAGGAAAAGTGCTACCTTTATACATGTTACTTTTTATTATGAACGTATTTAAACTCATAATACCCAAATATATTCTTATAATTCATAGTGGGGATATTATCATAGACAGTTGTATTATTTGAGAAAATGGCCAAATTAGCAGGCCCTAGAAATTTGCTGGGCAAACACCTTTAAGTCTACTGCCAAAATGGAAAATATGTATTTCTCTGTATGCTTACATATGTTCACATGTATATGCAGAAATTTTAGGAGAGTGCTTTTATTAACTCTTGGCTTTTTTTCTTGTTGGAGACATATTTGAAGGATTATCAAGAGGTAATTTGCAAAAGGCATTTGAGGCAAGAGGCCTATTTTATTTAAAGGGTATCATAAAATCTTCAAATTCAATTTCAAGTCCTTTTACTGTGGAGGTTGCATCCATACAGTGACAGGCATAAGGATATGGGCTATATAAAATGTGTTATTGTCATAACCATGTTGTATCCTCTGTCTAGAAGGAGATTCTGTTCCTCTTTGCTGAATAAAGAAGGGAAGAGTTATCTCTTGGGATCTTGTGAGTGCAATTCTTGTGAATGAATAGAAAGATCTCCAGATAGGATGATTTATCTACAGATTGCCCTATCTTCACAGAAACCAGAATTGACCTCAGAGAAATTCCAAGGTATAAAGTGCATTCTCTAAGAAGCTGATTGCACTCTGAGGCTTAAGTAAGCTGTAAGATTTAAAGGCCTTTGAACTCAGAGAAGTAAAGAGATTTACTGGGCAAGACATTTTTCTAAAGATAGGCTATCTATTGTAACTATAATACTGTACAGAACTTAACCTTACTAAACAATTTTATACATCAAACAATCATCACATCAATGGCTAAAAGGGAAACAGATTCATTCTCCAATTATAGTAGGACCCTTATAAGAATTATGCCCAAATCAAAGTGGCTTGAATGAAAGTTCTTTCCTCTGAGTAGTAAAGATGGCCACAAAAGCTCTAACCTTACCGTGATCCTGAAGGCCAGTAATTCTACTGAAAAATAAGAGCAGAGGCAGACAAATAGTAATGTCTTTATAATGACATAATTCCATATAGCAAATCTATTGTTTAGAAACCCAGCTACAAATCAGACTAACATTTAAGAAGAACCTCTATGACACATCTATGTACACATTGTATATAGCTGTTGTCTAATACATTTCCAATATAGACCAGTGGCACAATATCAATGTGGTTTTAATTTTTTAAAAAAATTCTATGAAAGACCAGAGCAATGCAATCCAAATACACAATTATTATTATTATTTTTTTGACAGGCAGAGTGGACAGTGAGAGAGAGAGAGAGAGAGAAAGGTCTTCCTTTGCCGTTGGTTCACCCTCCAATGGCCACCGCGGCCGGCGCACCACGCTGATCTGATGGCAGGAGCCAGGTACTTATCCTGGTCTCCCATGGGGTGCAGAGCCCAAGGACTTGGGCCATCCTCCACTGCACTCCCTGGCCACAGCAGAGAGCTGGCCTGGAAGAGGGGCAACCGGGACAGAATCCGACGCCCCGACCGGGACTAGAACCCGGTGTGCCGGCGCCTCAAGGCGGAGGATTAGCTTAGTGAGCCGCGGTGCCGGCCCAAATACACAATTATTGTGATTTCATCCAAGGATAAAATGTAGCATTTGCATAGGAACAGATGGAATGAGTATTCTTTGGATGTTTGATAAAATTCCATTGAAATCAATGTAACCAGTTTACTGAAAGACAGGTAAGACACAGTAATTTGCTTCCACTAGTGTCTTTGTCCTGCTATCAACCCCCTTCCCTTGCCTTGGCGACACCTTAGGCAGATCCTATATAGCTCGTAGGTCTTTTAGGCCTACAAATGTCCCGATCAAACTAATCAAAACTTCTTTCTCATCTCCATTTTTAAAAACAGCTTTATTGAGGTAGAAGTAACATACAATTCATCTACATCAAGTGCAGAATTCAATAATTTTAGCATATTTAGAGTGTACAACTATCAAAACAACCAATTTGAGAATTTTTTTTTTTAAAGATTCATTTATTTGAAAAGTAGAGTGATAGAGAGCTTCCATCTGATGCTTTACTTCCCAAAAGGTTGCAACAGCCAGGAGCCAGGAACTCCACCTGGGTCGCCCACGAGGGTGGCAGGGCGCTAAGGACTTTAGCTATCATCTGCTACCTCCCAGATGCATGCACAGGGAGCTGGATGGGAATCTGAGTAGCCAGGACCGGAACCTGCACTCTGATACAGGATGTGGGTGTCACAGGTGGCAGCTTAACCTGCTAAGCCATAGTGCCTGCCCCAGTGTGGAAATTTTTCTCACCCACCAAAACACCCAGATGCCCAACTTAAAGCTGCTCCCCTTTCCTGCTAAAGAACAGAATGTCATTCCTTTCATGAATGTTTCTTCTTATTTAATCCTTCCTCTTCTAAGTCTAGGATTAGGGCAAGGAGGTGAGGACCAGGAGGGAGAGGTGCAGAGGTGCTGATAAGGTGATCAGCTTTCCAGTAAACTTGGCATCAAGGAGTTTCCTAGGATGTGGGACTTTGAGATGCTAAAAATGAAAAAGCTTTAAGCAGACTGGGACAGCTGGCCACCCTATGAACTGTGCTCTTTGTAATTCAGTCTGGCTGGATCGGTGGCTAACCATATACTTTATTTTGTTTTGTTTCCAGGTGGCCAGTTCTTTGAATCCTTTCTTTCAGCAGTATGCTGTGCTACTACTTTTTTTTTTTTTTTAAAGATTTATTATTTGAAAGGCAGAGTTACAGAGAAGGGGTGGAAGAGAGAGAGAGAGAGAGAGAGAGAGAGAGAGAGAGAGAGAGAGAGAGAGAGAGAGACACTTCCATCCACTGGTTCACTCCACAGATGGCCAAAATGGCCAAAGCCAGGAGCCAGGTGCCTCTTCCGGGTCTCCCACGCAGGTGTGGGAGCATCCCACACAGGACTTGGGGCATCTTTTACCGATTTCCCAGGCCACAGCAGGGAGCTGGATGGGAAGAGGAGCAGCCAGGACTCAAAAGGGATCCCATTTAGGATGCCGGCACCGCAGGTGGTGGCTTTACCCACTAAGCCGCAGAGCTGGCCCCTCTACTACTCTTAGTGCTAAGTTTGATTACTGGGTTAAAAATGGCACCAACTAGGTAAGTAATTATTTTTTAAATAAGTCAGAGTTACATAGAGAGAGGCAGAGAGGCAGAGAGGCAGAGAGGCAGAGAGGCAGAGAGGCAGAGGGAGAGGGAGAGGGAGAGGGAGAGGGAGAGGGAGAGGGAGAGGGTCTTCCATTCCGCTGGTTCACTCCCCAAATGACCGCAATGGCCAGAGCTGAGCTGATCCGAAGCCTGGAGCCAGGAGCTTCTTCCAGGTCTCCTACATGGGTGCAGGGGCCCAAGGACTTGGGCCATCCTCTACTGCTTTCCCAGGCCATAACAGAGAGCGCAATTGGAAGAGGAGCAGCTGGGACTTGAACTGGTGCCCATATGGCATGCTGGTGCTGCAGGCTGGGGCTTTAACCTGCTGTGCTACAGCGCTGGCCCCAGGTAAGTAATTATTAACATTAAATTCCCACGTTTATGACTAGCAAATAATCTATAATGTGATTTTTGGGCACCATGTGCATATTTAGCTTCTAATAAATCTCTTACCTAATGGGTTTATCTTTGCTTTATTTCATTAAGAATTGCAAATGGTTTTTCTTTAAACGGATAGGTTGTTACAAGCATTCACATACTAAGTTTTCATGTGGACATGGTTTCGATTCTTTGGGGTATATATCTAGGAATGGAATTGCTGAGTCATATGGCAACTCTATCTTTAACAGTTTGAGAAATTCTGTTTTATAAAATGGATGCATGGGTGGGCTGGCTTTGTGGTGCAGCCAGTTAACCTGCCACTTGTGACTCTGGCATCCCACATCAAAGTGCCAGTTTGAATCCTGGTTGCTCTGCTTCTGATCCAGCTCCTTGCTGGTATGCCTGGGAAGACAGAAGACGGCCCCTTTCACCCATTTAAGAGATCCAGATGGAGTTCTGGGCACCCAATCCAACATATTGCAGCCATTTGGGGAACTGAACCAAAGGACAGAAGTTCTCTTTTTCTTTGTCTCACTGCTCTGTCACTCTGCTTTTCAAATAAAATTAAGAGATTAAAAAAACGGATGTACCATTTTTCATTCCCACCAGCAGTATTCGGGGTTCTAGCTGCTCCATATCTTACTCAACACTTGCTGGTCAGTCTTTATATTAGTCATCCTAGTGGGTATGAAGTAGTATCTCACAACGGTTTTTATTTTCTTCTCCAATGACTTACGTGGTGCCACTTTTCACGTGCTTGTCTGATTTTATGCCTTTTTTGGAGAAACGTCTATTAAATCATTTTTCATTTAAAAATTGGTTTACAGTGGATGGAAGACCTCTCTCTTTCCCTCTCCTCTCTCTAACTCTCTCAAATAAATAAATCTTTAAAAAAATTGGTTTAAAAATTGCTTTTGAAGTGTTCTTTATATATTCTGGTTACAAGATTCCCGTTAGACACAGGCTTTGCAAAAATTCCTATTCTGTGAGTTTCTTTTCACTTTTCTTGAAGCTATTAATAAAATCTTTCCACTCTGATAGTCTAATTCATTCATATATTTTGTTGTTGCTATTTATATTTCAGGTGTTATATCTAAGAAGGTTTTGCTCAAGATCACAAGGATTTACTCTTGTTTTCTCCTTATGAGGCTTGTTTTAGCTTTTACTTTTAGGCCAATGATCCCTGTGCATTAATTTTTGTATGTGAACATGTAGCTGTTCCAGAACTATGTTACGACTATTCTTGGAGCAGGTGTTTAGCCTAGCAGTTAAGACACCAGCATCCTACATACTGGCCCTGGATTCGATCCCTGCCTCTGGCTCCTGACTCCCTGCTAATGCAGACCCTGGGAGGCAGTGGTCATGGATCAAGTGTTTGTCTTATTGCCACCCACGAGGGAGACCTAGAATACATTCCTGGATATGGCCCTGGCCCAGCTACGCTTGGGTATTGTGGGTATTTGGGGACTGAATCACGGGTGGGAATTGTTTCCTTAAAAGCAAACAAAATAAAACCCCTATCCTTTCTCCAGTGAATTGTCCTGGAACTCTCAAAATCCAACTATATGGGGCTGACACGGTGATGTAGCAGGTAAAGCTGCTGACTGCAATGTTGATATCCCTTATCAGCGCCAGTTCCTGTTGTGGGTGCTCCACTTGCAATCCAGTTCCCTGCTAGTGGCCCGGGAAAGCAGCAGAAGACAGCCCATGTGTTTGGGGTCAGGTCAGCCACATGGGAGACCTGAATGAAGCTACTGGATCCTGTCTTTGGCCTGGCCATTGCTGCCACTTGGGGAATGAATCAGATGTCTCTCCTCTAACTTTCAAAATAAATAAGTACATCTTTTAAAAAAATTTCAAGCATTTCTGAGTTCTCATATTCCAACGACATATAAATTTATCTTGATGCCAATACTACGGTATCTAGATTAATTAGGTAGTGAGTTAAAAGTAACTGATTTTGAGTCTACTATTTTTTTTCAAGATTGTTTGGCTATTTGGTTTGGTTCTTTGCATTTCCAGATGAAATTTGTTAACTTGTGAAAAAAAAAAACAGTTGAAATTATGACAGGCATCACACTGAATCTAGAGTGACTTTCAATCTTAAAAACAATAAATTTTTCAAACTATGAACATACATCTAATAGCTTTATTTCCATATTTGTTTAGATTTTTACAATTTATTTCAGAAAAACAAACTGCAATGCTTTGTAGTTTTCAGTGTAATCTTACACTTCTATGGCTAAATTTCTTAAGTATTTCACTTGTTGATGCTATAATAAATTGAATTTTTTAAAAATTTATTTATTTGAAAGTCAGAGATACACAGAGAGAGAGGAGAGGCAGAGAGAGGTCTTCCATCCGAAGGTTCACTCCCCAACTGGCCGCAATGGCTGGAGCTGCGCTAATCTGAAGCCAGGAGCCAGGAGCTTCCTCCAGGTCTCCCACGCAGGTGTAGGAGCCCAAGGACTTGGGCCATCTTCTACTGCTTTCCCAGGCCATATAAGAGAGCTGGATGGGAAGTGGAGCAGCTGGGACTCGAACCGGCACCCATATGGGATGCCGGCGCTTCAGGCCAGGGCATTAACCCACTGAGCCACAGTGCCAGCACGAATTTTTAATTATTTAGAATTGTTTCTTGCTGGTGTATAGTAATACAACTGATTTTGCATATTGATCTTGTAAAAACTTGCTGAAATTGTATATTAATTTTAAGGTTGTACGTGGATGTTTTAGTATTTGCTATATACAAAATCATGTCACCTGTAAACAGTGTTTTACTTCTTCCTTTCCAATCTGGATTCTGTTTTTCTCACTTACTTGCTCTGGCTAAAATCTCCAGCACAATATTCAGTAGAAGTGATGAGAGTGGACATTTTGTTTTGCTCTTCATCATATGGAAAAAGTATCAAGTATAATCTCAGTCATGGGCTTCTCCTTTTTTTTTCTTTTTAATAGATGTTCTTCTTCAGGTTGAGAAATTTCTTACTCCAAGTTTGCCGAGTTTTTAATCACAAAAGGGTGCTAGATTTTTTCAAATGATTTTCTGTCAACTGAGATGACAATATGATTTTTGTCCTTTAATAACATGGTGTATTACATTTGTTCATTTTAAAGCGTTAAAGTAGCCTTGCATTCCTAGGCCAACTCCCATTTGGTCATAGTGTGTAATCTGTTTTACACTGTTGCATTTGGTCTGCAAGTCTTTTGTTGGGGACTTTGGCAAAAGGTTATCAATATTTAGGATTTTTTCTCTTTGGAAATAGAGAATACTGGCTTCATAGGAAGAGTTGGGAAGTATTCTTCTTATTTTTTGAAAATTTTGAGGACTGATGTTAATTCCTCTTTAAATGTTTTGAAGAATTCACCAGTGAAGTCTGCCTAACTTTTACAGTAGCTTTATAATTTCCACATCTCTGTGTTTCATACTGATTTTCCTAAAAGAAGGTGTCCCTTTAATGGCTCTTCATCATCTACTAAATCAAGTACACACTCCCATCCCATCTTTCCTTCTGGATCTCTTCTTTCCAAGGTTGCTCTGTACCCTTTCCAAAGAAAATCATGTAGCCTCTCCAGACTTCTCCAATTTTCCTCTCCAGCTATTGGCCTTATCATATCAAGAATAAAAACTAATGAATTCTCTGGAGAAGGCAGAAAAGACTGTGAATACTTGCCTATTTTAACATTTGGTCCTGAAACATCTGAACTATGTTTCACACTCCTTGATTTTGCACTCCTTGATGATGTTCATACAATGCCGTAGATATTTTAGCCAAAATAAGTTCACATTAAATCCACTGTAAACCACATTTTACTAGGTTGTCTTTTTTTTTTTTTTTTTTTTTTTTTTTTTAGATTTATTTATTTGAAAGGCAGAGTTAGAGAGAGAGAGTGGTCTTCCACCTGCTGGTTCACTCCCCAGATGGCTGCAACAGCCAGAGATGGGCCGATCTAATGCCAGGAGCCAGGAGATTCTTCTGGGACTCCCATGCAGGTGCAGGGTCCAATTACTTGGACCATCTCCACTGCTTTCCCAGGCATAGCAGAAAGCTGGATCAGAAGTGGAGCAGCCAGGACCCCGACCAGCGCCCATATGGAATGCCAGCACTGCAGGTGGCAGCTTTACCTGCTATGCCACAGCACCGGCCCCCACTTGGTTATCTTTAACTATCATTTGGAGTTATGACTTTTTCTCTGTCAGTACCATATTCTAGCTTGTTTCACTAGTCTTCCTCTAATAAGACTTTCTCCCAATACTTGTCACTTCTGAAATTTTAGTATCACTATACACAAAGGTACTTCAAAACATCTGTGGAAAAACAAAGTTTATTTTGGTACAAACATTTGGCATCTGTGCACAGAGATCTCCAAAAAGTTCATGGACAATGCATATTATGAAAAACTGCAGAGACTTCAAATGCTTTGCACCAAAATTAACTGCACTTTTTCCATGAATTTTTTGAAGTACCCTTGTACTATATATTCTTTGAAATCTCTCAGAATCACCTATAGGATTGGGTAAACTGATGGATTGCTGGGTCCAATTACAGAGTTTGATTCCATAGATTTAGGGGAATGGAGCTCAAAAACTTTCATCTTTAATAAATTCCCAGATGACACTGATGCTGTTAGTTTGATAACCACACTTCGGGAAAGGAGTTGATAGAATACTGGAAAGCTAATTATAACTTCTTCAGCTGAACTAGAGAAACATAGGGAAACAGTTAATAATACATAATCTGCATTTAACTTTCAAATATTCCTATTTTTGTAGACAGGGCTTTCGAACTTTTGGTTTATGAGCCACCAGTGAGCCCTTTTTAAGGCACAAAGGATCATAAGAAACCAAATTATAAATGACCTGAAGACCTGATGAATTCTGGGAAAAAAGTAAACATTGTATCTTGAAAGAAAGGGGTTCCTAAAACT
Source organism: Oryctolagus cuniculus (assembly GCF_051225735.1). NCBI lineage: Eukaryota > Metazoa > Chordata > Mammalia > Lagomorpha > Leporidae > Oryctolagus > Oryctolagus cuniculus. The sequence continues at coordinate 30,196,176 of NC_142881.1, forward strand.
TTAGATCCAATGAATTAAAACAAAAACTTGGCTCCAGTTTTACCAGAACTGGAATTTAAGGATGCAAGAGGAAAGGAAAGGTCTATCTGATAAATTTTCCCCTGATGGAAAGAACTGGGTGAACTACTCTTCAGTTAGCAATCAAATGAATGCTGTTTCAATGGATTAGAAGATCTCAGATATCAACAGAATCAACATAACCGACTATAATCTACTATCAAATAAATTTATATTAACAGATATTTTTAATCATCTACCATGTAAGAAATACTGTGGGAAAAATACAAATATGAGCTTCCTGCTTAAGTACATGCTCTCATGGAGGAAAAAAGACCATTCCAGAGTAAAGTATAATGAAGAGCCTAAAATACAACACAGAGGCCAATGCTGTGGCATGGTAGGCTAAGCATCTGCCTGCAGCACCAACATCCCATATGGCTGCTACTCTTCTGATCCAGCCCTCTGCTATGGCTTGGGAAAACAGGGGAAGATGGCCCTAGTGCCTGGGCCCCTGTACCTGCATGGGAGATCTGGAAGAAGCTCCTGGCTTCTGGTTTTGGTCTGGCCCAGCCCCAGCCACTGCAGTCATTTGTATGGAAGGCCTTTCTCTCTGTTTCTCTGTCTGGAACTCTACCTCTCAAATAAATAAAATCTTAAAAAAAAAATACAACACACAGACTTAATTTCCCATGGTATCCCAGCGTATTATAAACTGCTAATGCTGATGAAGTACTGTGTTCTGAGAGAAGAGAGAACGAATGAGAAGTACGAAAATTACTAAGCCAGGCATGTATTAAAATGTTCACATGAAATTAAATTTTATTAGTTTACTAGGCATCCAATATAGTACTGATATTGTAATATGTGGTTACACATAGTATCATTTGGAAACAGCCTCACTGAGGTATAACACATAAAATAAACTGAACATATTTCAAATACGTAATGTTTTTATATCATTTACAATTCATTTTCTAATTTTTTTCCTGGAATATAGGAATGAAATTTTTATGTTAACTACACCCAATAACCTTGCTGAATTCACTAGTAACTAATAAATTTTTTAAAAATTTTCTTTATACAATGTCTGCAAAAAATATAGTTTTATGTCTTCCTCTCCAATCTTTAAAAATTTTTGTTTTGTCGGTGCCGTGGCTCAATAGGCTAATCCTCCGCCTTGCGGCGCCAGCACACCAGGTTCTAGTCCCGGTCGGGGCGCCGGAATCTGTCCCGGTTGCCCCTCTTCCAGGCCAGCTCTCTGCTGTGGCCAGGGAGTGCAGTGGAGGATGGCCCAAGTGCTTGGGCCCTGCACCCACATGGGCGACCAGGAGAAGCACCTGGCTCCTGGCTTCGGATCAGCGCGGTGCGCTGGCCACAGCTCACCAGCCGCAGCGGCCACTGGAGGGTGAACCAACGTCAAAAGGAAGACCTTTCTCTCTCTCTCACTGTCCACTCTGCCTGTCCAAAAAAAAAAAAAAAAAAATTAAATTTTTGTTTTGCCTTTTTGTACTAAGATTGCCAGTAAAGTGTTAGAAATGGTGATAGTGGGCATCCTTGTCTCATTCCCAATCTCATAAGTGTTTACTATTATTTCACCATTAAATATGTTTACAACCAGATAATTTTTTATAATTCTTAGTTTTCATTTTTATTTGAAAGGCAGAGAGATATCCTGTCTGCTGGTTTACTTAGTGTTTGAGGCCCTGCACCCACGTGGGAGACCCAGAAGAAGCTCCCGGCTTCAGATCGGCACAGCTTCGGTTGATGCAGCCAACTGGGGAGTGAACCAGTGGATGGAAAACCTCTCTCTCTCTCTCTCTCTGCCTCTCCTCTTCGTGTAACTCTTTCAAATAAATAAATCTTTAAAAAAAAAAAAAAGTGCTCAATGTGTGTAGGGATGAAAAAATCATAAAAGCCCAAAAGTAACTCTATACCAGAAAGTGGCATCATGTTGCTTTGGGAACAGAATCGAAGATAATACATTGAATTATAGAAAAGATATAAATGCCCCCAAAGATACCTCTATTTGAAGTTATGAATAGAATCCTTTTGTTATGGAGTGTAACACTCTGTAGCATTCAAGTAGCAGTGTGTGATGGTTCAAACACGTGCTGAAGTTGGGAAGAATTTACAAATAGAGAATTTGAATTCTTGAAAGGTTGTAGATTACTTATTAGTTAAGGCCCTGGTAAGAAACAGATGATATACTTTAATAGGACAATTTGAGGAAAGTTTAATAAAGAACTATATTAAGGTATGGGTATGGGTTTAAGAAAACAACAAGGAATAAATAGTGCAGTAAGCCAGGTCTAATAACAATCTGGCATTATCACCATCTATAAGCCTGAAGAGGCAAAGGGAAAGGACTATTTATCAGAACCCAGAAAGGGTGGGTCCAGGAACAACTGATAGGAGCTACGATCCCTAAAGGGACACAGCCAACTCCCAACAATATGGTAGGGAAGAACTTTCCACCCTGCCATCTCCTGTGATATTTTCCATTGGCCAGGCCCAACCAGAAGTTGAAGGGCATGAAAGCCACTGATGTGGGCCGTTGTGGAGAATGGATCTGGAAGAGCAAACAAAAAATACCCAGCATAGTTATCAAAGTCAGTGACAGAATCAGGACCAGAATTGAGGTTCTAATTCCCAATTCAGTGCTCTTCTACTAGGCAAGATAATCAATACTACAAATATACAGTGTGGTAGCAAACGAGAGCTCCAAGGGTATTTCAAAAACTTAGTTGAGGGGCAGGCAATTGGCTAGTATTAAGATATTATGGGGGGAAGCCGGTGCCGCAGCTCACTAGGCTAATTGTCCGCTTTGCGGCGCTGGCACACCGGGTTCTAGTCCCGGTCAGGGCACCGGATTCTTTCCCAGTTGCCCCTCTTCTAGGCCAGCTCTCTGCTGTGGCCAGGGAGTGCAGTGGAGGATGGCCCAAGTATTTGGGCCCTGCACCCCATGGGAGACCAGAAGCACCTGGCTCCTGCCTTCGGATCAGCGCGGTGCGCCGGCCACAGCACACCAGCCGCGGTGGCCATTGGAGGGTGAACCAACAGCAAAGGAAGACCTTTCTCTCTGTCTCTCTCTCTCTCTGTCCACTCTGCCTGTAAAAAAAAAAAAAAAAAAAAAAGATATTATGGGGGGCTGGTGCCATGGCTCACTTGGCTAATCCTTTGCCCGCAGCGCCGGCACCCCGGGTTCTAGTCCTGGTTGCTCCTTTTCCAGTCCAGCTCTCTGCTGTGGCCTGGGAGGGCAGAGGAGGATGGCCCAAGTGCTTGGGTAACTGCACCTGCATGGGAGACCAGGAGGAAGTACCCTGCTCCTGGCTTCAGATCGGTGCAGCGCTGGCTGTAGTGGCCATTAGGAGAGTGAACCAACAAAAGGAAGACCTTTCTGTCTCTCTCACTAACTCTGCCTGGCAAAAAATAAAAATAAAAATAAAAAAATAAAAAAGATATCATGGGGCCAGCGCTGTGGTGCAGTGGGTTAAAGCCCTGGCCTGAAGCACCCACATCCCATATGGGCACTGGTTCTAGTTCCGGCTGCTCCTCTTCCAATCCAGCTCTCTGCTATGGCTTGGGAAAGCAGTAGAAAATGGCCAAGGTCCTTGGGCCCCTGCACCCACATGGGAGACCACGAAGAAGCTCCTGGCTCCTGGCTTTGGATCGGCACAGTTCTGGCCGTTGCAGCCAATTGGGGAGTGAACTATCAGATGGAAGACCTCTCTCTCTCTCTCTCTGCCTCTCCTCTCTCTGTGTAACTCTTTCAAATAAATAAACAAATCTTAAAAAAAAAAAAAAAAGTTATCCAAGGGTAATACTTGCTACAGTGAATGCTGAATAAAAAAGCTCCACTGAAAAAAAGGAACCAAAAGGGCATCTTATTTTGGCATTAAAAATTTTTTTAAAGATTTATTTATTTGAAAGTCATTGTTACACAGAGAGAGAGGAGAGGGAGAGAGAGAGAGAGAGATCTTCCATCTGATGGTTCACTCCCCATTTGGCTGCAGCGTCCAGAGCTGCACCGATCCGAAGCTAGGAGCCAGGAGCCAGGAGCTTCTTCCTGGTCTCCCATGCGGGTGCTAGGGCCCAAGGACTTGGACCATCTTCTTATGCTTTCCCAGGCCATAGCGGAGAGTTGGATCAAAAGTGGAGCAGCTGGGACTAGAACTGGTGCCCATATGGGATGCCGGCGCTTCAGGCAAGGGCGTTAACCCACTGTGCCACAGCACTGGCCCCTTCATTAAAAAATTTTGAAATCGGTGTCAGTACAGTGGCATAGCAGGTTAAGCCTGAGGTGCCAGCATCTCGGATTGAATGCCGGTTATCTCCGTGCTGATGGCCTGAAAAGGCAGTAGAAGATGGCCCAAGTGCTTGGGTCCCTGTACCTGTGTGGGAGACTGGATGAAGCTCCTGGCTTTGGATCAGCCCAGATCCAGCTGTTGCAGCAATTGGGGAGTGAACCAGTGGATGGAAGATCTCTCTCTCTCTCTCTCCCTCTGTAACTGCCTCCCAAGTAATTATTTTTAAAAAATTTTGAAACATGTGCATAGTTTCTCCACAATACATATTTTCCACAAACTTTTTGAAGACCCACTCATACAAAAATCTGAAGTCATGCCTCCCTATCCTCAAAATACTTGAAATATTGCTGATAAGGAACTTACACACATGAAATTATCAGTAATTTTTTAAAAGATTTATTTATTTATTTGAAAGGCAGAGTTACAGAGAGGCAGAGACAGAGAGGTCTTCCATCTGCTGGTTCACTCCCCAGATGACAACTGCTGGAACTGAGCTGATCTAAAGCCAGGAGCCAGAAGCTTCTTTCAGGTCTCTCACTTGAGTGCAGGGGTCCAAGCACTCAGGCCATCTTCTGCTTTCCCAGGCCATAGCAGAGAGCTGGATTGGCAGTGGAGCAGCTGAGACTTGAAATGGTGCTCATGTGGGATGCCAACACTGCAGGCCATGGCTTTTCCTGCTACAATACAGTGACGGCCCCTCAGTAAATATTTTTTAAAGATTTATTTATTTATTTGAAAGTCAGAGTTACACAGAGAGAGAAGGAGGGTCAGAGGCAGAGGCAGAGAGAGGTCAGTCTTCCATCACTAGTTCACTTCCCAAATGGTTGCAATGGCCGGAGCTGCACCAATCTGAAGCCAGGAGCCAGGACCCTCTCCGGGTATCCCACGTGGGTACAGAGGCCCAAGGACTTGGGCCCTGTTTTACTGCTTTCCAGGGTCACAGCAGAGAGCTGGATCAGAAGTGGAGCAGCCGGGACTTGAACCGGCACCCATATGGGATGCCGGCACTGCAGGTGGCAGCTTTACCCACTACACCACAGAGCTAGCCCTAGTACATATTTTAAAAACTAGACGTAAGCGGAAAAAATCAAGGTAGGGATTACTTTATGCTTCTTATATTCATATTCACGTAGTGGAAGGTACAGAGTAAATGCTGGCTTTATCACTCAATGCCTGGAATCCTGGGAAAGGCTTTTAAACTATCAAAGATTAATACCAGAAAGCCAATCTGGGAAAAAGGAACCAACATTTAATGAGTGCTTACCATGTATCTGGTGCTTTAACATGAGTATATCACTTAAAATGGAGATGATAACATGGCCTGCTTTTGTCTCTAAGGAAGATCATATAGAGAAGTCCAAGCATGGGGGAGGGTCAGGCCAAAATTCCAAATATGTGCAAGTGCATATGATACTGAATTTAGGAACTTTTATATGCTACTCAAATCTGGGAATTTTTATGCTGTATCATTTTACTTTGTACCCTTAACATCTCATCCAGGACAGCATATATAATAAGTACATCATGATGAGAAAATGAAGTAAAAAGCAAAACAAAATCTTCCTTTTCATACTTGGCTATGGAATGCATTCAGGGTAAAAATAAGAGGCCATATCATAATAGAGTGGAAATTTTTATTTTATAAATGAAAAAGCAAAACGTTGCTATTGAATTGATCCTGAAGTCACACTCTAAATTCGTACCTTGCAGCTGAGTTTTCCCAGTTCACCACAAGCTAAGTCTGTCTGCAGAGAAAGCACAGACCAGATTTAATCATGATGACGGCAATGGCTGGCAAGATTAAGCAAAGGAAGTGATTGTATCCTGTTTCAAGTTCTTTTTCTTCTGGAAAACATTCTCCATGGCCATGTGAAGAGAAGTAAGTTAAAGCTGTCTCATAAGGAATTGTAGGTTATACTTCTACCTTTATCCAGAGATCGTCATGTGTCTCAGAGAGGTCTGGCTAAACCAGGATATTCTTTGCAATAGCATTCAAAGTCCTTACTTTGGTCACATCTGTTACCTTTACAGAATATTCTGAGCTAGAAAGCGAGGCTCCCATAGCAACAGAGGAATTTCTGCAAAAGAAATAAAGGAACAGATAATTTTGTAAACTGTTAAATGAGCCCTCTCATTTTATAGACTATTTCATGGCTCAAGAACAAGAGTAGGTCAAGAACCATGGACTACCATTTCATAATTTTCCTCATTAATTACTTGAAATACCTAATAGCTAAAACTATTAGATAGTATACTTGACTTTATATGTGGAAAAATAAGTTCTGAAGTTGCTTCTTTTCAAACTTCATTTTCCCTAACTTGTAAAAAGAGGCATTCAACTACTATTAAATTACAGGAACTTTTTCAAGTATAAAAGCCAACAAATAGTTTCAATTCCTTAATGGTGGTGTAATTTCAAGTAATTGAAAATAGAGATCAAAGGTGAAGGAAAACTGACTAAATATTAAAAGTAGTAGGAATGACAATGGTGATGACTCTTTTATCCTTAGACCACAGTTACTCTGCTGAAGCGAAGCAAAGGTGAACGGGCATATGTGCATAACTGACTCATTTGTAGCCTGGCTGTTGAATTAGTTTATTATTAACACATCTGAGTTTAGCAATAACTTAAGGATACACAGGTTCACCTAAGTTCAGAAGACTCTTTATTTTTTATTTTAAAAGATTTATTGATTTATTTATTTGAAAGTTAGAGAAAGAGAAATCTTCCATCTGCTGGTTTACTCCCCAGAGGGCTCCAATGGACTGGGCTAGGACAGGCGGAAACCAGGAGCCAGGAGCATCTTCTGAGTTTCCTACACAGCTGGCAGGAGCTCAAGCGCTTGGGCCATCTTCTGCTACTTTTCCCAGGCGGATTGGAAGAGGAGCAGCTGGGTTACAAATGGTATGCCAGTGTTGCAGGCAGCTTTACCTGCTATGCCACAATGCTGGCCCCAGGTCCTGCTACTTTAAGGCAGGACAAGAACAGTTTTAGAAATGCTTTTCAACTACAAAACAACTATAATAATTATACACTAATAACTACACTCCATTCACTAATCATGACATCAATTAAGAGAAGATTAATCTCATCCCTTCTTGTATTAATCAAAGAATACATTTTTACCGAAACTTCATTCCTGAGTCTCTAGCAGACCGAGCAGAACAGTGGAATTCTGTGGCCCCTGAACCCTCAAGGATCCTTTGTAGGTTTCTGTCTGTTATGCCACCCCCTGTTGGAAAGAGTAAGTGCCATGTTAAGGAGAATTTTTCACAAAATTTAATGAATAAAAATGACTTTTTTCTCTACTTAAAATCCTCATTCTTAAACTTCTCATTGATTTCAAGAATTATTCTTTCCCTACTGAGCTAAAATGAGATCAGAAAAGCCTACAGACCCTAGAGAAGAACTACAAAGGTCATAGAATCTATGAGTGTACGACGCAGTTTAACAATGCTGTACATTACTGACTAAATTTAAAAAGACTGCCCTGGGACCAGGAAAGTCATTGAGTTTTCCATCCCTACTCTGTTGCCCAATTAAAGCAAAATAAAACTAAAATGAGAAAGAAGCTGCAAAAGTATAACCTCAGAGATGTGTCTGAAAGACAGAACCTCAAAGATTCTCTCTCGCTTAGGATTCAAACTTCACTGGAAATGGAAATAATGCAAGGTGTTCTAGTTTACTTGGTTACAAGTTTCATTTTACAGAAGAATCGATTCTACTTTATTAAAACTATGCAACTAAGTACTTAATGATGGCTGATATTAAGGCCTTAAAAGTTCATGGAGGGGTAGACATTTGGCCTAGTTGTTTCAACAATAGTTAAGACAGCTGCATCTGATATTTGAGTACCTGGGTTTGAGTTCTGTCTCTGCTCCTGATTCCATCTTCCTGCTAATGAGTACCTAAGAGTCAGCTGTTGATGGCTTGGGTGGTTGTGTGGAAGCCTGGATGAATTCACAGTTCTGGCTTTGGCCTGGCCCAGCCTTGATGGCTACTGAACAAGCCAGTGGATGGGATCTCTCTCACTGTTTGCCTTTCTCTATAAATAAATAAAAATAAATAAATAAATTTTAGAAAGATTCATGGAAAATGTGTATTATGAAAAACCAACAGGGATTTCAAAAACTTCTGAACCAAAAATAAACTCACATTTTAATTCCATTTTCCAAGAACTTTCTGAAGTAACCTTGTATTTGTTTTGATAAACAATCTTTTAAGTATTTATAAAAAACCATAATCTGAATTGGTACAAATGGATTATAAATATGAAATTAGTGTACTCATCTTTATATCCTCATCTCCTAATATGTAGGATGCAGTCAATAAATATTTTTTAATGACATCAAATGTGTACTTTGTATTTCAAGCTATTCAAGTTGCTGAAATAAAGTGCCTTTACATATTCTGAGACTCATTCATTTGGTTTCTTTTTTTCTGAGTGGTGCAGTAATACTGCCCCTAAGAAGTAAAAAGCCCTAAGGCATCTGAGATTTCAGATTTAAAGAGGGGTTCTGGCTCACTACTGTAGCTCTTCACAGATGGGCAATCTTAGACAAATTATTTAATCTGTGGACCCTCAATTTCTTCATCAATTAAAAAAGGGATAACATAAGCATGTTGTAAGGTTTAAGAGATAAAGATGTTATTTCCCTCCGAAGAATAACAAACTACCTGCCCTTTGACACACAAGTTGCTCAGTGATTATTAACTTTACTGGTTATTTCATTTTCCAAACACAGCTTTATAGTTAAAAAAGGATCTCAGAAAACAGCTAGATCAATATTCTTATGTTTACAGTGAGAAAACTGGAGCTTAAACAAGGAGTCCCTCTAGAGGGCAAGTACTATGCCCTATTTACTTTTGTATTTCCAATGATGAATACTCATTAGGCATTTAGACTGACCTACAAATTTTTAATTGTTATTTAGATGAAACTGTAGTAATTTAAGTTTACTCTGTAAACTCTTTAAGTACATTACTTCAGATTCATTTCTATTTTCTGCCATAATTAGCATATTACATATAATTATATTTGACATATGATTAGTATTCACTTCATTAGGGCTGTTAAATAAATTCATCACAAATATTTCTATATATAAAACATACTCTGACTTAAAACTATCACTTTCTTGGGACTAGCACTGTGGCCTAGTAGGTTAAGCCTCTGCCTATGGCACTGGCATCAATACGGGCAATCAGTTAGTGTCCCAGCTGTTCCTCTTCTGATCCAGTTTCCTGCTAATATGCCTGGGGAAGCAGTAAAAGACGGCCGAAGCACCTGGGCCCCTGCAACCATGTGGGAGACCCAGAAGAAGCTCCTTGCTCCTAGTTTCTGATCAGTCCGGCTCCGGCCATTACAGCCATCTGGGGACTGAACCAGCTGATGGAAGACTTCTTTCTCTCCCTCTGTAACTGCCTCTCAAATAAATAAATAAATCTTAAAAACAAAATAAAGACAAAACTATCAATTTAAGGACGTAGCTTCTTGTATGATTTTGTGTCCTAAGTAGTCCTTGTGCACAGCAGATAACTTAATAGCTACAAATTAGGCAGAGGCACTCTAAGCTAACAGCTGTCTAATTCTGGGTATTAGTTGTCCAGACTAAATATATTTAGTCTTAAATGGAAACGTAGCAGACTCAGAGAGTCTCTAACATTCCTTGGCTAATCTATAAAGGGATTCAACTGGACAGACAACATGTTTTCTACGTACTTATGTTTTAGGGACTTGGCTATAGGTCAATGTCTTCCTAAGTATCTGACAATATCCCCTACATGGCTAGGGCTGGGCCAGGCTATAGCTGGGATCCAGGAACTCAGCTCAGGTCTCCCACATGGGTAGAATTACTGGAGCCACTATCACCACCTCCCAGAGTGCACATCAGCATAAAGCTGCAATCTGCAGCAGAGCTGGACTCAAACTCTAGGTACTCCAACACAGAATGTGGGTGTCTTAACCACAAGGCCAAGCACTAGCACCAACATGGCCTCTTTTTCAAAACTTTTTATTTTTTAAAGATTTATTTACTTATTTGAAAGTCAAGAGACAGTGACAATCTCCCATTTTCTGATTCACTCCCCAAATGGTCGTGACACCCAGGGATGGACCAAGGTGAAAGCCAGGAGCTTCATCTGGGTCTTTCACGTGGGTGGCAAGGACCCACATACTTGATTCATCTTCCCTTGCTTTTCCCAGGCACATTAGCAGGGAGATGAATTCAAAGAGCTGAAACAGGGACATGGACCTGTGCCTATAAGAGATAATGGCACCTATACCTGTTACACCACAATGTCAGCCCCCCAAAATCTTTATTGATTTTTCTTTATACTGGAAAGGCAGAGAGAGAAATCTTCCACCTACTGGTTCTCTCCCCAAATGCCTGTAAGATAGGGCTGCACCAAGCCGAAGCTAGGAGCAAGGTCTCCCACATGGATGGCAGGGACCCAAGTACTTGGGCATCACCTCCCAGGCTGAGCATTGGCAGCAGGGTGGAGTGGAAGTGGAGGAGCTGGGACTTGAACCTGGCACCCCATACTGGATGTGGGCATCTCAATCAGTGACTTAACTGCTGTGCTAAATGCATGTCCCAACGGCCCTCTTTTAAAAGTTGGTCTTGGGGCTGGCGCTGTGGCGCAGCAGGTAAAGCTGCCTCCTGCAGTGCCAGCATCCCATATGGGCACCAGTTCAAGTCCCGGCTGCTCCACTTCTGATCCGGCTCTCTGCTATGGACTGGGAAAGCAGTAGAAGATGGCCCAAGTCCTTGGGCTCCTGCACCCATGTGAGAAACCTGGCAGAAGTTCCTGGCTCCTGGCTTCAGATCGGTGCAGCTCTGGCTGTTGCAGCTGTCTGGGGGGTGAAGCAGCGGATGGAAGCCCTCTCTCTCTGCCTCTCTGTGACGCTGTCTTTCAAAAAAGTTGCCCTTTGTCTGGTTGTCTCCATTTTGAACACTGGTCAGTCTTGGCATCACTAGTAGTTAAGGTGACCAGAGATTGAATGCTTTTTGAGATGGTTCAATAAGAGGTATAGAGAATCACCCATTAGCATTTTTACCAAAAATAATTATCCAGAATCCAATCAAACCTTATGACCTATTAGATTACAGGAAATACAGACTAGAGGAACAAGCTAAACAATGTCAAGAGAAAACAGTAATCCAGAAAGTAGGACATTCTACACAGTAAGTAGTCCAACCTTTTTAAATGTAATTTTTTTTCTAAGAAAGTAGGAAAAAGAAAAACTTCTATATTGAAAGATATTAAGAAAGATAACCACATGAAATATTTGTTCCTTGAAGGGCTCCTAGTTTGAACAGAATAGCTAGAAAAAACATTTTAGGGCCAACTGGAGAAAGACAAGTACAGACTGAGTGTTAAATGGAATTTGGGAATTAGGGTTTACTTTGATAGGTGTGATAATGGTATTGTGGTTATAGTAAAATGTCTTCATTTTTTACAGATGCATAAATATCAAATGTCATATTTTTAACTTAAATTTCTCAGTGTTAAAAATAGGACTGTGGTAAAATGTAGAATCTATGGAATGGCATATGAGTATTCATTATGCTATTTTCTACCTTTTTAAAAAATATTGAAAAATTTAACGATAAAAAGCAAAAAAACTTAATATTGCCTTTCTATTTGTTTCACTCTGATTCTAGGTTGCTTTACCTAACTCTTTATAAACTGCCCCAGGGCTGGCATTGTGGTGTAGAAGGTAAAACCACCACATGTGATGCTAGTATCCCATACAGGCACTAATTCAAGTACTGGCTGCTCCACTTCTGATCCAGTTCCCTGGTAATGACCTGGGAAAAGCAGCAGAAAACAGCCTAAGTGCTTGGGCCCTTGTATCCATACCTGGCACAGCACTGGCATTGTGGCCATTTACGGAGAGATAGAACATCCCTCTCTCTGTGTTACTCTTACCTTTCAAAACATGAAATAAATCTTAAAAAAAATAAAAATGTCCTCATCTATTCATTTCTACTTAATTGATCTGGTTATCATCAGAAGCATATGATCAAATTATTCTGGGTACAAGAAAGAAATCTAGTGATATTTTTAAGCACAGAGAATATTATGTTGTCTAAACACTTATATCCTGTTAACAATTAGGATATCTGGCCCTAACATAGCAGCATCAAACTTGGGCTACCTTACCAGAGATGAATATCCAAACTCATAAAATTTTACCCCATGGGAGTACAAACAGAGAAACTCCAATCCCAATCTACTTCCTGTGTGCTCCTTGCTCAGCTAATTTTTTAGAATGTTCTCTGTAACTAAATTTTAAATTCCAACATGGATCTCCCAAATATTTTAATTAAGCTCTTTATTCTTCTCACTAAACACTATGTACTAATACTTTCTCCCACATTCCTTCCTCCTTTGCCCTTCCTCCCCTAGAGTTCAGTTTTATACTGGCAAATGGGTAGATAAATACCTGGCATTACCACAATCCTGCCTTTTGCCTGAAAAAAAGAAAAAGAATAAACAAGTAAATTTTAATATCTTTCTCTTAAGTGGGACAATATGGCAGTGAGAACAGAAACATGTATCAAAGTACATTAAATTTTAAAATCACCACTAATGTTTAATTTTCATCTTCTCTAGGAGCTGCTTGTGATGCTGATGTCCCATATCGGGGTACAGGTTTGAGTCCTGGCTGCTCTGTTCCCTGTTAATGTGCCTGGGAAGGCAGCAGATGATGGCCCAAGAACTTGTGCCCCTGCCACTCATGTGGGAGACCAGGGTAGAGTTCCTGGTTCCTGACTGTGGCCTGGTCCGGCCCTGGCTTTACAGCCGTTTGGGGAACAAACGAGTGGATGGAAGATCTCTCTCTGCAGCTCTGCTTTTCAAATTAATTAATCTATCTATCGATTTCTTTGGATCTTGAGCAAGTAAGATGTCCAGCAAATTAACTTTCTACTCAGAAAGAAATTTTATCATATTGCTTTAAAGACTCATACTATTATGAACAGAATGAATAGGATGATATAATATAAATATTGAATAAGCATACCACGTTAAGAAAAGCCTTACTGAAAAATAATACTAATTTAAGTTGCTAGTATGCAAAGGGGTAGATGTAAATGAATATAAAAAAGATTTCACTAGGGGAAAAAAAGAGCATAGCATAATGTACTAAATTCCCTAGTTTAGCATATCAATTAAAAATCATAGGCCCAGGGCCAGTGCTGTGGTATGGTATGGCAGTTAAAGCCGCCACCTGTGGTGCCAGCATCCCATATGGGCACCAGTTCAAGTCCTGGCTACTCTACTTCTGATCCAGCTCTCTGCTATGGCCTGGGAAAGCAGTGAAAGATGACCATAGTGCTTAGGCCTCTGCACCTGCGTGGGAGACCTGGAAGAAGCTCCTGGCTCCTGGCTTCGGATTGGCACAGCTCTGGCCATGGTGGCCACTTGGGGAGTGAACCAGCAGATGGAAGACCTCTCTATCTCTGCCTCTGCTTCTCTGTAGCTCTGCCTTTCAAATAAATAAACAATAAATAAACCTTTTTTTTTTTTAAGATTTATTTATTCATCTGAAAGTCAGAATTACACAGAGAGGAGAGGTAACTCTTTCAAATAAATAAATCTTAAAAAAAAAAAAGACAAAGAAGGCAGAATAAAAGTTTTTCTTCTTTCATACGGTGAACAAAAATAAGTTCCCACTCCCAGAGAGCTTACCTAGTCAAGAAAGACAAATATATTCGTATAATAAAAATTTTAGGTAGCAATGAAACCAAGTCCCTATCCCTAAAACCTTTCATGTGGACTTTATCAGACACTAGCTGTGCTTTTTTAGTTCAGTTTCTCTGATTACCAGTCAAGTTTTTACCAAAGATTAACACATTAAATTAAGGGAGTGGTACACAGGTCAGGCCAGATCTACAGGGCTCCAGATCTCAATAGTCCTCAGCACTCCTTGGGCCCCTGCACCCACGTGGGAGACCTGGAAGAAGTTCCAGGCTCCTGCCTTCAGATCAGCCCAGCTCCAGCCATTGCCACCACTTGGGGAGTGAACTAGCAGGTGAAAGATCTTTCTCGCTCTCGCTCTTGCTACCTCTCTGTAACTCTGCCTTTCAAATAAATAAAATGAAGAAAACAAAACAATAACCTCCAAACTGTGAGAAAACTGCTCCTGCTTATCTAAAACACTTTTTCTGGTGTTTACTGTGTAATAATAAAGGAAAATTTATGGGCTCGCACTGTCGCACAGAGGGTAAAGCCACCATCTGCAGTGCCAGCATCCCATATGGGCGCCAGTTCAACTCCCAGATGCTCCACTTCCAATCCAGCTCTCTGCTATGACCTGGGAAAGCAGTGGAAGATGGCCCAAGTCCTTGGGCCCCTGCACCCATGTGGGAGACCTGGAAGAATCTCTGGGCTACAGATTGGCCCAGCTCAGCCATTGTGGCCAGCTGGGGAGTGAACCAGTGCAGTGGATGGAAGACCTCTCTCCCTCTCTCTCTCGCTGCCTCTGCCTCTCTGTAACTCTACCTTTCAAGTAAAGGAATAAAATCCTAAAAAAAAAAAAAAAAAAAAAAAAAAAAAGGAAAATTTACTGTCACGGATTATATAAATTTTGACTAAAATTTGACCACACTGGAACACTTTAAGAGTCCTTAAAACCTGCAGAGCTTGCGTTTCCCATGCCTATCTATGTTACTCATATTCTGCTCTGAATAAATCCTTTATTAATGTTTTTAGAGAGCTTGATTACTTCCATTGATGGGGGAAATGTTGTATTAACTTGTTCCAAGTAGAGGCGTTCCAAAACAAGATAAATTATATATATATATATATATTTTTTTTTTGACAGGCAGAGTGGATAGTGAGAGAGAGAGACAGAGAGAAAGGTCTTCCTTTGCCGTTGGTTCACCCTCCAATGGCCGCCGCACCGCGCTGATCCGAAGGCAGGAGCCAGGTGCTTCTCCTGGTCTCCCATGGGGTGCAGGGCCTAAGCACTTGGGCCATCCTCCACTGCACTCCTGGGCCACAGCAGAGAGCTGGCCTGGAAGAGGGGCAGCCAGGACAGAATCCGGCAACCTGACCGGGACTTGAACCCGGTGTGCCGGCGCCGCAAGGCAGAGGTTTAGCCTATTGAGCTGCGGCGCCGGCTGATAAATTATACTTTTATTATTCCAAGTTTTCAGTTGAGGAAATTGAGGTTTAGGATAGTTAGATAATTTGTCTAAGGTCATTGTCAACAAGGTACAAAGACAGGATTTAAACCAGAATTCTATTCCCCAAGTCTATGCTTTAATAAGTGTATTATACTGTTAGGTAGTCACTTCAAGAATTAACAGTAGTCTATGAAAATATTTACCCCAGCTCTTTCTGTTTACTTATAATTAACATAAAAAACACAAATTACTCAACACACACACAGACACACACACGGATATTTTGAAGTGTAATACATTACTATGGCAATTATATCTTATTCTTTATTCCTTAATGAGTAACCTTTATAAGCCAGAAACTTGACTCATCAATTCTTCTATTTTAAAATGCTTCAGGCTTCCTCAGCATACCAAGGATAAAACACAAACATTTTAATAAGGTTTTCAAGGTTCTGGGTACCATTGTAACATTCAACATTTTGGTTATTCTTCAGTGTCTTAAAATTATACTTGCTTTTTGTTCCTAGAATTTTTTAATTTCAATTTCTTTTCATTTTATTTGAAACAGGTATAAAG
Source organism: Oryctolagus cuniculus (assembly GCF_051225735.1). Classification (NCBI taxonomy): domain Eukaryota; kingdom Metazoa; phylum Chordata; class Mammalia; order Lagomorpha; family Leporidae; genus Oryctolagus; species Oryctolagus cuniculus. The sequence continues at coordinate 30,212,198 of NC_142881.1, forward strand.
AGGCAGACAAAAAGAGATCTTCCATCTGTTGGTTCCCTCTCCTAATAGCCAGGCTGAAACCAGGAGCTCAAAATGCAAAACAGGTCTCCCACATGGGTGGTAGGGACCAAAGACTTCAACTATCACCTGCTGCCTCCCAGAGTGAGTATTAGCAGAAAAATAGACTAGAAATAGGAGCCAGGACTTGAACTTGCACTCTGATATGTGCTGAGAGCATCCCAAGTGGAATCTTGACTACTTGCCTAAAACCCACCCCTGACTAGGCTTTTACATATGCTACTTCTTCACGGGACAATTTCCTCCCTCTCCCTACTCCCCATTTCTACATGGATGACTTTCAAATATCCTTCAAACGCAGTTTGGATGTCTTCTCTTCTAAGAAGTTTTCTCTAACTACTGCCAACCTCCATTCCCTAAATCTGGAATTCCTCACCAATGTTCCTGCTAGCACCTTTTTTTTTTTTTTTAAAGATTTATTTATTTATTTGAAAGTCAGAGTTACACAGAAAGAGAAGGAGAGACAGAGAGAGAGAGGTCTTCCGTCTGCTGGTTCACTCCCCAATGGACTGCAATGGTCAGAGCTGCGCTGATCTGAAGCCAGGAGCTTCTTCCAGGTCCCCATGCGGGTGCAGGGGCCCAAGGACTTGGGCCATCTTCCACTGCTTTCCTAGGCCATAGCAGAGAGCTGGATCGGAAGTGAAGCAGTCGGGACTCCAAGCGGAGTCCATATGGAATGCTGGCACTTTTGGCAGCAGCTTTACCCGTTATGCCACAGCGTCGGCCCCCCACTAGCACCTTTTTAAAACAGTACACTGTTAACAAGTTGCTGACCTGGCTGGCGCCGTGGCACACTTGGCTAATCCTCCGCCTGTGGCGCTGGCACCCCAGGCTCTAGTCCCAGTTGGGGCGCCGGATTCTGTCCTGGTTGCTCCTCTTCCAGTCCAGCTCTCTGCTGTGGCACGGGAGCGCAGTGGAGAATGGCCCAAGTGCTTGGGCCCCTGCACCCACATGGGAGACCAGGAGGAAGCACCTGGCTCCTGGCTTCGGATCGGCACAGTGCATCGGCTGTAGCGGCTATTTGGGGGGTGAACCAATGGACAAAGGAAGACCTTTCTCTCTCTCTCTCTCTAACTCTGCCTGTCAAAAAAAAAAGTTGCCGACCCTATTAAAAGTATGTGTTGAATACTACACTGTATGGACAGTGACTACGTATACACATCTACTACTTGGTGGTCATAGTACAAATGCCCTCTATCATTCATATATATAAATGAATCTTTTATATATATTTATTTATTTTGAAAAGAAGAGTTAGAGAGAGAGAAGAAACAACACACACACACACAGAGATAGAGAAAGAGAGAGAGAATCTCCATCCACTGGTTACTCTCCAGATAGCTTCAACAGCCAGCTGGGCCAGGCCAAAGCGAGGAGTCAGGAGCTTCATCTCTGTCTCCCACATGTAAGGCAAGGGCCCAACCACTTGGCCATCATCCCCACCTTTGCCAGGCATATTAGCAGTGAGTTGGATTGGAAATGGTACAACCAGGACTTGAACTGACACTCATACGGGAAATGGATGTCGCAGGCTGCAGCTTAACCTGCTTCACAATGCCAGCTCCATAATACATATGCTTCTTTTTTTTTTGACAGGCAGAGTGGACAGTGAGTGAGAGAGAGAGAGACAGACAGACAGAGAAAGGTCTTCCTTTTTGCCGTTGGTTCACCCTCCAATGGCCGCCGCGGCTGGCACGCTGCGGCCGGCACACCGTGCTGATCCGAAGCCAGGAGCCAGGTGCTTTTCCTGGTCTCCCATGGGGTGCAGGGCCCAAGCACTTGGGCCATCCTCCACTGCACTCCTAGGCCACAGCAGAGAGCTGGCCTGGAAGAGGGGCAACCAGGACAGAATCCAGCGCCCCTACCGGGACTAGAACCTGGTGTGCCAGCGCCGCTAGGCGGAGGATTAGCCTGTTGAGCCATGGCGCTGGCCACATATGCTTCTTAAAAAGTTACTTTTATTAGCACACCGGTTCTAGTCCCGGTCGGGGCGCCGGATTCTGTTCTGGTTGCCCCTCTTCCAGGCCAGCTCTCTGCCATGGCCCAGGAGTGCAGTGGAGGATGGCCCAAGTGCTTGGGCCCTGCACCCCATGGGAGACCAGGAGAAGCACCTGGCTCCTGCCTTCGGATCAGCGCAGTGCACCGGCCGCAGTGCGCCGGCCGCGGCGGCCATTGGAGGGTGAACCAACGGCAAAGGAAGACCTTTCTCTCTGTCTCTCTCTCTCACTGTCCGCTCTGCCTTTCAAAAAAAAAAAAGTTGCTTTTATTGAAAATCAGGGGAGTGGGAGGGGGGACGATATTAACCCTATCTGTTGGTTCACCCCGCAATAACCAGGCCAGGAGCCAGGATCTCAATCTGGGTCTCCCATGTGAGTGGCAGAGACTCAAGTACTTGAGTCATCACCTGTTGCTAAACAGGGTGCACATTAACAGGAAGCTGGAATTGGGAGTAGAGTCAAGTCCTGAACCCTGGCACTCTGATATGGGATGTGGGCATCCCAGGAAGTATCTAAACCACTGCACAAAATGCATACCCCAGATATACAGTAAGTAAGTAAGTATGTATGTATGCATTTCACAGAGAGACAGGAAGAGAGTTAGAGCAGGAGTCAGAATGAATTCCCATCTGATTCACACTCCAAATGCTCATAATGACCACGGCTGGGCCAGTCCCAAGTCAGGAGCTTGGAACTCAATCCAGGTCTCCCACATGGGAGGCAGGGATCTAAGTATTTGGGCCATCACATGCTACCTCCCAGGGCCTATGAAAGTAGGAAGCTGGAGTCAGGAGCTGGAGCCAGGTCTCAAACCCAAGGACAGCAGTATGGCACACAGGCACCTTAACCAGTGTTTTAAATGCTAGGCCAAATCCCTGCCTCCCCTTGCCCCAATCCAATATACATTTAATATATATTTGTAAAATCAGTTAAGTCCCAGAGTGGCAAACTCACATCAGATCCTTAAGTTAAATTTTTTTTCTTTTTTGTTATAAATACTTCATTTCAACTATAAGACACAATCTTCCAGGGGTTTCAGAGTTTAAAAAACCACAATCACATCATGTTGTTACACAATATTATACATGGAAAGACTTGACTTTACCAAAAATGTTTCTGCAGAGCCATAATGGAATCTGTATGAAGAAATATCTTCTCCCTTTGTTCCAACTAATTATTCCGGTATATAAGTTGCTTTCCATTCCAGTATATTCAGAGTGGTGAAATAACAAGGCCAGCCATGTAACCAACGGTCACTCCCAGTGTACAGGATATGGGCCATACCTGCCTTGGTCTTTCCCAATCCAGGGAAATAGGAAATATTCCAAGCCATGTGCCTAAAAAACTAGAAACTATAGTGATCTGGGGACTAGTTACTCAAATGGATGAAACTCCATTTCTACTGAAAACTCTTAGCCATGGTAGATGAGAGTAGATGCAACATTTCAAAAACCTGGCTACCTTATGTGATGATTAACTCCTCTTGGAGGATGCATTAGGTTTCATTACTAAATACAATACTAGACTGACAGCAGTTAGAAAAACAGAATAGATGCACAATCACGTCAAGTCTGTTTCCAATACTGAGAAGTTTTTCCAAGAATAATGATGGAATCAAAGTGTTCAGGATAACTGAAAGCATTCATAAAAGATGAGTATACAGTAGTCTCCTGATATCAGTATTTCTAATCGTGCTTTCTTGGGCAACTATCTAACTCTCCAGCTGCAAAATGAAGGGGAGCTACTGCCTCCCACCATCAGGCATGACGGGTTGGGTCCTCATGCAGGTATAAATGTCTTAGGCTAAATCTCTGAAAATTATTTCCATGGCTACAGAAAATTAAAAATAGAATCTACATAGGAACACTAAGTAACATTGTAATAGCAGTGATAATAGTAGAAATTATGTATTAAGACCTACTACTGTATGCCAAGCATTGTGCTAAGAGTCTTACATATCTTTACCAATTCTTAGAGAAACTCTGCAAAGGAAACATTAAACACATCTCAATTTCACATTTGAGAAACAGAGGCTTAAAGGTTAGTGACTTACTCAACATCACACAGCAAGTAGGTGTCTAATCTAAGTCTCAAACATAGAAAACTCTCATCTCAAAGTCTAGACTTAGAATGCCTCAGAAAAAGATATTACAATTACAAAGCCATTCTCTAACTGCTCTACAAATCATGCCAGCTCACTAGGAAGTCATACAAGAGAAAAACATATTTTCTCCTACACTAACAGGTGGGAAGAAGAAAAAGGATATTTTTTATATTTGGAATTTACCTCAAGATGATGATTACCTCATAAATTCTATATGGGATCCTCTGAGTATACTAACAGACTAAAATGAAAAGATATGGCTTAAAATTGATGTAATGCTCATTTTGACAAATGTTTCCACAGATTTACACCTAAGGGTAAAACTAAAAATTTGCTATGGGACTCCATTAAATTGGCAGGTACTAATGCCATCTTACATGTTAAAGTGATCTTATTAAGTGTGTAACTGATCATATAGATAGGATTAAGTGTCAAAAGGAATCACATAAATAAGACCAAGTGTCTGGTAATAACAACGGATAGAAATAAAAAGGAGAGGCCGGCGCCACGGCTCACTAGGTTAATCCTCCGCCTAGCGGCACCAGCACACTGGGTTCTAGTCCCGGTCGGGGCGCCGGATTCTGTCCCGGTTGCCCCTCTTCCAGGCCAGCTCTCTGCTGTGGCCCGGGAGTGCAGTGGAGGATGGCCTAAGTACTTGGGCCCTGCACCCCATGGGAGACCAGGATCCGATGGCTCCTGCCATCGGATCAGCGCAGTGTGCCGGCCGCAGCGGCCATTGGAGGGAACCAATGGCAAAGGAAGACCTTTTTGTCTGTCTCTCTCTCTCACTGTCCACTCTACCTGTCCAAAAAAAAAAAAAAGAAAGAAAGAAAGAAAGAAAGAAAGAAAGAAAGAAAGAAAGAAAGAAAGAAAGAAAGAAAGAGGAGAGAATGATCCAACATGGGAAGCAGGCCACACAGCAGACTCACAGAATGACAAATGACCTAAATAGCACTCTAATCTCAGAATCAGCCCTTAAGGCATTCAGATCTGGCTGAAAAGCCCATGAAAGCATTTCAGGAATGGAAAGCCAAGACATTGTGGCAAAAAATGATCTACACGAAGGATCTCTGTGAGTGAGATCCCAGTAGAAAGAAGGGGCCATCAAAGAAGGATGTACTTCTCTCTGGAGAGAACTTCCATTTTGTTTATGGCCTTTTCTAAATACTGACGGAGTATGTGGACTCAAAAGGCTTCCATAGCTCATGACAAAAGCCTTGGATGATCACCGACGTCATAAGTAAGAGTATCAACTGTGAAATCAACAACAGGAGTCATTGTGCACTTGCTCTACGTGTAGGGCCATTGTCCTGAATGAGTTGTACTATGAGAATTAATGGTAAAACTTGTCTCCAAACAGTACTTCATACTTTGTGTGTCTGTGTGGGTGCAAACTGTTGAAATCTTTACTTAGTATAGAGTTGACCTTCTGTATATGAAGATAATTAAAAATGAATCTTAATGAAGAATGGGATGGGAGAGGGAGTAGGAAGTGGGACAGTTTGGGGGTGGGAGGGTGGGTATGGGGGGGAAGAACCATTATATACCAAAAGTTGTACCTATAAAATTTATATTTATTAAATAAAAGCTTTCTAAAAAATTAAAAATAATTAATTAAAAATGAAAGATTTTTTAAAAAATGATGTAGTGCTGATGGCACAGAAAAGGTAAAATCTGTTGTTGTTATCCAAGTTGGATCACATCCTTAAGCACCGTCTATAATTTTATCTTAACAGCCTTGGTTACTATAACACGCTCATGTGCAAGAATAATTACATAAATATACTACTGTCTGCTTGCTTTTTTCTGCGGAATAACCACAAAGGCAGTAATATTTACTTTCACAATCTAGCTGAACAGAATAATAGGATTTTTCTAAGAAAGAAAAGGAATTGCATGTACCTCGTCTATGAGTCGCTTTATTAAGGGTAGTCCTTCTAGTGCTGAACTGTCACATCCACTGGTCAATACTCGCTCAAATCCCAAGGTTAAGAGGGTCTCTAGGGCTGCCATTGGATCATGAACCATGTCAAAGGCTGAAAGAAATAAAACTGACTTGAATTTTGAATGGATATTTACAAATGCAGGATGGCAGTCTGCTAGATCTAGCTTTTGCCATAGACAACAATTAAATATTCAGGAATTTTGCAAGTCAGATTGTTAATCCACTGGCAATCAGAAATGTCAAGGCAGTGTATAAACTACAGAAATCATAAAATGCTACAAATCACAGCTCTTTTTTCCCCCAAGAGCCATTCTTCAGCATACCATAGCTTGCATGCAACTAGCATGCATTTTAGTAAGTATATTTACTTAAATTCAGGTAAGAAGTGAAAGTTTCCAATTTTCAGTAATTATATTTATCTTTAAAATAAATTTATTTAAGATTTTATTTAAAGAAAAGTATTATCAATAAATTTGTGCAGGTAGCACTCAGATTGTAATGGTGACAGTCAAGTGACTCACACTTAGGTAAGTGCTCTAAGCCTTCAGATAAACTGGACTATGTAAATGAAACAGTACACTCACTAGATCTACAAAAGGCCTTGGTTCACATTCTCATCTTGGCTAATATTTTGTACTAATCCATTTACCAACATACTCAAAGTACAGATCAACAAACTATACGAGGTTTTAGTTCTACCCCACTTTTGATAGCCTTCGCCCCACGCTGAGAACCATCAGAGCACAAAACACCAGGAATCTTGAAACAGAAGATCTAATACTTCTGCTTTGGTTCTCAGCATCACTACATGAAATGGAAATTCTGATCTAGAGTGGATTAGGTGCTAATGGTCCTCTGTGACAGCCCTCTTCTTTATACCTTGTCATGTCTGTAGGCAGCTAAATCTACCAGAGAGATTCCTTTTTCAGTGGCAGCATGTTCTTACCAGTGATTCTACCATAATACTAACTCATTAAAACACATGAGTGAAAAAAGTGTGGAACTTAGCATAATGTAAAAACTCTACAAATTTTGAAAACATGAAAATATTTTTGTAAATTTACTGTAGGAAAGAAAACAGAAACTAAGTCATTTTCTTAGTTTAAGAACAGAAAAATATATTCTATATATCTGGATTACTTTTTAAATTATATCGCATGGCTGCTGTGGCTGGCACCAGCGTGGCGCCGATCCGAGGCCAGGAGCCAGGTGCTTCTCCTGGTCTCCCATGGGGTGCAGGGCCCAAGCACTTGGGCCATCCTCCACTGCACTCCCGGGCCACAGCAGAGAGCTGGCCTGGAAGAGGGGCAACTGGGACAGAATCCGGCGCCCCGACCGGGACTAGAACCCGGTGTGCCGGCGCCGCAAGGCGGAGGATTAGCCTAGTGAGCCGCGGCGCCCGCCCGCATGTCAAAATTTTAAACTACGTTTTTTTCAAGTACATGTTCACTAACAATTACATTCCACAGTTAAAAATGGTGTTTTGTGGGGCCAGCACTGTGCAGGAGTAGGTTAAACCTCTGCCTGCGGCACCAGCACCCATATGGGCACTGGTTCAAGTCCTGACTGCTCTACTTCCAAACAAGCTCCCTGCTGATGGACTAGAAAAACAGTGGAAGATGGCCCAAGTGCTTGCACCCATGTGGGAAACCAGAAAAAGCTCCTGATTCCTGCCTTCAGATCGGCCCAGCTCTGGCTGTTGCAGCCATTTGGGGAGTGAACCAGCAAATGGAATACCTCTCTCTCAGTCTCTCCCGTTCTCTGTAACTCTGCCTCTCAAGTAAACAAATAACTCTTTTTTAAAAAATGGTGGGGCCGATGCTATGGCCTAGCAAGTAAAGCCACCGCCTGCAGTGCCAGCATCTCATATTGGCGCCGGTTTGAATCCCGGCTGCTCCACTTCTGATCCGGCTCTCTGCTATGGACTGGGAAAGCAGTGGAAGATGGCCCAAGTCCTTGGGCCCCTACACCCATGTGGGAGACCTGGAAAAAGCTCCTGGCTCCTGGCTTTGAATCAGCACAGCTCTGGCCGTTGCGGCCATTTGGGGAGTGAAATCAGAAGATGGAATACCTCTCTCTCTCTTTTGCCTATCCTCCTCTCTCTGCGTAACTCTGCCTTTCAAATAAATAAATAAATCTTTAAAGAAAAAAAATGGTGTTTTGTGGCTAAGCCTCAAGATGCTGACTTTTGAGCAATCTACCATCTTTTAGTTAGTGCTAGGTTGTAAGAAGCACTGCTAATAGCAAGTCAAAGAAAGCAGTTTATGAGGATAAAAATTACTTTATTTCTACAAACAGAAGCAGATGCTGATATTCATTCTTGGCCTAATATTTGAAGACTTACACAAAAGGAAGTAAAACATTCAACAACTTCTCAAACAAAGCAAGTCGAAAAGAAACCTGAACCAAAGACATTTCTTTTCATATGCAATGGCAGTGTCCTCTGAAGGAAAAACGGACATGAATTCCTCTCTTTTCCAAGGCTTAGCCAAAGGAAATTACAACTACCTGATTTATAGATAGGAAAGAATTCTTTATATGAAGCAGATAAGCTATCAATAATCATCAGTAATCTTGCACACCATGGTGGACATCTGTCCACTGACTAGCATCTATTTTTTTCTATCCCCTTCCTAATCACACCTAATTCTTCAGATGTCACCCTCTCTCCCCTCAGAAAGTCTATATCTGAGAAAACTACCTTACTCCTAGCTCCAGAAATGATTTTATCTGGTTTAAGCCAGGCAGAACATTTCATTTCACTAGCTACAGTGATTTAATGTTTTGGGGGCCGCACATGACCTAAAACAATCTAGTTAAAATGACTCTCAGGTTTCTTACTTGCAATGCTGTGATACATGCAACTACAGGGAGTGCTTATCTTTCCCCTCTCTATTATATCCCCAACCACCACCTAATTTTAACAACTTCTCATAACTAATGCTTAAAATTTCTTAAGAAATTACACATCTCTAAATTTACAACTTCTAGTCCCAAGATCTAAGAAACCAACTGGCAACACTATAACACTATAGAGTTATGTACCGTGAAAAGGTTGTGGCATTTGGTGAAATTAGAAATTTGACACCAATAAACAGAACTTCTAAAATGGAAATGACTCACCTCGGTGGAAAGTGACTGGCAGAGGACGGCAAAGAGCTATAAAAAGAAAGCCATATACAACATGAACAAAGAGGTCATCACTGGTTACTATATATAATATAGAATTTTCCATGTTAGGGAAACATCTCTGCATTTTCTTCTAAGAAATAGAGATAGTAAACTAAAATAATAATAAAATGACAGTCTAACAATATTCAAGTACTATCTTACACTGGCCTCTGATTTTTGTATTAATGGTCATCTACTCCTTAGAGACACAAATAAAAATGATATGAGCCGGCATCTATAAGGATTGTATTTATTACTTGCCCCTCTGAGAAGCTTCAAAAAACACTTTGGCCAAGTAATACAGGTAGTTTGATCCTGCCCTCTCCACATCTTCCTATCTTCACCAACTGTACTAACTTCAGAAATTTTTGGTCCCTGCTAAAGGAACCAAGGTAAATTTCCATTAAACTCTATAGAAACAGTAGCAGAATCTGACCTCCACCAACTAAGGAAAGTGAGGCAGGCTGTATCATATCTGCCCTCTATATATCTAATTAACTACTATTTAAAATAAGTTAATGTAAGTGCCTGCAGGATGACTGAGACGTCAGTTTTGTGACGACATTCCTGTCTATTGGGAGCATAGTTATAATCATTAGAGCTACAAATTCTTACCAATAAGGGACATACACAGCTCTTTGTCAATCTGTCCATCTTCAGTTAATGCACCAAATACCAACCCATCAGCACCATAAAGCTTGGCAAGCTGAATGTCAGCCTTCATCACCTCAATTTCACGATCTGAATATAAAAAATCACCTCCACGTGGCCGAATCATCACAAAAACTGGGATCTGAACACTCTGTTTCACTATTTGAAGGAGACCTATAAGAATAGAAAGCAGACTTAAATTCAAATGGGAGGGGCAGGCAATGTGGTGTAGCGGGTAAAGCTGCCGCCTGCAGTGCCAACATTCCATATTGGCACAGGTTCAAGTCCTGGCTGCTCCACTTTCTTTCTTTTCTTTTAGATTTTATTTATTTATTTGACAGGTAGAGTTACAGACAGTGAGAGAGAGACAGAGAAAGGTCTTCCCTCCGCTACTTCATTCCCCAAATGGCCACAACGGCCGGAGCTAAGCCGATCTGAAACCAGGAGCCAGGTACCTCCTCCTGGTCTCCCACACGGGTGCAGGGGCCCAAGCACCTGGGCCATCCTCCACTGCCCTCCCAGGCCACAGCAGAGAGCTGGACCGGAAGAGAAGCAACCGGGACTAGAACCGGCGCCCACACGGGATGCCGGCACCGCAGGCAGAGGATTAACCCAGTGCACCATGGCGCCAGCCCCGGCTGCTCCACTTTCGATCCACCTCCCTGTTATGGCCTGGGAAAGCAGAAGATGGCATATGTCACTGGGCTCCTGCACCAGGGTGGGAGACCACAGGAGGTTCCTGGCTCTGGATCTTCGCAGCTCTGGCCATTGTAGCCAACTGGGGAGAGAACCTGCAGATGGAAGAACTCTCTCCCTCTCTGCCTCTCTCTTTCTCTATAACTCTACCTTTCAAATAAATAAATAAATCATTCTTAAAAAAAAATTCAGGGGCTGGTGCTGTGACGCAGCGGGTTAACGCCCTGGCCTGAAGCGATGGCATCCCGTATGGGTGCCAGTTCGAGACCTGGCTGCTCCACTTCCCATCCAGCTCTCTGCTATGGTCTGGGAAAGCAGTAGAAAATGGCCCAAGTCCTTGGGCCCTTGCACCGGCATGGGAGACCTGGAGGAAGCTCCTGGCTTTGGATCAGCACAGCTCTGGTTATTGCAGCCAATTGGGGAGTGAACAAGTGGATGGAAGACCTCTCTCTCTCTCTCTCTGTGTAACTCTGAGTTTCAAATAAATAAATAAATCTTTAAAAAAAAATTCAAATGGGAGCCAAACAAAAGCTCTAGGAAGTCAATAAAATATTACTGATCATTTATATCTGTTCTTGTACATTACATCTAGAAGAAATGCAAGAGTTAACTGAAGAAACCAGAGAAAGATGATCTAAAGAGAACACTGAGAAAAATATGTATATGGTAGAAGAGAAGTAGTAGTAAAAGTAAGAGTTAAAAAGAATGAGTTCGAAAATAGAAGACACTGCGATTTAAAAGCACTTGTCAGCTGACTCAACAAAAATCCTATGACTCAGAAACCTTTAACTGGTATGTGATAGTTGAAACTGTATTAACTACCATGCTCAATGTTCTGCCAGTATAGTCCCCAAGATCCAGTTTCTCCTTTCCAATTAATGATAGTTCTATTTAAAACCAAAGCCAACACAGCATACCCAACCAATACCCTAGGACATACCACAAAAGTCACCCTATAAAATTGCCAAAACTAAGTGACCCATCAGATGCACAAACCATCAAAGTGAGGTCACTAGCAGCATGAAAAAAATAGCATACTGCCTCCAAAGGAACAGACCAAAAAGAAAGAGAAATTGATGAACTGCCAAAGAATTCAAAATAACCACCTTAAGGAGATAAAAGAGAATAAAGGCAACTCAATGACATTAGGAACATAACTCATGATATGATTAAGAGATTGAGCAAAGAAATCTCTATCATAAAAAAAGAATCAATCAGAAGGAGGAGGAGGAAGATGAGGAAGTTAGAGAAGTTAAAAAGAAAAAAGAAAACTTTCAAGGCTTATCATTAAGCAAGCAAACATTTGCACTATGGGTGTTCTGGAAGAAGAGAAGGAGAAAGCATAGAAAAATTTATGCAGTGAGGCTGGCGTTGTGGCCCTGGTCTGAGGCACCTGGTATGAAGTGCCGGCATCCCATATGGACGCCGGTTTGAGACCTGGATGCTCCTCTTCCGATCTGGCTCTCTGCTATGGACTGGGAAAGCAGTAGATGATGGCCCAAGTCTTTGGGCCCCTGCACCCACGTAGGAAGACCTGGAGGAAGCTCCTGGCTCCTGGCTTCAGATTGGTTCAGCTCTGGCTGTTGCAGCTGTCTGGGGAGTGAACCAGCAGATGGAAGACCTCTCTCTCTGCCTCTGCCTCTCTGTGACTACCTTTCAAATAAATAAATAAATCTTTTAAAAATAATTTATGCAGTGAAACAATTGCGGAAAATTTTTCCAAATCTTGGAAAAGATACGTGTCAAAAATATGAGACAGAGAAATTTTAAAACAGTAAGAGAAAAGCATTGTGTCATCTACAAAAGAATACACATTAGAGTAACACTGGACTTATCAGCTGAACTCTTACAGGCCAGGAAAGAATGACATGAAATAATCAAAGTCCTAAAAGAAAAAAATTGCCAGCCAGGAATACTGTACTCAGCAAAGCTATCCTACAGAAATGAATGAGAAATAGACTTTCCATGACAGCCAAAAACTGAAGGAGGTCATCACTATTAGAAATGCTTCAAGGAGTCGTACATTAGAAATGAAAGGATGATAATGATCATTCAGAAAACACACAAAATAAAAAATCTCAATAGTGTAACAGATATACAAAACAAAGAGAAGAAAAACATATGATTCATATTTTACTTTTACTTTCCGAATCTGTTAAATATTTACTTAAGGTATCTTTCACCTTATGAATTAGGTCTATCGTTCTGTCACTTTGTCATTTTTTTTCTTGTACTAAGTTTTGACATCAGGGTTATATTGTCTCTTAAAAGGAGTTCAAAAGTGTTTGATCTGTCTCTCTTTTCTGAAAGAACATATTATTGTGCTATTATTTCTTCTTTAAATGTTCAGAATTCACCAGTGAAACTGTTTAGGATTTTAATTATCTCTCTCTCTTTTTTTTTTTTTAAGATTTATTTACTTATTTATTTGAAAGGCAGAGTTAAAGAGAGGCAAAGGCAGAGAGAGAGACAGAGAGGTCTTCCATCCGCTGGTTCACTCCCCAAATGGCTGCAACAGCTGGAGCTGGGCCAATCCAAAGCCAAGAGCATCTTCCGGGTCTCCCACATGAGTGCAGGGGCCCAAGCACTTGTGCCATCCTCTGCTGCTTTCCCAGACCATAACACAAGTGCAGCAGCTGGGACTTGAACCAGCACCCATATGGCATGCTAACACTGCAGGCTGCTTTACCTGCTACACCACAGCACCGGCCCCAGATTTTCGTTATCTCTTGGAGAAGATTTTAAAACTGAATTTAATTTTAAACACATTCACAAAAGATATTCAAAATGTTCTTTCCACGTCATTTTTCTGGATTTGTATTTTGAAGAAATAAGTGCATTTCACATAAAGTTGTCAAAACTATTGGCATCAGATTGTTTAATATCTTTAAATTAAAATAGGGCTACCTTATGATCCAGTAATCTCACTACTGGGCATATATCCACCCAAAATGAGGAGAGATCTATACTCCCATCTTTATTATAGTTCTATTTGTAATGGCCAAGAAATGAAGTCAACCTAAGTATACATCAACAATGAATAAATGTGTCTATTAACAAATAGATAAAGAAAATGCTGGCCGCGGCTCACTAGGCTAATCCTCCGCCTTGCGGCACCGGCACACCGGGTTCTAGTCCTGGTTGCCCCTCTTCCAGGCCAGCTCTCTGCTGTGGCCCGGGAGTGCAGTGGAGGATGGCTCAGGTACTTGGGCCCTGCACCCCATGGGAGACTAGGAGAAGCACCTGGCTCCTGCCTTCGGATCAGCCCGGTGTGCTGGCCGCAGCGCGCCGGCCATTGGAGGGTGAACCAATGGCAAAGGAAGACCTTTCTCTCTGTCTCTCTCTCTCTCTCTCTCACTGTCCACTCTGCCTGTCAAAAACAAACAAACAAACAAAAACAAAAACGATTTCTATCAGTCTTATCTAAGTCTAACTGAAGTCTCGTAAAGGAGTGGAGGAGACTGAATGCTAAAATGTGATAAAAAGTATAAATACACAGGTCCAAGAAACATAAAGAAAACTGCTCAGTTTCATCATAACCTAATTATTCAAAACCAGGAATAAACAAAAACTCTTAAAAGCAACCAGAGAAAACACACATATTACATGGAGAAAAACAAAGATATGTATGATATATTTCTTATAGGAACAATACAAATAAGACTACAATGAAGGAAAAAAAATCTTCAAAGAACTGAAAGCAAAAAAAGGCCTGTCAGCCTAGAATTCTATTTCTAGCAAAAAAATTTTTTTAAAGATTTATTTATTTATTTGGAAGGCAGAGTTACAGAGAGGTGGAGGTAGAGACAGAGACAGAGAGAGACAGAGAGAGACAGAGAGAGACAGAGAGAGTGAGAGAGAGAGGGGTCTTCTATCTGCTGATTCACTCCTCAAATGGCTACAATGGCCAGAGCTGGGCCAATCCAAAGCCAGGAGCGAGGAGCCTCCTCCGGGTGTCCCATGTAGGTGCAAGTGCCCAAGGCCTTGGGCCATCTTCCACTGCTTCCCCAGGCCATGGCAGAAAGCTGGATCAGAAGTGGAGCAGCCAGGACTTGAAGCGGTGCCCATATGGGATGCCGGCGCTTCAGGTAGTGGCTTCACCCACTATGCCACAGTGCCATCCTGGCAAAAATTTTTTAAAAATATATTTATTTGAAAGGCAGAGCAACAGAGAGAGAGGGAAAGAGCAAAAGCTTCCATCAACTGGTTCACTCCCCAAATGGCTAGAACAACCAGGGCTGGACCAAGCTAACGCCAGGAGCCAGGATCTCCATCCAGATCTCCTACATGGGTGACAGAGGCTGAACTACTTGAGCCATCATCTGCCACATTCCAAGGCACATTAGCAGGAACCTGAATCGGAAGCAAAGCAGCTAGGACTAGAATCAGTGTCTGATATGGGATCCCAGCATCCCAAATGGCAGCTTAACTTGCTGTGCCATAAAACCAGTCCCTAGCAAAAATATCTTTAAAAAATAAATGAGATATTTTCAGAGATACACAAGGTGAAAGAATTCATCACCAGCACACTTGCATTGTAAAAACTGGTAAAGTATTTCAGGCGAAGGAAAATGAAACCAGATAAATACAGATCAACAAGAACAATGAACAGAAATGGTAACTACATATGGGTAAATATGTGATTATTTTCTTATAATTAAATCTTTTTAAAAGATAATTGAGAGAAGACATTTGGTAAAGCAGTTAAGCTGTCACTTGTGATGCCCACATTCCATATCATAGGCCTGGGTTCAAGTTCTGGCTCCACTTTTGAGTCCAACTTCCTAGTAATGCACACCCTGAGAGGCAGCAGGTGATGGCTCAGGAAGTTGGATCTCTGCCACCCATGTGGAAGACTTGGACTGAGTTCCTATCTCCTGGCTTCAGCATGGCTCAGCCTTGACTGTTGCAGGCATCTGGGAAGTGAACCCGTGGATATGAGAACCCTGCTTGTCTCTCTCTCCCCCTTTCAAACAAAATAAAAATAACTGACTCCTCAAACAAAAAATAACAATATAACATGGAGTTTTGACACATGTAGAAGATATATTATAATAGTAGGAAGACTAGGAAAGGGAAAATAAAGACAAAAGTCAAAAAGAAAAACAAAAAGTCAAAGCCTGATCCTTGATGTTATTGCAGAGCAGCTGAACCTGTATTAACAAAAGTACCTTTCAACTTTTTTTTTTTTTTTTTTTAAAGATTTATGTACTTATTTGAAAGGCAGAGTGACAGAGAAAGAGGAAAGATCTTCCTTCACTGGTTCATTCTCCAAATGCCCACAACAGCCAAGGCTGGGCCAGGATGAACACAGGAGCCAGAATTCCAACAGGGTCTCCCACTGGATGGCAGAAACTCAAGGAAAGAGCCTTCATCTACTGTCTCCCAGGCATGCTGACGTGGTTGTCCCAAGCAGTAGCTTAACCCACTGCACCACAACACCAGCTCCTACCTTCCAATTTTTGATATGTGAGGAATAAGCATGTTTTATCAAATTTATAATTTTGTTGATTTACAATCATAAGCAATTCCAGCTGATACAATGCTCATAACAAAGGTAATATAACATTAATAAAGGATTCCAATGAAACTGATTATCAGTTGCCTCCAAGTTCTATAAACTCCTGTGACAAAAACCTGTGCAAAAGGAACACTTACCCATGCTGGGTGTGGTTCCTCCTTCTAATAAACCAGAACATAATTCGATCCGACCAGCACCTGTGATAAAAAAGCATTGCTTAAAACAATTTTTAAAAACAAGCTCTTAGGCAGCAAAGTTTCTATATTTTTTCTAAATTTAGGAGAGTCTCAGAAATTGTCTAAGAGAAATAAATTATAAAACTAAAGTGACTTTAGATAGAGTTAGACAGTGAGAGAGACAGAGAAGGGTTTTCCTTCCACTGGTTCACCCCCCCCAAAAATGGCCACTACAGCCAGAGCTAGCCAATCTGAAGCCGGGAGCCAGGCACTTCCTCCTGGTCTCCCATGCGGGTGCAGAGGCCCTAGTACTTGGGCCATCCTCCACTGCCTTCCTGGGCCAGAGCAGAGAGCTGGACTGGAAGAGGAGGTACTAGAACCCGGTGCCCATATGGGATGCCAGCACCGCAGAGGATTAACCAAATGAGCCATGGCGCCAGCCCCCAGAAGTGACTATTTTTAATCTCAACTATATTCTGCAACCCACATTGTATTATTTAGAGTTAAGCTAGCTCTCTTGGCCGGCGCCGCGGCTCACTTGGCTAATCCTCCGCCTGCGGCGCTGGCACCCCAGGTTCTAGTCCTGGTTGGGGCACAGGATTCTGTTCTGGTTGCTCCTCTTCCAGGCCAGCTCTCTGCTGTGGCCCAGGAAGGCAGTGGAGGATGGCCCAAGTGCTTGGGCCCTGCCCCCACATTGGAGACCAGGAGGAAGCACTTGGCTCCTGGCTTTGGATCGGCGCAGCGTGCTGGCTGTAGCAGCCATCTGCAGGGTGAACCAACAGAAAGGAAGACCTTTCTCTGTCTCTCTCACTGTCTAACTCTGCCTGTCAAAAAAATAAATAAATAAAGTTAAGCTATCTTTCTTAAAATTTTTTTATTACAGAGAAATTATTTAAAATGAAGAATTTCTGGATTCACCAGAGTGGAACATTGAAAAAAAATAACATAATCTTTTCCAAAAGAACTTTTTTTTTTTTTTTTTTTTTTAAAGATTTAATTACGTAATTGAAAGGCAGTGTTACAGAGAGGCAGAGGCAGAGAGAGAGAGGTCTTTCATTTGCTGGCACACTCCCCAAATGGCCACAAGGAACAAGGAAGTTTTTCTGAGTCTCCCATGTAGGTGCAGGTGCCCATCTTCTGCTACTGTCCATGGCCTTAGCAGGGAGCTGAATTAGAAGTAGAGTAGCCAGGACTTGAACCAGTGCCCATATGCGATGCCAGCACTGCAGGCAGTGGCTTTACCTGCTGTGCCACAGCGCCATCCCCTCAAAATAACCTTTTATTATTCTATCTTTAAAAAAATGAGGGACTGGGGGCTGGCACCGTGGCACCGTGGGTTAAAGCCCCAGTCTGTAGCGCCAACATGCCATATAGGTGCCAGTTCAAGTTCCAGCTGCTCCTCTTCCAATCCAGCTCTCGACTATGGCCTGGGAAAGCAGAAGATGGACCGAGTCCTTGAGCCCCTACACCCATATGAAAGACCCAGAAGCTCCTGGCTCCTGGCTTCGGATCGGCACAGCTCTGGCCTTTGTGGCTATCAGCAGATGGAAGACCTACCTTTCTCTCTCTCTCTGCTTCTGCCTCTCTGTAACTCTTTCAAATAAACAAGCAAATAAATCTTAAAAAAAAAAAAAAAAAAGAGGGGCTGGTATTGTGGCATAGTGCATTAAGTTGCTGACTGTGATGCCAGCATCCCATATGGGCACCAGTTTGTGTCCTGGCTACTCTACTTCCCATCTACCTCCCTGCTAATGGCCTGGGAAAAGAATTGGAAGATGGCCCAAGGACTTGGGTTCCTGGCTCTTGGTTTTGGTCTGGCCCAGCCCTGGCTGTTGCAGCCATCTGGGGAGTGAAACAGCCAGCAGATGGAAGATCTCGGTCTCTCCCTCTCTTTCTATAACTCTTACAAATAAATAAATAATCCTGAAAAAAATCTTAAAAAAAAAACCACACACACACAAAAAAAGGCAGGGCCAGCACTGTGGCATGGTGGGTAAAGCCTCTACCTGCAGTGCCAGCAACCCATATGGGTGCCAGTTCAAGTCCCAGATGCTCCACTTCTGATCCAGCTCTCTGCTATGGCCTGGGAAAACAACAGCAGATGGCCCAAGTTCTTGGGCCCCTGCACCTGCGTGAGAAGACCTAGAGGAAGCTCCTGGCTCCTGGTTTCTGATTGGCGCAGCTCTGGCTGTTGCAGCCATCTGGGGAGTGAACCAGTGGATGGAACACTTCTCTCTCTCTCTCTGTCCTCTGTGTAACTCTTTCAAATAAATAAATAAATAATTTATTTTTTTTAAAAGCAAACTTACTAACTCACTAATTTCAAGAATTTAAAAAAAATTCAAGAATAATGGAATCCTAGGGGCTGGTGCTATAGGGTAGTGGGTAAAGCCGCTGCCTGCCGTGCCGACATCCCAAATGGGCGCTGGTTGGAGTCCTGGCTTCTCCACCTCTGATCCAGCTCCATGTTAATGTGCCTGAGAAAGCAGCAGAAGATGGCTCAAGTCCTTAGGCCCTACACCCATGTGGGAAGGCCAGAAGGAGCTCCAGGCTCTTGGCTTCTGATCGGCCCAGCTCCAGCAGTTGTGGCCATTTGCGAGTGAACCAGAGGATGGAAGATATCTCTCTCTCTCTCTCTCTCACTCTCTAACTCTGCCTTTCAAATAGATAAATAAATCTTAAAAAAAAAAAAAAAAAAAAAAAAGAATAATGGAACCCTGAAAGTGAAAGGACTATCACACTACTGGAATCAGGTCCAAGGGTCTCAGAAACCAGCTTGAAGAGGTTCTTAACAGTCAGATACGACATTTTCAGCATCAGTAAGTAAAATAACTACAGTGGATTAATTCTAAATCTAGGTTCATAATGATATAAGAATTTACTGGAGCATAGAAAACAAATTCATTACTCTAAAAATCAGTATAAAAAAGAAGCATGCGGCCGGCGCCACGGCTCACTAGGCTAATCCTCCGCCTTGCGGTGCCAGCACACCGGGTTCTAGTCCCGGTTGGGGCGCCGGATTCTGTCCCGGTTGCCCCTCTTCCAGGCCAGCCCTCTGCTGTGGCCAGGGAGTGCAGTGGAGGATGGCCCAGGTGCTTGGGCCCTGCACCCCATGGGAGACCAGGAGAAGCACCTGGCTCCAGCCATCGGATCAGCGCGGTGCGCCGGCCGCAGCGCGCTGGCCGCGGCAGCCATTGGAGGGTGAACCAACGGCAAAAGGAAGACCTTTCTCTCTGTCTCTCTCTCTCACTGTCCACTCTGCCTGTCAAAAAAAAAAAAAAAAAAAAAAAAAAGAAGCATGCATCCTGCCTTTCTTGACAAACGCAATCTCAGCACAACCAGTTGATCAGGGGAAGTCAGACGCCTGACTCAAAGGATGAGCTGCATGAGGAAGGGAGGAGAGACATAATTTTCTAGGTTTTCTAGTTGCTTGTTTTGAAAGCATTACTAGGGCTTCTGAGGTCAGTTCACGGGATTCATTTTCAGACTCTTAAAACTGCCAACTGTCACACACTCTCCAATTTCTCCTACCTCCTCTTTCTGCATTCACTGCTGACTCCACTGAATCAACACACACTTCCATGAGAGATCCATTTGCTGCTCCTAAAATACAAAAACAAAGCAAATTCACTAGGGTACTATCCATCCAGACCAATCTGCCACAAATATTTTACATTTTGCTGCCAAAATTCCAATAGTGGAGAAACAAAAGAGTAAACTAGGACACATGAGTGCAGTAAATACTACATTAATTATGAAATTTATGTCTCAGGGCTATGAAATAGGTACACAGACATATGTATAAGAAATTACACCCAGAAAAATACATACTAAGTGCCAAATTAATTCTCCTAAAACACAGACTTCAACATAGCATTTCAACTTAGTTTTTTCCAATGCCTCTCAATGCCTAAAGAATACATTTAAACTTCCTTTACAAGGAACATTATGTTGAAAAGCAGGGACAGAGTTCAAATCCCAGTTCTACTGTCTGATCCTAGACAAGTTTTCTATAAAACAAAGTAGGTTTTACTTTCTACCTGAGTAATGAGAATTAAATGATATGGTTCATGTACGGTATATAGGACCCACTAAGAATTCAAAAAATGTTATCATCAATAAACTATGCACTATTTCTTCTTTATGTTTCCAGTTATCTCCAATCCCCATCCCTGATATTGTTTACTCCAGCTTCCTCACGCAGTCCTTTCAGCAACATCTTCAAATGCTCAATTTGCTAAAGCTCATGACAAATCACATTTCCATGATTTTTTTCTCTTTCCCAAAGAAGGAAATTGTATCTCCCTCTTCTGAACTCATACAAGTCTTCATGAGTTATGTTTCTCTTTAAAACACTAATTACAGGGCCGGCACTATGGCACAGTGGGCTAAAGCCCTGGCTTGAAGCGCCAGCATCCCATATGAGCGCTGGTTCTAGTCCTGGCTGTTCCTCTTCCAATCCAGCTCTCTGCTATGGCCTGGGACAGCAGTAGAAGATGGCCCAAGTCCTTGGGCCCCTGCACCCATGTGGGAGACCTGGAAGAAGCTCCTGGCTTCAGAACGGCACAGCTCTGGCCATTGTGGCCATCTGGGGAGTGAACAAGCAGATGGAAGACCTCTCTCCTGTCTCTACCTCTCTCAGTAACTCTTTCAAATAAATAAATCTTTAAAAAAAAATCCACTAATTACTTCTTCCTTGTATTATTTACGCAGTTAGGTGTCTGATCACTCTTACTGGAAGTAAAGTTCTTAAGTAAAATCTTTATGCAAGAAATCTTGATTATAAGTCAACAATAAGTAGTGTCTATCATGATACAAAAGCTATTCAAATGTTGATTCAAGGATGAATAATTACAAATTTATAAAAATCATGTCTTGGAGCCAGCATTGTGGTGTAGTGGCTTAAGCCACTGCCTGCAACACTAGATCCATATGGGCGTCAGTTCAGGTCCTAGCTGTTCCACTTCCAATCCAGTTCCCTGCTAACGCACCTGAGAAGCAGAGGAAGATGGCCTAAGTCCCTAGGCCCATGCACCCACATGGGAAACCCGGATGGAGCTCCTGGCTCCTGCCCCAGTCCCAGCTGATACAGCCATTTGGGGAGTGAGCCAGTGGATGAAGGATCTCTTTCTGTGTGACTCTGCCTTTCAAATAAAATAAATCTGTTTTTAAAAAATCATGTCATTACACTAAAAAGTGTGATGTTAAGAGTTTTTGAGGCTGGCGCTGCAGCTCACTAGGCTAATGCTCTGCCTTGCGGCGCCGGCACACCGGGTTCTACTCCCGGTCGGGGTGTCGGATTCTGTCCTGGTTGCTCCTCTTCCAGGCCAGCTCTCTGCTGTGGCCAGGGAGTGCAGTGGAGGATGGCCCAAGTGTTTGGGCCCTGCACCCCATGGGAGACCAGGATAAGCACCTGGCTCCTGGCTTCGGATCAGCACGGTGCGCTGGCCGCAGCGTGCTGACCACGGTGGCCATTGGAGGGTGAACCAATGGCAAAGGAAGACCTTTCTCTCTGTCTCTCTCACTGTTCACTCTGCCTGTTTAAAAAAAAAAAAAAGTTTTTGAGTTTTTTCTATCATTAAGCACATTTTTTTTAAAATTAAGAAACTGAACGCATCTTCATGTGATGATACCTGAATAAATGTTCGCCACTCACTGGGTGGTAGAATCTGGAATTATTTTCATTTTTACTTTTCTATGCTGACTTTTCTACCTAATATTGCTTTTACAATTCTAAAAGAGGCAATTTTTACTTTGAAAAACAAACAAAAGTCTGTCACTGCTAACATCAAATTATAACTGCCTTTGAAGATGCCTAACAGTTGCAAAGTGAGCCAATGTCAACCTACGCTGTTAACCAGCACCACTGCACTAGCTCCAAGTGGAGTTAGTGAGGCAGTGGTGACCATCTGCCTCACACAAACAAGGGTCCCGGGGCAGGCAGGCCTGGGTGCAGGTGGACACTAAAGGCTCTCATAGAAGGCAGAGCAAGGCCATCGTCCTAAGCAACAAAATTAGTTGCAGGAATGAAAGAAGGAAAATAATTTGTTTGAAGCCACAGCGCTCCAAGTGTGGTGGGTCAGGGAGCTCTGGAGACCTCTGAGAGTCTGAAAGGGTCTGTGGGGTGCCAATGGTTCCTAAATAATATGAACACTTTATGTTCCTTTTTCTCTCTCTCTCACAAGTTGAGTGGAGTTTTCAGGAAGCTACCTGACATGTTAGATTTAATGTAAAGTAGGTGGAGAATCCAGCTGTCATCCATTAGACGGCTTATCAAGTAGATTTGCAAAAACACCAAAAACGTTGGCCTTCTTTGGCTATTTTTGTTTTGTTTAGGAAGATTATTTTTCAAAACAATATTTATGTTCACATGTCATGGGCTTACTGTGGTTATTTTCTACTTATTCAACTAACAAAAATGTTTTAAATTTTCTTTTTCTTTCTGATATGGCCAAAACTGGTAGCTGTAATCGACAAAAAGAAAAACACCTTTGGGGGGTTTTTAATAGTTCTCAAGAGGGCAAAGGGTGTCCTGCGAGCAAAAGGTGCGAGAAACGCTCGTCTGAAGCACCCAGAGTTCGCCGAGGAGGAGGCGGGCTCTGATGAACTCCCTGGCACCAGCCAATGCCACCCTCGCCTGGCGCGGCGGGAAGAACGCGGGGCCCGCCACTGGGCAGCGGCGGCTCCGGGGCCGGCCGGGGGAGGCAGCGTCCTGGCGAGGGTGCGGGCGCTGCTGCTACCCTCGGGGGGCCACGCGGGGCGCGGCGCGTCGCCCAGAGAAGTGCCTCCCCTGGCACAGGTCGCACGACGGCACGTTGGGGCGCCGGACTCGAACCCGCACAACTGGCTCCACGGCCCGGCCGCTCTGGCGCGGCTCCTGGCGGCCTCGCGTTTCCACACGTTTAAAGCCGCCAGAGTAGAACGTGCCGCGCCGCGAGAAGCTGTGGAGACCACTCTGGGGGAACTCGCGACAAGGCACGACCCACGCCCGCCAGCGCCGAGGAGCCCCGTCGGCGGCCGCCCTCCCCCGTCACCTTCCGCACCGGCCTTCCCCGACGAGATCCGCGCCAGTTTCCGCTCCGAGGAGAGTCCCTGCCTCTTCATGTTTCCCGCGTTCCCTCGCTCGCCTCGGCTTTCCACGCCTCGCCTCGTTCCGCCGCGCGCGACCCAAGGAGCGCGTTCTCAGTGGCTGCGCGCGGCCCTGCGCGGCCCCGATGCCCGCGACCCAGAAACCCCCGCGAAAGCGGACTCGTCGGCGCAGGCGCACTGACTGCTCGCTTGATTCCGCATGGCCCGGAAGTACTCGCCCTCCCGGTAGCGGAGAAGGGAGACCCTAGGGCGCTTTGGCCGGCGGCAGCTGTGCGCGGTTGTCACCATGCAGCGGCTGCTTGTGCCGTCCTTGAAGGCTTTGCTGGGGGGCCGGGGTCTCCCGCTGCTGGTTCCTAAGGCAGCGCCCGGAGCACAGGTACACCGCAGCAGACTTGGATCACGGGAGCGGGTGTGCGGTGAAAGGGCCGGCATAAACATCAGATTTCTGTACTCCCTTCATTGCATCCGTATTTCCTTGTGTCTAGAGGCCTAAGCAGGAATCTAACCTTCCGCTTGCTAACCGTGTGATGTTCACCAAGTTAACCCTTCTGTACCTCAATTTATATATCTGTAAAATGGGAATAACACTACCTACTCCGTAAGGCTGTATAACCAAGGTACATCAAACCTTAAGCACGTGGTATAAAGGTCAGTAATTTCTAGTTTTAGTTTTGCTAAGATCCCCCAAAACAGTCAGATTAGGAACCACTTTATAACCCCATTCTGTAGAGAAGGACATTGAGTCTTTTTTTTTTTTTTTTTTTTTTGGACAGGCAGAGTGGACAGTGAGAGAGACAGAGAGAAAGGTCTTCCTTTGCCATTGGTTCACCCTCCCATGGCCGCCGCGCCGCTCAGTTGCTCAGTTAATTCGAAGTAGGAAACTGAACATGGATCCTTTTACTCTTAAAGACAGAGGCAGAAGTGGGCATGTATTCACTTAACTAATAATCACTGAGTGATTTTTTACAAAGTTATTTGAGAGACAGAATCAGATGTCCCTAAGGGCTGGGCCTTGTTTTGGATGGAGGAATGCATTCCAGGTCTCCCACGTGGGTGGCAGAGACCCTGCTCCTGGAGCCATCATTGCACCTTAGAGGGTGTGCATTAGCAGAAAGCTGAAATCAGGAGTGGGAGCCAGGATCCCAACCCAAGTGCTCCGATAAGGGTGACACCCACTCCGTGTTGGATGATTTTTTTGTGTGTCAGGTACTGGGAAAAGATACTACAAGGCTGCTGCCCCGGAGCAAGTGATAGTTAATCCATTTGCTGAATATTATTAAGGGTCTGTTAGGGAAGGGAACTATGGAAGTAGGAGGGAAAGAACAAGACCGACCAGACCCTCCACAGGTGAACGGGAAGGTACATGGCAGTGCGGTGAGAGTGACCTGTTGCTGACCTTGCAGGGTCTGGAAACACTTCCCAGAGGAGGTGGCAGACAAACTGAGATTCGCAGTTTCTGATAACAGTCAAAGGACAGGGAGAAATCATGTTTAAAGACCTAGAGGAGAGAGAAAATAATCCCTATTTAGGTGTCTGGAGGAAGTATGCGGAGACCAGACAATGCATGTAATGTGGGGATGGATCGGTGCAAGGCAGGAAAACCAGTCGGAAGGTGGATGCAGTAATCCAGATAGGAGATGACGGTTTACCAGGCAGAGCATTGGGATACAGCCATTCAGGGACTTCATTCTCGCCAGTGGGGCTGAGTGTGGACAGCAGCCTTTCCCTGTTTCTCCAGCTGTAATGTGTCTGTCTCCATCCTTAGTGTGGTTGCAGCTGTGGCATCAGGCGCCCTTTGAAGCCAGGGCAGTACAGTACCATCCCTGAAGTAGCTTTGCGGTCTGGAAGTGGTACAGATTCCCTTCCCTCAAAGGCTGCTGAGCGAGTGGTGGGCCGATGGCTCCTGGTCTGCAGTGGGACAGTGGCTGGAGCAGTTATTCTCGGTGGAATAACAAGGTGAGTAATTTGGGTCATCGGTAGAAGCACAGGTAACTGAGAGGAAAAGGACCTTAGGGATCATTTAGGTAGCCTCTTGTTTTACAAAACAAGAAATTGAGGCCCTAAAGAGGGAACATGGCTGATCACTTACCCTTCTATAGAATAGTTTAGTGGTTTGTTTTTTTTTTTTTAAATAAAAGATTTTATTTATTTGTGAATTTGAAAGCCAGAGTGACGGAGAAAGGGATCCATCCAGAAAGAGATCCATCTTCCATCTGCTGCTTCACTCCCCAGTTGGTCGCCATAGCTGGGGCTAGGCCAGGCTGAAGCCAAGAGCCAGGGGATTCCAAACAGGTCTCCCACATGAGTAGCAGAGGCCCAAGTGCTTGGGCTGTCTTCTACTGCCTTCCCAGGCACATCATCAGGAACCTGGATTAGATGCAGAGTGGCTGGGACTCAAACCAGCACTCTGATATGAAGTGTTGGAGCCAGCAGCAGCTACACACAAAACCAGCCCTAGGCTTAGTATTTTATTGGGAATCTTTCGTGAAGACTGGTTTAGCTGTGTATTGCTTGTATATATTTTTGTTCTGCGGTCAATATTCAAATTGTCTCATACCTTTTTTCTTTTATTATTTTTTTTGTTTGTTTTTGAAAGACAGATAGCTAGAAAGAGAGAGAGAGAGCTCCATCTGCTGGTTCACTCCCCAAATGCCCACAGCAGGTAGGGCCAGGCCAGGCTAAAACTAGGAGTCTGTAACTCAGTCCAGGTCTCATGTGGGTGGCAAGGACTAACAAAACCCAAGTGTTTGAGCCATCACTTGCTGCCTCCTGGGGTGCACATCAGTAGGAAGCTGGAATCAGAAATGGAGCCAGGACTCAAACAGGCTCTCCAATATAGGACATGGGTGTCCCAAGTGGTATCTTTTTTTCAGAGTTTTATTTATTTATTTGAGAGGTAGAGTTACATACAGTGAGAGGGAGAGATAGAGAAAGGTCTTCCATCTGCTGGTTCACTCTCCAAATGGCCGCAGCGGCCAGAGCTGCGCTGATCCGAAGCCAGGAGCCAGGGGCTTCTTTCAAATCTCCCACGTAGGTTCAGGGGTCCAAGAACCTGGGCCATCCTCTACTGCTTTCCTAGGCTACAGCTGAGAGCTGGATCGGAAGAGGAGCAGCTGGGACTAGAACTGGCGCCCATATGGGATGCTGGTGCTGCAGGCGGAGGATTATCCTACTGTGCCTCGGAGCCGGCCCCGCCAAGTGGTGTCTTTAACCACTGCCTGCCCCAAACACCCACCATAAAACTTTCTTCCCAGTTTAAATTAAACCCAAATAAATTCCATATGTCACAATGAGTTCATGTCTCTTTAAAAGAAACATTACAGATTCAGACTCTCTTGCTTCCTCTGCTTTGTAGACTTTTTTATTGTTGAAGAAACCAAGTCATTCATTCCATGGTTCCTCTGGATTTTGCTGACTGCATTCTGTGGTGATGTTTAACAAGTCTGTTTGTTCTCTGTACTTCCTACAATAGGTATTTGCTTCATGAGCTTCAGGTTGGGAATGAGAGGGTAAAATGGTTCATAGGTGATTAGCACATTTGTGAATATCTGATGTCTATTACAGATGTCAACACATTGATTACCATTGCCTGGTCCATTATTTAGAGTTGCAAAATTTCAATATTTTAGTAAAGGGAAACTTTTCCCATCAGCATTTTGGTTATCCCAAGGCACTGTTTACATAGGAAGGCAGGATAAATATTTGCTGCTTTCTCTTTATTTACCGGTTTTCAAAATAATGGTTTCTAAGGTCTTACAAAGGCAACAAATAAAGTATTTGAGATTTAAAGTGGCATTATGAGTTCACAGGTTTAAACACATTCGCTGATTTTCAGTCCATTGTGATGATGGTGTTGATGACTTGCTCACATTGTCTCATCTTTAGTTAGTGGGAATCTCTTTAATTTGGCTCTGACATCATTTTGACAGGGCCCTAGTTACCTTGGATAGCTTCCTTGCTTCTTCTGTGATAAGATGTTCCAGGCTCATCTTGTATGTTTCCTGCCTCAGGCCTAAAATCAGGTTTTACTTTAGGAACCTTAACTCCTTTTGGTGAAGATGCTTTCTGGTTTAATAAAGGATGTTTCCCTCAAATTCTGTACATATTCTCTGCTTTTATGTCAAGATTCCTCATGTGTTATGTAGACTGTTATGGCAAACTGCAACAAATTTGAGTTTTATATCTTTAAATTCACTCAGGGATTTAAACCTATATACTGTAATAAATCTCTTTCCCCTGTATAAATAAAGTTGGTTAAGCATTTAGTCAACATTTCTTGATGTAAGGGTTAGTTTTGACTGTGAAGGAATGCTAGTGAAAGAAAAAAGTGGGAAGAGTTGAGTGAAAGAATAGAATAAGAGTTTAAAGAAATTTGTACCTGATAACAGTTGTCTCTGAAAAAATTCTAAGTAGTAGGAGAGAAAGGTATTGAAAGAAAAAAAACAGTGAAAGGATGTGTTTACTTGCAGTGGGGTGAAATTCCAACCTCCTTATCTCCATAAGCCATTTCTGAGTAATTCATCACATACATACTCCAAAATTTTTCCTTATCCCAAGGTTAACAGAGTCTGGCCTCTCAATGGTAGACTGGCATTTAATAAAGGAAATGAAGCCACCTACAAGCCAAGAAGAGTGGGAAGCAGAATTCAAAAAATACCAGCAATTTCCTGAATTTAAAATGTAAGTATTAGAGAAAATTGGGGTAAATATCCCACTATGCCAGTTCAGTTTTTTGTTTATTTAAAATCCTTCAGGGGGCCAGCGCTGTGGCACAGTGGGTTAACACCCTGGCCTGAAGGGCTGGCATCCCATATGGGCACTGGTTCGAGACCTGGCTGCTACACTTCTGATCCAGATCTCTGCTATGGCCTGAGAAAGCAGTAGAAGATGGCCCACGTCCTTAGGCCTCTGCACCCGTGTGGGAGACCTGGAAGAAGCTCCTGGCTCCTGGCTTCGGATCGGCATAGCTCCAGCCATTGCAGCCAGCTGGGGAGTGAACCATCAGATGGAAGTCCTCTCTCTCTCTCTCTCTCTGCCTCTCCTCTCTCTGTGTAACTCTTTCAGATAAATAAGTAAATCTTTAAAAAAAAAAACAAAACTTCAGAATAGTTAGATTCTTTTCTTTTAAAAAAATTATTTGTTTCAAAGGCCAAGAGACAGATCTCCCATCCACTGGTTCACTCCCCAAATGCCCACCACAGCCAGGGCTGGACCAGGCAGAAGCCAGGAGCCAGGAACTCCATCCAGGTCTCCTCCATCAGTGACAGGAACCAGCTACTTGAGCCATCACCCACTGCCTCCCAGCGTGCCTATTAGCAGGAAGCTGGAATTGAGAATAGGGCTGGGACTTGAACCTAGGCACTCTGATATGGTATGTGGGCATCCCAAG
Organism: Oryctolagus cuniculus; assembly: GCF_051225735.1. Classification (NCBI taxonomy): domain Eukaryota; kingdom Metazoa; phylum Chordata; class Mammalia; order Lagomorpha; family Leporidae; genus Oryctolagus; species Oryctolagus cuniculus. The sequence goes on from NC_142881.1 coordinate 30,240,994, forward strand.
TGGTGTCTTAATTGCTATACCAAACACCTGCCCCCAGATTTCTTTATTTCTTGATCTTCAGTTCAGTTATATTTAGTCATTTGCTTATTCTACAGCTACAATTCCAAAGTCATTCTTTAGAAAAAAGAAGATTGATCGATTTAAAAAGCAGTTACAAAGAGAAGGACAGACAGAGTGCATCTGTCTGCTGGTTCACTACCCAGATGGCTGGGCCAGCCTGAAGCCAGGAGCCTGGAACTCCATCTGGGTCTCTCACCTGGGTAGCAGGGGCCCAAGCACTGGGCCATCTTCCACTGTCTTCCAGGTGCATTAGCAGGGAGCTGGATCAGAAGTGGAGCAGCTGGGACTTGAACCACTGCTTATATAGGATGCCAGTGTCTCAGGTGTTAGCTTAACCTGCTGCACCCCAACACTGGCCCCTACAAAGTCATTCTGAGGAAGAGGGCAGAACCAGGCTACAAGACTGAGAATGTTTCTGTATTCCATTGGGAAATAATAATCACATAGATGTTTCCTCTTTTTTCATTTTTGACTTCCCATTTTACCCAGCCTGAATCATAACATGACATTGGCAGAATTCAAATTCATCTGGTACATGGAGTACTCACATCGGATGTGGGGTCGCATTGTAGGCCTTGCATACATCCTGCCTGCTGCCTACTTTTGGAGAAAGGGCTGGCTCAACCGTGGCATGAAAGGACGTGTTCTTGCCCTCTGTGGCTTAGTCTGCTTCCAGGTAAGACTTATTCAAGGTTGTGAAACCAGAGATGCTCCCAGGAACTTCCTACTTGGCATTGTTTTCTTTCTAAAAGAGTTATTTATTTATTTGAAAGAGTTACACAGAGAGAGGAAGAGACAGAAAGATCTTCTATCCACTGGTTCACTTCTCAATGGCCACAATGGCCTGGGCTGGGCAAGGCCGAAGCCAGAAGTCAGGAGATTCTATCAGACCTCCCACATGAGTGCAGAGCCCCAAGTACTTTCCAAGCACTTTTTTCCTGGGCTGCTTTCCCAGGGACATCAGCAGGGAGCTGGATCAGAAGTGGAGCAGCCAGGTCTCAACTGGTGCCCATACAGGTTGCCGGTGTTACAGGCAGCAGCTTTACCCGCTATGCCACAACACCGGCCCGTTGGCATAATCTTTAAGGAAGTAATCTTTGAGGCACTCTAACAGAGTGGATAAGAGTATGCATTTTAGTGTTACTGGCTTGACTTCAAGCCCTAGCTCTGCCACTTAGGCCGAATTAGCTTATCTCTTTAAGCTATGATTCTCTTACCTGTAAGTGGGGATAATAATAATAGTACTTACTGTTTTTTCTTATGTGAATGTCACTATTGTGTGAGAAAGTGGGACCCTGTACTTCAATTACTGAAGCAAATAGGGAAATTCCAGGGGGCAGGCTGCTTGGGACACCTGCTTCCCATATTAGACAGCCTGGCTCAAGTCCCAGCTCTGCTTTCTGTTCTGGCTTCCTGCTAACTTGTACTCGTGGGAGGCAGCAGATGATGACTCAAGTCCCTGCCACCCACATTGGAGACCCTGATTGAGTTCCCAGCTCCTGGCTTTGGCCTGGCCCAAACCCAGCTGTTGCATTTGGGGGAGTGAACCGGTGGATGGGAAATCTGTCTGTCTCTTTCTCTCTGCCTTTCAAATAAATATATTTTTTAGGAAGAAAAAAAAAGGAAAGTTCCAAAAGAGAAACATTTTATAGGATGTAGGATCTTAGAATACAGATGTAGTTGAGAGATAGTCAAGTATAAATGCTGATTAAAATCATGTAAGTTGAACTCCTCTTAAGGAAAAGAACTTTGAAAGACATAGTTAAGAGCTTGGTAAAACTGAGAGCCAAGAAAAGGAATTATGAGAGAAGACACATAGAAGTATCTGTTACCAGTTATAGAGGACATAAAGGAGAGTATCAGAACATCAAAGAAATATCAAAATTTGATCAGTAGGTTCATTTTACTCAGAAGTGGTAAGGAGTCAGTTAGATGGGATTAAAGAGGGAAATGAGAGAGTAGAGGCCATAGACATAGATAACAAATTAAACAGTAATAAGTCTCATTGTAACTAGAGAAAGGTAGATGGAACAAAATGAGAGTTAATATTTTTGAACTAAAACACTAAAATTCCCAGGGAGGCAGAAACAGAAGACGTTGAATAGGATTCTAGGAGGAAGAAGGCAGGGGATGGTGGATCACATGGTGTTCTTCAGCTTCCAGTGTCTCATGCAGATGAAATCAAACCAACTAGACTATCCAGGGAAGTCTTGAGAGGGTAAAGAAATGCCCAAAATGATTTCCTAAAGAGTAAATATTTGAAGTTCATAGGAGAATCTTACCTAATTGACCTGATTCTACTGGCTTGGGAGGATGGGGTTGCAAGGATTGTATCTTACCTGATATGATTAACTATCAGCCGACTGGTTAATTGAAAAAGCCAACTAAAGCAAAGAATCATAGAACATACTATAAACTTTTATTTTTTTTTATTTTTTATTTTTTTTTATTTTTTTTGACAGGCAGAGTGGACAGTGAGAGAAAGAGACAGAGAGAAAGGTCTTCCTTTGCCGTTGGTTCACCCTCCAATGGCCGCCCCGGCCAGCGCGCTGCGGCCGGCACACCACGCTGATCCGATGGCAGGAGCCAGGAGCCAGGTGCTTTTCCTGGTCTCCCATGGGGTGCAGGGCCCAAGCACGTGGGCCATCCTCCACTGCCCTCCCTGGCCACAGCAGAGAGCTGGCCTGGAAGAGGGGCAACCGGGACAGAATCCGGTGCCCCAACCGGGACTAGAACCCGGTGTGCCGGCGCCGCTAGGCGGAGGATTAGCCTAGTGAGCCGCGGCGCCGGCCCATACTATAAACTTTTCAACTTAAATGTGTACTTTCATCACTAACTTAAAAAAAATTAATAAAAGGTCAAGATCATTTCTTTGAGTCCCAACACTGGAGTTCAACTTCAAATCTCTTATAAATATACAAATTATGGTTTCCAGTTTCATTTTCCTTAAAGAAGAGTGGGAACTTAGAGATTTGCAAAGTAATCTGCATGCAAAGCCTTACAATTTTTATTGTTCCCAATACTTTTATAATTGTCTTATTTTCATTTAACTGGACTATAGTTGTTTTGAGAAAGTTACTTTTATTAAGCTTTTCTAAAATTTTCATAAGATCAACTCTCTTTTTAAAAAATATTTAAAACAATGTATTTATTTGAAAGGCAGAGAGAGACAGAGACAGAGATCTTGCATCTGCTGGTTCACTCCCCAGATGCCCACAACAGTCAAGACTGGGCCAGGCTGAAGCCACCAGCCTGGTACTCAATCCGGGTCTCCCATGTGGATGAAAGGATCTAAGCCCTTGATCCTCTGCTGCCTTCCAGAAAGCTGGAATCAGAACTGAGTAGGGACTAGAACCAAGCACCCCAGTAGGAGATGTGGGCATCCCAAGCAGCATCTTAATTGCTGGGCCAAACTCCTGTTCCTGGATTACATAATGTTAAAAATCTATCAACTGTTTGTAGGGTTTTGCATGCGGATAGATTTTTGTGCCCTTTTCTATATTTGAATTGTACATTAGTCAAGTGCTAATGCAAACAGAGGTTAAGCACTAATGGTGCTGTATATCTTGAGTATATGGGAGAATAGGGAAAGGAGGGGTTTGATATGGAATACTCCTGATAATGTGCTTCTGATTAAAGCCAGACAGTTCCAACCTTGTTTAATGGCCTACTCTTTTGGGTTCTAGGGTCTGTTGGGATGGTATATGGTGAAAAGTGGATTAGAAGAAAAACCTGACTCCTATGACATCCCTCGGGTTAGCCAGTACCGCCTCGCTGCCCACCTGGGCTCAGCCCTTGTTCTTTATTGTGCCAGCCTGTGGACCTCACTGTCACTGCTGCTTCCTCAGCACAAGGTGAACATCCATCCGTGTATTGCTGCCACCTCCATATAGATGCTGAGGGGATCAGGGAAACAGAAGTTCTGGGTCCAGGTCCAAATTCATAGGTTCCCTTAAAGGAGTATCTTACTACCACAAACTAGATTATTTCCAAAGTTTAGAGGAACACTGAACTTTGGGACATTGGATAGTTTTGGAACTGCAGAGTAAAATGTGTGTTTATTTTGATGAGCTGGAACAAATCTCTGAGAGTAAAATTAACATAGGGCTGCATTATTTTTAAGAACTGTGATAACAAATACTGGAGTTTACTATCTTAACCCTTTTTAACTGTATAGTTCAGTAGTGTTAAGTACAGCTAAGCATCGCTTGACGATGAGGATACACCCTGAGAACTGAATCATGAGGTGATTTAGCTCTTGGGCAAACATCATAGAGTATACTTAGATAAACCAACACAGCTACCAAGTCACCGCGCATTATGATCTTAGACCACTGTCCTGCCATCCATCTTTGGGCCCAAACATCATTAAGTAGCATGTGACTACATTCATGTTTTTGTGCAACCCCTCTCCAGAACTTTTTCATACCCATTAAATGTTAACTCCCCCTTCTTCTTCCCCTAGTCCCTGGAAACTACCATGCTACTTTTGTTGTGTCAATGAATGTAACTCCTCTAGATACCTGATATAAGTAATTCAGTATTTGTCTTTTTGTGACTGACTTGTTCTCCAGGTTCATCCATGCTGTAGCATGTGTCAGAATTGCCTTCCTTTTGAAGGCTGACCAATATCCCATTGTATATACCACATTTTGGGCTTGGCCTTCCAGCTCCTGCTGCCTCTCAGAGGTCCTGCAATAGTTTTTCTGAAGGATTTTTCTCTTATTTAGTTGCCTGAAACCCGCCAGCTCCTGTGGTTAAGACGCTTTGCTCATGGAACAGCAGGTCTAGTGTTTCTCACAGCTCTCTCAGGTATGACTCTTCTTGTCAAAGGTGGCCTGTTCTGTTCCACTGTATGGTGGGGTCTCTTCCCTAATGCTTTGCAACTTCCTTCTGCCTCTTCCTATTTCCCTTTCACACCTGTCTCTCATTCCCACCATCTTCACCATGTTTTCTAGTCCTTTCTCCCTTCCAAAAAATCCCACTTTCCTGGCAGTTGAACAGGACTGTTGAACATCTGCCTACGTCCAAACTGCCTACGTTCAAATCCTGGCTTCCCCACCTCTGAATTGTACGACCTTGGTGAGCTGTGTAACTCGCTGAGCCTCAGTGACCTCACCTGTAACGTGCTGATGATGACAGTGGTATGAGTAATACATGTGATGTATTTACAGCAGTACCTGGAACATAGCAAAGGCTACATAAGCATTAGCTGTTATTATTACGTAAACATTATTGTTAATATTACACCAAGATGGGTCCGATGAAAGTCCTACCTTCAAAGCTGGTCAGATAGGGAGTTGACTGGGGCAGAGACCAGCACAGGTTTTTCCTCACATGTAAACCACACCCCCACCTGTGCCTGTCTAGAACTGCACTATCCAGTAGCAGAATCAGTCACTTCATGGATTAAATTAAGATGAAATGGAAGTGTTAGTTCTTCAGTCACGCTAGCTCATTCCGAGAGCTCCTTTCTATTACCACAGAAAGTTCTGTTGGCCAGCACTGCTCAAAGTAAAAATAATACTGATTCGAACCAGTGGTTTTAAGTTTTTTTTGTTTTTTTTTTTTTTTATTTCTTTGTTCTTTCAATAAATATTTATTGAGCACTTGGGGAAGTCAGATAGTTTCAGATGGTATTCAGTGCTGTGAAGAAGCGGCAGGATAAGGGGGTGGAGAGAGACGGGGAAGGGGAGAATCGTTTTCTGTGGGATCATCTGGCGAGATCCCCACAGGTGACACTGAGAGGAGACCCAGAGAAGTGAGGGAGTGAATCGTGTAGCCATCTGGGGAAAGAACATTTCTAAAACAGATCAGTGGTAATCAGGGGGGATGACTCCGAGTCATTAGGGGAATTTTACCAAATGTGCCTCCTCCAAGCACCAGCGGAGGCTGCCAGAGTCTAAGGGTGGGGACAGGTGTTGGTGCAGTTTTTCTTTTTTATAAAAGTTCCCAAAGTGATTGTGATGTATATTTCTGTGTTCGAAAAGTCCTATTGTAGATGTTTTATTATTCTCTATTCTTTGTCTAACTCTGGGATAATGGGCTTTTCTATGTCAGAACTAGGATGCGGTCTCTTCCTCTCACTTTAATAAATTTCTCTTTACTTTGGAACACAGGAGCTTTTGTGGCAGGGCTGGATGCTGGGCTTGTTTACAACTCCTTCCCCAAAATGGGAGACTCCTGGATCCCAGAGGACCTCTTCACCTTCTCCCCGGTGCTGAGGAATGTCTTTGAGAATCCCACCATGGTGCAGTTTGACCACCGGATTCTGGTAAGCACAGCTGGCGGCTTCCTGCTGCTGTATACGGCGCCTTGCTCAGGCCATGGGATGTCAGTGGAGCAGGACCAGAAATGCCAGGACCAGTTGTCTGATCTGATGTTTCTGGCCTCATTATTCCACTTGTTTCAAGCAAATCCTAGCTTTCGGGACATTTCCAGCTTCTTAATGTTCGAATGTGGCATTTACCACCTGGCAGGTGATGGCCTTCCTCAGTCCCACACACACAGAGAGTCATTTCAGCAGAAATGTGGTGAGAAGAGTGCGGTAACTGGCTGTCAGTGCTGAACTAGAACCCAGAGGAGCCAGGAGCTTTTCATTTTATTAATGCTAGTATGGTGGTATTCCAAAAACTTGGTGGAAAATGGAATTAAAAGATGTTTATTTGGTGCAAAAATATTTGCAATCCATGCATAGTTTTTTTCATAATATACATTTTCCATGAACTTTTTGAGGATCCCTCTATGCATGGATTTCAAAAATTTTTGAACCAAAGTAAACTCATCTTTTAATTCTATTTTCCATGAACTTTTTGAGGTATCCTTGTGTATAGTGAGCATCTGCTATGAGCCATGTTAAGACTGGCCTGGCAGCCTGGGCATGATGGATCGGAGCAGGACGATATCAGCACCCAGAGCTCAGAAGCACCAGTGCCAGGCAGAGATGCCAGGCAGAGCAGTGGGGGCAAGGCTGTGAAGAGGATGGGACCTGAGAAATGTTTTAAAGGAACAGACTTGCTAAGGTTGGTAATAAAGGTGAAGAAAGATCAGAGGGAACCAAAAGTTCCTTCCTGCCTCGTTTATAACACGACGGACACAAGTAGAACCGTCAGAGTGAGTGTTGGGCCAGAAGGGGGCTGGGGCTGGGGCCACTTACCCTATGTGGGCTTAGTCCCCACCTCCACACGATATGTGAATTTTTATATTGATTTATTTGAAAGGCAGAGTGATAGGGATGGAGAAAGAGAAAGAGAAAAAAAAAAGAAAGGAGGAGGAAGGGAGAGACTCTTTCATGCATTGGTTCACTCCCCAAATGGCCACAACAGCCAGATCTGGGCCAGAGCTAAGCCAGAAGCCAGGAACTCTGTCCTGGTCTTCACATAGGTGGATGAAGTTCCTGGCTCCTGGCTTCAGCCTGGCCCAGCCGTATCCCTTGTGGCCATTTGGGAAGTGAACTAGCAGATGGAAGATATCCACCTTTACCTTTCCCTCTTGGTAGGTCTGCCTTTCAGATAAATAAGTAAATATCTTAAAAAAAAAAAAAAAATTACTGAGAGGGAGTGTTAAGTGACAGAAGCAGAAACTTTGGTGGAGCCCTGGAGGACAACACCAACATTTAAGGGGAAGCTGAAGAGGCCCCTGGAATGGACTGCGGGAAGTGCAGGCTGGGACAGGAGTGGACTTGATGGCTGCTTGGTGGTTCCAGAGGAGAAGCCCTGTAAGGTAGGTTCCTGGCAGGTGAGTGCAGAGCTGGCACTGTGAAGTCTTTCCTCCCCACAGGGAATCACTTCAGTCACTGCCATCACCGCGCTCTACTTTCTCTCCCGGAGAATGCCCCTTCCCCGAAGGACCCGGATGGCAGCAGTGACACTGCTGGCGTTGGCATATACACAGGTATAAACCACCTCTCTGGTCTGATGGTATCTCTGAAAGGTAAAAAGGAGAGGTGGCGTAATAGGAGAAACTATGTTCAATATTTAAAACAGACTAAAAGGTTAATAACCAAAAAATAAGTAAGGAATATCAAAACACCATTCTCAGAAGAAGAATCAGAATGGCCAGTAAACATGAAAAGCTGTTTGGTCTCTCTCCTAATCAGGAGTAAATTAAAGCAATGACTACCATTTTGTGGCAAATTGGAAATAAATGAAAAAAAAGGAGATAATCAGGTATTGGAATGGGTACAGGAAAATAGTTATCTTTTTTTTTTTATTTTTTATTTGACACATAGAGTTAGACTGTGAGAAAGAGACAGAGAGAAAGGTCTTCCTTCTGTTGGTTCACCCCCACCCCTGCAAATGGCCGCTACGGCCGGCGCGTTGTGCCAGTCCAAAGCCAGGAGCCAGGTGCTTCCTCCTGGTCTCCCATGCGGGTGCAGGGCCCAAGTACTTGGGCCATCCTCCACTGCCTTCCCGGGCTACAGCAGAGAGCTGGACTGGAAGAGGAGCAACCAAGACTAGAACCCGGCGCCCATATGGGATGCCGGTGCCGCAGGCGGAGGATTAACCAAGTGAGCCACAGTGCTGGCCCCCGAAAATAGTTATCTTAAAATATTTCTGGTGAGAGCATGAGTTGGCAAAGCTTTTTCAGAGGACAATTTGGCAATTTCTTTTAAACACTAAACATACAATCCTGTGGTCCAGTATGTTATTAGTGTCTGCTCTAGAAACACACACTGATGTGTAAAGAGTCTTGTGTAAGGAAATTCACTGTAGAATTGCTGTGATAGGAAAATGGAAAACATCGTGTTTAACTAAACAATGATAATACATGCCTACTGTGCCACTAAAATAGTATCTTAAGATTTATTAAGTGAAAAACAAAAGCATTAGCCTATTTTTTAAAACACAAAACTTTGTCAACAATTACACTAAAGTAGGAATGAGCAGAAACTGGTCACAGTAACTATTTTTGGGGAACTGAGGCGAAGAATTACTATGGGGAATTTTAAGGTTTCTCTATCTTGTTTGAATTCCCTTCGTTTTAAGTACACTTGTGAATGAAGTTGTATTTTTTTAATGTGTTGATGGGAGCAGGTGGAGGCCCACACCCTGTCATGATCCATCTGGACCTGTGGTTACTACTTTTCCTTTGCTTTCTCCCCTAACAGGTGGGCTTGGGCATCAGCACTCTGCTGATGTATGTGCCGACTCCATTGGCTGCCACTCACCAGTCAGGTTCCTTGGCTCTGCTCAGCGGAGCCCTTTGGCTCATGCACGAACTCCGAAGAGTCCCAAAGTAATTCACAGAGGATCAGCGTCCTAGGACCAAAACTGACAGGCGTCTTTCATCCACTGCATCACTCCCCAAATGCCAACAACAGGCAGGGCTGGGGCAGGCTAAAGTCAGAACCCAGAACTCAATCCATGTGGGTGGCAGGAACCTTGAGACATCACCTGCTGTACTTGAGACATCACTTGCTGCCTTGTAGGATGCAGATCAGCAGGAAGCTGGACTGGAAGTGGGGTAGCAGGACTTGAACCAGGCACTCTGATGATGGGACGTGGGCATCCCAGGTAGCAACCAAACCACTACACCACATGCCCATGCCAAAACTTTATTTTTTAAATCAGTGATTTGGATGTCAGATTTGAAGATGGAAAAGTCCAGCATCGCTAATATAATAGATGACAGAGGCAACTCAAAACAGCTCCAGAGTGCTCTTTGGCTCATGATTCATTTCCTAGGACTGAAACTGCTTTTGAGAGCTCACCAGAAAGCACAAGGACTTGAAATTAAACAGATTATATGGATTCAGTGTAGTCATTTGAATAAAGTAATTTATAGAAGTTTGGGTGAAGAGACTTGGCTTTCTATCATTCCATATAAAAAAGACTTGGGGATTCCAGTGACCTTGGGCCCATATTTCAAAACACTGAGAGAAATCAGTGATGTTTCAGGTGTTACCAGAAGTGTCACAGCCACAGCCATTTCACTCTGGGTACCAGATTGAAGCAGGACATTGACCAATAGGTGTGTCTGCAGAGGAAGATGGTGAGGAGTTTAGAACCACTGTCACATAAGGAACAGCCACAGGAATTAGGGATGTTTCACTGGATTGATGTCCTGGAGACAGAAGCCCTCATGCAGAAGAGGGAGTGAATTTACTTTGTACTGCAGCGCTGGGAGCCATAGGTCAAAGTTGCTAGAAAGTAGCTTTTCTATCTAGAAGGCATGAGTAGGATGGACCAAATCAAGTGCCCACTGGGGTCAGGCTGGTGAAGACAGTGGCTGGGGAGCAAGTGCCCCACCCAGTGCAGGGGCTAAGCCACCACGAGCTCATTCTGTTGCTGCTCTGCAGGTCCAGGGTCGTCAGATTTGGCTTTTTAAAGAAGCCAGATACCTGGAATTTTAGGAGAAAGCTCGCGGTTTAGTGTGGGCAACTAATGTCAAGCTTTTACAAATATTAGGCAGTCTTAATGGGTCTGGGAACCGAGAATGATACATGGTTTGCCAATTCACAATCTGCACTAGATGATCTCAGTTCCTTTTCATTTCCAAAATTCTGTTTCAGTGCACCTACAGTATACTGTTTTCCAGTGGTTCTTAGCAACACAAAAACAGTTTGTCTCAAATTTTTAAAAAATTCCTGGACCCGGCCGGCACCGCAGCTCACTAGGCTAATCCTCCGCCTGCGGCGCCGGCACACCGGGTTCTAGTCCTGGTCGGGGCGCCAGATTCTGTCCTGGCTGCCCCTCTTCCAGTTCAGCTCTCTGCTGTGGCCCAGGAGTGCAGTGGAGGATGGCCCAGGTCCTTGGGCCCTGCACCTGCATGGGAGACCAGGAGAAGCACCTGGCTCCTGCCTTCAGATCAGCACGGTGTGCCGGCCGCGACGTGCCAGCTGCGGTGGCCATTGGAGGGTGAACCAATGGCAAAAAGGAAGACCTTTCTCTCTGTCTCTCTCTCTCCCACTGTCCACTCTGCCTGTCAAAAAAAAAAAAAAAAAAAAAATTCCTGGACCCTGGTAGGTTTAAGCTTTTGCCTAAAGGAGGTCCCCAACTTCTCTAGAAACCTTTTAAAAGTCTCTAAACCTAACCCTCGTGAAGACCAATTAATTGGCAATCTCTGGGTGCAATAGGCACTTTTTAAAGTTCATTTGAGGACCAACCAATGACCCAGCTTCCCAATAGCCTAGTGAGCTTAGAGTTCTGGCCAGCTTATTCCCATTGCTAGCCCACCCACCCTAGCTGCTGCTGATCTGCTGTGCCGCATTCTGTCTTGTAGGTAGGAAACATTCTTTAAAGAAAGGGAAATCTCCCCACCTGCCCCCCCCATCACCTCCTGCTCCCCAAACCCAGGCTGTCCTGAGTAAAAACCCTCAGCAGAGGGCAGCACCACCCCAGCCAGAGACCCACATGCTACTGCAGTTCCTCCAAGAAATGGCAGCTCATCAATTCCAAGTTTCAGACGTTTTACTTCATTTTTCTTTTATTACAGATGATGACTAAGTTTAGAAAAGCATCTGGTTGCATTTAGCTATGTAAATGCATTGTGCTATCCATGAGCTCCTGGTGAATGGAGATTATCTTAATTATGTATGTTATGCCCAGCACCACCAGACACATCCCAGATACTGAATCAATGAATGTATGAATTAGTATTAAAAAAAATTACAGACTGATTTCCCAAACAAGCTCCTTCAAAAGAATTATCACATACCTATAAAATTAAATAAATGCTCCTTAATATTTCTGAAAATTTCTCAACAATTCTGTCAACTGTTTTTAAAACATGAAGGAAATCAGAATGTTTTTTCAGTAGATCTAGAATTTTTTGCCTTTAAATTACACTGACAAATGTCCCCATGACACAGGTAACAATTAGCAACTTCCAGTTAGGTTGGAAGTGATACACCGACACTGATGATTGCCACTTTAGGATAATCGGTTTATCTGCAGCTATCCTGGTCCCTGGGACTAATAGGTTATATACTGGCATGGGTAACGCACATACCTTGTCCCTGCCTAAGAGAGACTGCATCATCTCAGGCATTGCACATTTTCCTGAATGCTGACTTAAATGTGCACCAGGGAGAATTTCAACAACTCAGCAATATTTATTCTTACTTAAATGTGAAACATTAGAAAAACAATTTTCACAGCCCCCAGAAGCAATGCAGTTCAGGCGGCCTTTGGTCTCTTCAAGTGTGGAGTGTTTAGTTGTGGATTACAATAGAAAGGCCCTTCGACATAGTGCAGAGGCCACAGCTCAAGGTAGAAATAGCGGAGGAGATGCAGGCAAATTACAGAATAAGAATTCCAAACGCAACATAATCACAGAAGTACTAGAGCCAAGTATTGATCTGTGATGCCTGCTTGCAAAGAAGGACTTAGAGACCTACTGGGGCAGGGCCTTCCTTGCCAGCGGGCCAGACGTGGGCAGGTGCTCTGCAGAAGGGGCCACTTAGGAAAGTAGTAGGGCTGCCTTAGAATGGAAAGGGAGAGGTGGCAGGTCACGAGGGTATGCCAGGGGCTGCTCCACTTAAAGGGAGAGGCAGCCATGTCTTCAGATCAGTCTGCCTCACACTGTCCACGCGTGGCTATGAACAGCCTATGATTCACAACAGTTTCCAACTTTGGTCTTTATACAAATGGCAAGCAACGATTGATTATATTCTAAAACTAAAGGCCTGTCTAGTATGAGGAATCAATCTTACACTTACAGGGGTCTCTTTATTGCCCAGGTTTCTAGAGAAAATGATCAACAGGTAAATTATCCCTTCCCTGTTTCTCAAACAATGATATTGACAAAGTGGGAAATAATGACCTGATCGGGCGAAGGAAAATACATAGTAATATATGGGAATTCTGTCGACATTTAGAAAAGAGAAAGAGAAGACAGCCTTAAAAGTGGAGATTTAATGAGCCACCTGCAGAAGGTTGACAGGACACCCAAACAGCATACTACACCTCTTCAGCGTAGATCTCAGATCCATGGCATGAGAAAGCCAAGAACAGAGCCAGCAGGAATACAGAACACTACCTAAAAGTATGCAATTTCAGGTGTAGTCACTGTTGGCAAAAATGGTTGCTATTCTATGTGCTTAATCAAAAGAGCCACCACTTGGTGGTTTTGAGTTCTTATCTTTTAACAGTGGTCTTTTTTGCAATACCAACAAAATTCTCACAAGTGTTTCAATAGCATACAGTCCCAATGGTCAGATTGTGCCTTAATTTTTAATCCCAGTTGAAATCAAGTTATACTACATACCACAGCAAAAAGGGAACTTTGATACTAGTTCTGAATTACTTTGAGAAGACTAAAAACAGCACAAAGAAACAGTACTTTGTTTCTCTCAGGGACTCTATATCAAGAATATAACCAAGTTCTTTAATGAGGTAGATTTAGTTGGTATTTTTCCCTTCATTTGGATTTTACCCTTCATGTAAACTGCTTGGATGTTATGGCAAGCAAAATTTACAGGGGCCGGTGCTGTGGTGTAGTGGGTAAAGCCGCTGCCAGCAGTGCCAGCATCCCATAAGGGCGCTGATTCAGGTCTCAGCTGCTCCACTTCCGATCCAGCTATCTGCTACGGCCTGAGAAAGCAGTAGAAGATGGCCTAAGTCCTTGGGCCCCTGCACCTGCATGGGAGACCAGGAAGAAGCTCCTGGCTCCTGGCTTCGGATCGGTGCAGCTCCGGCCCTTGTGGCCAATTGGGAAGTGAATCAGCAGATGGAAGACCTATCTCTCTGCCTCTCCTCTCTCTCTGTAACTTCGACTTTCAAATAAATAAATAAATATTTATAAAAAGAAAATTTACAAAATTAAGTAAAAGAGACATCTAAAAATATAAAAGCACTACAGAAACTAGTGACAACTTGGTACTTTTTAAAAAAGATTTATTTATTTATTTGAAAGCAGAGTTACAGAGTGAGGGGGGGAGACACAGAGAGACAGATCTTCCATCCCTCTGGTTTACTCCCCAGATGGCCACAGTAGCCAAGGCTGGGCCAGGCTGAAGCCAGAAGTGATTGCTATGGAAGTGTCATTCCTATCAACCATATCATTAGAAGCTATGGAAAAATAGGTGGCTTGGGGCAAGTGTTTTTGGACCACATTTAAGATGCCAATTGGGATAACACATCTCGTATCTGAGTGTCCAGATTTGAATCCCAGCTCTACTTCCAGTTCTAGCTTCATGCTAATGCACATCCTGGGAGGCAGATGACAACGGCTTCAAGTATTTGTGTCCCTGCCACCCACATGGGAGGCCCAGACTGAGTTCCAAAGCTCCTGGCAGCCCCAGCTGTTGTGGGCATTTGGAGAATGAATCAGTAGATGGAAGATCTCTCCTCTGTCTGCCTTTCTTTCAAATAAAAATTAAATAACAACCTTAAAAAATAGGAGGTTCTTTTGGGCAGCCTGGTCTTCTAAACCAAAAGCCCAAATCCTTTTCCCAAAACTGTTTGACTTCTTATTTATTTATTTATATATATTTTTTTACCTTCTTTTTTTTAAACTTTTATTTAATGAATATAAATTTCCAAAGTACAGCTTATGGATTACAATGGCTCCCCCGCGCCCCCCCCCATATATATTATTTATTTGAAAGGCAGAGTTACAGAGAGGCAGAGGCACGGGGCACGGGGTGTCTTCCATCTACTGGTTCACTCCCCAGATGGCTGCAACGGCCAGAGCTGGGACCATCTGAAACCAGAGGGCAGGAGCGTCTTCCAGGTCTCCCACGCAGGTGCCAGGGCCGAAGCACGTGGGCCATCCCTCCACTGCTTTCCCAGGCCATAGCAGAGAGCTGGATCAGAAGTGGAGCAGCCAGGACTTGAACCAGCACCCATATGGGATGCCGGCACTGCAGGCGGCAGCTTTACCACTACGCCACAGCGCTGGCCCCCTGTATGACTTTTCTATCTTGTCTCCTGCCTTTGAGTTCCTTATCATATCTAATCAGTTCATTTTATGGAAGGGAACTAAACCAGACAGGGCAAGTGACTTGCCTGGGCAACAAAGTTACTCAATGACAGAGCCAGGACTAGAATCCAAGCCTGCTGTATGTCAAGTCCAGTGTTCTTTCCCTTAAATCATATATCCACCTGTCTTTCACCCCTGACAAAAGCCAAGACACAAAACCATGAGACAGGTAAATGGGGAGGGGAGCACTGTTTAGATAATACCTGTGAGAAGTATAAGCTATTTTATTTTGATGTGATAATGTTAATGCCTAAAAGGACCAGCTTGGCAACTACACAGCAGACTGTCAGTCAACCACATTTCAATCATCACTAAGGCCTGAAATTAAAGGAAAGACATGGAGGGATAGAATAATTTGGGTGACCTTTAGAAAAGAAATATAAGATTGGTATAAGTGATCAAAATTCCTCAAAGGAAATTCAATTCAAGGAACTAAGGACAAGAAAGAAGGATGGATAATTTGACTTGGAGCAACTTAAAAGAATGTAATGCCACACAAGTGGGAATTATACATTTTTTCATTATGTTCTGTCAACAGGAATACAGGGTAAAGGGATGGGCTGTACCATCAAATGACTAATAACGCATCGCTCCTGTAAGCCATGGACTCCATTCTTGTTCTGTCTCTGTAATAACAAATGTACTAACACAGTCCAGGTTCTTTGTTGCTATTATAAGGAGTGGTTGGAAGATCAAAGGAACCAGTAGAATGTGATTTATGACACCAAATAATGATCTTCACAGGCGGACCACTCAAAATGTAGAAAAATGCAAGTAGAAGTCTTTAAAATCTAAAAGAGTAAAGGGTATGGCAAGATAGATCTGTGCTCCTATAGACAGGACTATTTCATTATGAATAGGAAGCAATATGAGAATATGTAAGTAATTGGCCCTCAGCAAGGAAGAAGCAGAATAGGCTTCTGTTCCTAGCTAGTAATATTTCATTTAAAATGTACTAACTGGGAGCAATGGAAGAAGCACAGGAATCAATACCTCAGTTCTGAGGGCTATGAGAAACTTTTTCCTTATATTTATACAATGCAACTCTGGGAAGTCTTACTCATGGTAATAAAGAGAAGCCTAGATCCCACAATAATAAACAGGAGGTAACACACTAAAAACAAACAAACAAACAAACAAACAAAAACTCAAAGACTAATGAAACTAAATTAAGAAAAAGAAATAAATTTATATTGAAAAAATAATAGACATAGGTGTCCTGAGATTCTCAACTATAAAAAGAATATAGTAGTATCAATCTGAAAGGTTGTCATAGTGATTAAATAATACATATAAAAATCTTAACAGAGTAGTACATAACAAGTGCTTAACAAACAGTCACTATTATTATTACAACCAGGACAAAGAATAATTTTACTAATAAGAACTTTCAAATTGGACTAATCATTACATCTCTGCTACAATATCATTTTAAGCACATAAATATGATCACTGTTACCCGCCCAGGCAGCTCTTGACTAGATCATCAACTAGACATCATAAGAAAACTCGAAATAGCATTTGGAAACCGAGGCAAGGGGAAAGGAAAAATTACCTGAGTAGGCAATGGCTGGCAAAAACATGTGACATCATTTCTGAGCAGCATTCACAGACGAGGGCTCATTCACAGGACACAAAGACAAGAAGAATAAAAGGAAATCAAGGCAATTTCAAAGTCTTAAAAATTAAAGGAAATTGCTGTGATGTAAGACCTGGTGAAAGGTAAGAGTTATTTCCAGAGGAACCTGTAAGAACATTTGCTAGATCCACGTTTATACAGTTTGAAAACAATTTAAGACTTGTCACCCTTTTACCTACCAACCAAGGGTCAGTACATTTTCATCATAGTTTATTTCTAGGAGGATCTTAATTTTTCTTTTTTATATCTAATTCCTTTCTGCTCCAAGTGTGAAATTTATTTTTGAAGAATTTGATTTTTTTTTTTAAATCAGTGATCCTTTCCCCTATTCATTTAATTCTAGAAAGCAAAGGTGACAAAAAGAAAGGAAAGCCACTTGAACCCTGGAGGCTTACTTGTAGACAGGACATTCAAAACTGTTTTCAGAAAAGGGTAAACAATGAAGAAGGGTCCATGAGGGAAGGCAGACATTGAAGCAAAGAAATCTGTGCAATTTAAAGGCTAACTGTCGAGGAGAAGCAAAGCTCCTGCAGGTAGTGGATAAAAATGGGGTTGCTATGGCTTTTCCTCTCTCCTCAGCAATGCAAGTGCTGCCTGTGACTGAGCAGTCTCTTAACAGAAGTCCTGAAGGTTTCCAGGTGGCTTATTAACAGATTCATCTATTTATTTCAAAGTTTAGAATCTGCTCCCTTTCAGACATTACAAAACTGAGAAATGTCTCTTTCACAAAAATAAAAATTAATGAGAACTTTAATTTTATTGCCTTTTCTCACTCTCCTGATAACTATCCTTTTTTTTCTTTCTTTCAAAACCCAAATACATCCCTTCTCAAGCTACATATTGGTCTTAGCACTGAATTTTCTCTCAGTCTTCCTGTACAGGGCCTCAAAAAAAAAAAAAAAAAAAATGCCCTAGGGAAGTGACCTGAAACCAGACCAGTCCAGATCCCTGGTCGCCATCACAGTTTCTCCATCCTAAAAGCACACTTAAGGCTCAAAAAACAAAGTTAATGCCCAAACAGCCTGTGAGGCACATAGACATGGAAATGTTCTATCCTGGTCATACCAGGCATCAGATAAAATATTTTAAAATCTTCAATGGGCCATTCATTTAGAAAGGGCTCTAACCTTTTAAAGTCGTGTACTAACATTAGCAACACTTGATCAGGGATCTCAGATCACACCCACCATGGCTTCTTTGTCTAATGAGCAAGGAAGCCGTGTCATTCTGGTTGCCTGGAAATTCCTATCTGGTCCACTGAACTGCTAAGATCTTGGATCCCTATTAGACTGTGGATCTCCACATAATTGATATCTCTGTTACAGAGAAAGAAGGAGCCACTGTACTTGCTCCACAGCTTTGTGTCAGATGCTCCAAGTTTGGTTTCAGCCAGGCTCCCAGCTCCCTTAGGAGCTCCCAGGCTCCCAATGCCAAACTCCATGCTTCGGCAAGGGGGAGGAAGGCTGGAACCTCGGGAAACCCAGCCCTCTCAGGTAGAGGGGTAGATGCTTGCTTCCAGTGGACCACATGTGGTCCCCTTTGTTAGCACCAATCTTTCATCATTTAGTTCCTCACAGACTAAATTACAGCTTCTCTCAGAGAAGAGGACTTGGGTACTGAGAAGGAATTAAGGTAGAAATTCCAAGGAAAAACGTCCACAAGGTCAAGCAAAGCAGCATCCGAGGCCAACACAAGGAAGTGGAGGAAGTCAATGAGCAGCAAGTCCGGGGGACTCGACTTTCCCTGGTTCTGCTCCAGCTCACGGCCCCACCTGGCCCCCGATCACGGGCACCACCTCTTCGATCCACAGTAAGTCCAGTGGAGCTGAGGCTCGGGTTTGCCGGTGGTGAATTCGGCGTAGCCGTAGAAGGTACAGGATGATGGCCAGTAGCACCACCAGGATGCAGGCAAAGAAGAGATAGTGGTTGTAGACAAAGGAAAGACGGAACCAGCTACCATGGGCTTGTCGGACACCTTCCTGCCGAAGATCCCTGGGAAAAGAGTTTGAAGGCAGAAAGAACCATTAGTTTCACAGAGCACCGTTTACTCTGGTTTGACAGGTCCCGAAAAGTTGGTGCCTGGACTCCATCCTCACATTCTCTGATGCCAGCTACACAGAGCAGGCCAAGCTGAAGAACACCCCCAGCTCCAGGGCTGCTGATTCCCCGCTCTCCACTGCCTACAGAAAGAGCCTCATGGGCTCACAGGCTCACCCTCTCCAGAATCTTGGGACAAAACTGAAAGGCCTTAGAAACTAAAGCCAAGGCCGGCGCCATGGCTCATTTGGCTAATCCACCGCCTGCGGTGCCAGCACCCCAGAGTCTAGTCCCGGTTGGGGCGCCGGATTCTGTCCCGGTTGCTCCTCTTCCAGGCCAGCTCTCTGTTGTGGCCTGGGAGGGCAGTGGAGGATGGCCCAAGTGCTTGGGTAACTGTACCCACATGGGAGACCAGGAGGAAGCACCTGGCTCCTGGCTTCAGATTGGCGCAGCGTGCCGGCTGTAGTGGCCATTTGGGGGGTGAACCAATGGAAGGAAGACCTTTCTCTCTCTCTCTCTCTCTCACTGTCTAACTCTGCCTGTCCAAAAAAAAAAAAAAAAAAGAAAGAAAGAAACTGAAGCCAAAAAATTAACAGAAACACAAGCTTGGTCTTCTGTAATACAAACCATAAAATACAGTGTGTAAATGCAGTACTAATGAGAATTCGGGCATCCCCTCAATCCAATCAAGAAATTAAGAATGTGTCTAATTTCTTTAAAAGGTTGCTGTGTTCCCTTGCAATCTAGGCTATATCTTAGAGGAAGCTATCACATGATCAATTATATTATAATTCAGGAAAAAAAAAAGAGACATATAAACCAGAGTGCGGTCATCCAGTGCTCTGCCTAGAACAGGAGCTGCTCTGTGGTGGTCTAGATACTGTATTCATTTTGTTTTGTTTGATCTGAAGAGTGTTTTTTCCCCCAAAATGGAAGACTTCATGTAAATTACAATGTAGATTTCTGGCTTCTCTGGACAAATGAGACCTGGAAAATGCTGGAAGGTCAACCAGTCCCTTCGCTGGGGAAACACATTCCATTTCCTCACAGCCTCAGTCAGCCCACTTCCCTCACTTCTGTCACCTGCCTGGCTCCTGAGAGTTTAGAGGAACAAGCACCAAAGATTAAAAATTCATCTCGGTTTGTCTGAAGGAGCACAGGGGCAAGAGTTCCCAAACAACTGTCTCCAGTATCTTACACTAAGGCACTGTACCCAGCTGCCAGGGCTTGGTGACCCCATCTCCTCTGAAAGCATCTCAGGTCCTTCATTCTGATTTGGGCCGATCAAAACCTCTGCTGGGCCACTGACAAAATTTCTGAAGTGACTCTACCCATGCGGAAAGACTGCTCAAAACAGACAGCCTACTTTACTTCTCTAGTCAAATATATTTTCCCGGGTAACTTAAGAATGACGTTTTAGCTGGTCAGGCACCATCTTGGAAGTAGTTAGTAACAGCTTAATCCTAAAGATGCATCTGCTGTGGATGAACAAACACAGCTGGGTTCTGAAATGGCAAAGCTGAGGAACAGATTCCAGACCAAGCCTTCTCAGCCCTCTTTGTGTGTGAGTGAGTGACAGCAGCTCATGTGGAAGCAAACATGGGTAGGGGTGGGCTTCACTTGAGGCACCTGGTCTGAGGCTGTGGCTAACATCCTGTGGGCTCAACGTATCAGTGAGGTCAGTCTCACTTTACCTGAGTGGTAAGAACCGGGTTTTATACAGAATGGCTCCCAGCGTCCACTGAACCTCTCGGTCATATACCAGCTGAGCCGTCCGCAGGTTTGAGTAGTCATAAGGAAAGTGGAATCCTTCATGTAGGACTTGGTACATCCAAGCTGACTTAAAACACTGATATCTGTGAGACAACAAATCAATTCCATTAAAAAAAAAAAAATTGCAATGCTCTTCCTTTGCAACACTCACTGTCTAAACACCTGCTCTCCCCACTTCACTTCCTCATCTCTAGGAGGAACCACATTGGAGCTCATTTTCCCCTCCATCTACCACAAAAGTGAAGGCTACATTTAGGCGATAATATTGTGTTATCTTTTATTCCTTTTCCTTTATTTTTTTGTTTTGTTTTTTTAAAGCCCCTATCAGAGAACACAGTGAAATTTCTTGTAGGTGTTGATAATATGATGTCTGGGATTGGCTTAGAAATAACCCAGGGATTGGGCTGGCACCGCGGCTCACTAGGCTAATCCTCCGCCTGCGGCACTGGCACATCAGGTTCTAGTCCTGGTCGGGGTGCTGGATTCTGTCCCGGTTGCCCCTCTTCCAGTCCAGCTCTCTGCTGTGGCCCGGGAAGGCAGTAGAGGATGGCCCAAGTTCTTGTGCCCTGCACCCGCATGGGAGACCAGGATAAGTACCTGGCTCCTGCCTTCAGATCAGCACAGTACACTGGCCGCAGCGCGCTGGCCACACGGCCATTGCGGGGTGAACCAACGGAAAAGGAAGACCTTTCTGTCTGTCTCTCTCTCTCATTGTTTACTCTGCCCGTCAAAAGAAAAAAAAAGTGGAGCAGGCGGGACTCGAACTGGCGCCCATATAGGACGCCAGCACAGCAGGTGGTGGCTTTACCTACCTGCCACTGCAGTCCCTGGGTTATTATTATTATTATTATTATTTTGACAGGCAGAGTGGACAGTGAGAGAGAGAGACAGAGAGAAAGGTCTTCCTTTTCTGTTGGTTCACCCCCCAATGGCTGCTGCGGCCAGCGCACCGCACTGATCTGAAGAAAGGAGCCAGGTGCTTCTCCTGGTCTCCCATGCAGGTGCAGTTACCCAAGCACTTGGGCCATCCTCCACTGCACTCCCGAGCCACAGCAGAGAGCTGGACAGGAAGAGGAGCAACCGGGACAGAATCTGGTGCCCCGATTGGGACTAGAACCTGGTGTGCCAGTGCCACAAGCAGAGGATTAGCCTACTGATCCGTGGCACTGGCCTGCTCCACTTCTGATCCAGCTCTCTGCTATGGCCTAGGAAAGCAGTAGAAGATGGCCCAAGTCCTTGGGCCCCTGCACCCACGCAGGAGACCCAGAAGAAACTCCTGGCTCCCGGCTTCAGATCGGCTCAGCTCTGGCCATTGTGGCCATCTGGGGACTGAATAGTGGATGGAAGACCTCTCTCTCTCTCTCTCTGCCTCTATCTCTCTGTAACTCTGACTTTCAAATAAATAAATAAATCTTAAAAAAAAGAAAAAAAGAAAAAAAAGAAATAACCCAGTTGTGATCAGAGGGGCACAGTGGGGGAAACAAATGTGAGACTGGCCAGGAACTGGTCACTGTTACCAGAGGCATACAGGAGTTCACTTTCCTGTCCTGTGTGTCTATTTTTAAATTTTAAACTAAAACATTTAGAGAACAGAAGGACCAGTGGGCTAAAGTGACAAAATGTTGAGGTCTGTTGAGGTGCAGTGACAATATGTTACTACTCTTTCCACTTTGCTGCATGTTTGACATTCTCAGGGTCCGGCGCTGTGGCGTAGCAGGTAAAGCCACTGCCTGCGGTGCCGGCATCCCATATGGGCCCTGGCTCAAGTCCCAGCTTCTCTACTACTGAATCCATCTCTCCCTATGGCCTGGGAAAACAGTCAAAGATGGCCCAGGTCCTTGGGCCCCTGCACCTGCGTGGGAGACCTGGAAGAAGCTCCTGGCTCCTGGCTTTGGATCAGCCCAGCTCCAGCCATTGTGGCCATTTGAACCAGCAGATGGAAGACCTCTTTGTAACTCTCTCTCTCTCTCTCTGCCTCTGTGTAACTCTGCCTTTCAGATAAATAAATAAATCTTTTTTTAAAAAAAGTTTAGTTTTTAAAAAGACCAACACTTTTGGCATCCAGCCACGCAGAGAACTCTCTTTGGGAACCACTGGTTCCCCTGGCTTCTCCAGAAGAGGCTGCTGGGCCCCTGTCTCGTCAGATAAAACCTGAAATCATCAAATTCTCTTTCATGTTAAATCCAAGCGGCACGAAGTGCTTGCTCTCTGCGTTATGCTCCATCCACGCACACTTTAGGGCTACATCTGGGGGAGAACAGTTACTTACTTGAGTCGATGCTCGTCTGCATGGGATGAAAAGAGGCCATCCTTGAATCTCTGAGTTAGAACTGACCACGCCATGCCACAGTAATCCTGGAGCGATCACAGAGAAACGGCACAACATGAGAGTGGAGGCAAACTCCCTAACTTCCCCACAGTCACAGCTGTTGCATTTCCTTTTCTTTAAAGGATTTATTTTAAAAATTTGAAAGGCAGAGTTACAGAGAGAGGTAGAGACAGAGGTCTTCCATTTGCTGAACAGGGCTAGGCCAGGCTGAAACCAGGAGCCAGGAGCTTCTTCCAGGTTTCTCACATGGATGCAGGGTCCGAAGCACTTGGACCATCTTCCACTGCTTTCCCAGGCACATCAGCAGGGAACTGGAGCAACCGGGACTTGAACCCGCACCCATATGGGATACTGGAGCTGTAGGCCAGGGCTTTAACTTACTGTGCCACAGCACCAGCCCTGGCTATTGCATTTCTTTTTTCTCCTTCCTTCCTTCCTTCCTTTTTTTTTTTTTTTTTGACAGGCAGAGTGGACAGTGAGAGAGACAGACAGAAAGAAAGGTCTTCCTTTTGCCGTTGGTTCACCCTCCAATGGCCGCCACGGCCGGCGCGCTGTGACCGGCACACCGCGCTGACCCAAAGCCAGGAGCCAGGTGCTTCTCCTGGTCTCTCATGGGATACAGGGCCTAAGCACTTGGGCCATCCTCCACTGCACTCCCTGGCCACAGCAGAGAGCTGGCCTGGAAGAGGGACAACCAGGACAGGATCCGGTGCCCCGACCAGGACTAGAACCCAGTGTGCCAGCGCCGCAAGGCGGAGGATCAGCCTATTGAGCCGCGGCGCCGGCTGCTATTGCATTTCTAAAGTAAACTGTGGCCTATCAGCTTAGGAAGGAAAACAGAAATGGCACATTCATTCTCTGCAGAGTGTTGGACCCCTCTCTACTCCCATTGCCTCCACATCTTGCACAAGACCAGCCAAGCTAGCTCCTGAGCCCTTGAGGCTGCAGAGGTTAAGGTCAGGACTAGGAAGAGCAGTATCAAAAGCCTAGGAGGGGCCAGCGCCGCGGCTCACTAGGCTAATCTGCCTTGTGCCAAGAGTATTCTAAGTGCCATAGGATCAAGCACTGGATTAAAAAGATAAAATCCCAAACCTCATGAGGCTTACAGCCTACTGGGGACAGATAATACACAAACATACACATGTACGTATGTACACACACACACATATGTATATTTTAGATACACAAAGTGATGTAATGCTCAGAGAAAAAATAAAGTAGGGAAGGACTGTAATTCTGGCTAGGGTGGCAAGGAAAGGTGGCGCTGGGCGGATAGCATCTGAGTCAGAACAGAAAACACTAAGGGAACAGAGTCATCTCTTTTACCTGGGAAGAATAACTTACTAAGTCACTAGCACCTTTAGTGTTCAAGGCAATAGAATTTGAAGCTGTTTTGAGAAAAGAGCAAGATTTGGGTCCTGGACAGTCAGGGAGCCCTGGACTCTGGAAAGGAAAGGAAATAAAGGGAATTCCTGGGGCTGGTAAGGAAAGAGCAAATGTAAACCAGGTGTTCCACAATACGTTTTCAGCACAGAATAGTACAGGTATTGCAAATATTATTCTACTGAAAGTCTTAGACCAAGAGAACCCTAGAGAATTTTAAGAAGAAATGAAAGAATAAAAATACAAGAGGACAGACTCTTCACTGAAGCTTCTCTGATGAAAGAGATCAGAGAGTTATACAGAAACTCAAAGAGAGGCTGGCATCGTGACATAGTGGGTAAAGCCACCACATTCCATATGGGCACCAGTTCAAGTCCTGGTTGTTCCACTTCCAATCCAGCTCCCTGTTAATGGCCTGGAAAAGCTGTGGAAAAATGACCCAAGTACCCAGACCCCTGAAACCCACCAGGGAGACCCAGGTGAAACTCCTGGCTCCTGGCTTCAGCCTGGCTCAGCCCTGGTCACTGAAGCCATCCAGGGAGTGAATCAGAGGATGGAAGATCTGTCACTCTTCCTATCTCTCCCTCTGACTCTGTAACTCTGACTTTAAAAAAAAAAATCTTGAAGAAAAAAAAAAAAAACTAAAAAAGAAGACAAAATGAATACAGGGAACTATAGAAAGTGGCTAAATTTTTACCAGGTAACTAATGATTTAAGTTTATAAGATACTTAAAACCCTATATGTGCTCAAAGTGAAATTTTAACTCCTTCCTAATTTTAAATTTGAACAATACTTCCACAATCACTGCTTTTCACAACACCTTTCTAATATTCTAAGTGACCCCATATCACTCTGGTGTAATAGCTCAAACCAAGAGAAATAAAACATTCTTGCTCACCTGTGTGACAGTTTTATATCCCAAAGCACATAAAAATTAAGTACACCCAGCAAAGAGAAAAATACCTGAAAATGACAGTGTTTGGCCATACACATTAAGCAAGACTGTTAGAGGAAAACCATTAGCTGCCACAACAGTTTTATGTTTGGGTGATAATTTGGGTGATATGACACCCACAGAAAGCTTAACTAACAGCGAGAAGGCAGTACACGTGGGACATTCCTCACCTTGAAGACACAGAGGGCCCCTGCAAAGAATCAACTGAGATCACGCATGCAAAGCCTTTTTTGTGGGGCCTGGCACAAAGGGGTGCAGCCAGCATGAGTCATCTTTACCATCATTTACCTGAGCAGCCTTGGCAAATGTTGGCCCGTGGTAGTGGCCACCGATGCGCAACACATCCTCTGTACAGTAGAAAAACTCTGAGAAGCCATAGAACTCGCTGTTGTTGAAGTCGATTGGCGACTGGTAGATGCCATTCAGGGAGGCATGGCTGGTGTTGGAGCGAGCCAGCAGGGGCCTCAGCAGTGCCCCACAAGTCGCCCAGTCCCCTTTTCCTCGAATATGCAGGACGTGGCCATTCCTCTCCAGCACGTCTGTGAGTCCCACGGGCAGGCAGGGGTCCAGGAATGGATTGTCAGGGCTCAGACCTGTCTTCTGGCCCAGTAATCTGCCACAATGACCAAAACAAAACATGTCACCACTGTACTCAACCTCCTCTAAGAAATACAGTGTGCTTCACAGACGGCTTGTCACTGTTCTTCACGACTTCCCTACAAGGGCAGGGTGGAGTATTACTATGCACATTTAACTGACGCCAGTTCATTTGGCAGGGAAAAAAACGGAAGAAAGAAGGCTGTGATCAACTTTGCTCAACTTTGTATCAACGTGTATGCTT
The DNA here is from genome assembly GCF_051225735.1 of Oryctolagus cuniculus. Classification (NCBI taxonomy): domain Eukaryota; kingdom Metazoa; phylum Chordata; class Mammalia; order Lagomorpha; family Leporidae; genus Oryctolagus; species Oryctolagus cuniculus. Next base: position 30,266,936 of record NC_142881.1, read on the forward strand.
CCCAGAGTAGAGTGAGACTGGAGAACCAGCTGTTCTCCCTCTTGTCTTCATTCCCACATGCCCTAGCCATGTGAACGTGAGTCTCAGGTTCAAAAATACAACAGGCAGGAGGTAAAGCAGAAAGGGCTGGAAGAGGTTTCCTAAGGAGACCACGATGGTGGCACACAGCGGCAACGGCCGGCAACAGTGACAGAGCACAGGCCTGCCTGGCACAGACCCACTGAAGCACCAGCTCCAAGAAGAACCTGCAGAACGGGAAACCTGAATGGGGAGGAGGGTGGGTTTTCCCACCACAGCCATCGCAGTTCCAGTTACTTCAAGTCTGTCCTTGCCTCGCAAATGGGTTCTCCTTCCTAGGGAGGCTGATGTGCACCTCTGGCCAAGGACAGAAATGAAAGGAGACCAAACAACTCTGCCAACTGCAATTCATAATTCATCAGCTCCACAACATACGTGCGGCCAAGAGCGGGCCTGTTGGGATGGAGACGCGCTCACGAGGGTAATGACCGAGGACGGGAACGAGGATGTGCTCTGACCAACGGGAACCTGACTATTTCGCAGACACAGCTCCAACTCTAAGGAAAACTGTCACACAATTGTATTTCAGAAGAGAGCCATGAAGTTTTGCCAGCCAGGCAGCACAGGTCTCTCCAGCAGACTGGCAGCTACACACGATATGCCATTAGCTCATCAATCTCCGGGAATACACAGATGACTTGGACACTTGGCAGGAAACTCCTAGTGCCTGGGAAGGAGGTGATACAGCTGGCAAGAAGATGTGAAGCAGCAGAGAACAGCAGACAGAAAGAACTCAGGACAGCTGGCAACCGAAAGGAAAGCCCAGCAGCTGACGAAAAAGGGAAAAATAGAAAGATGTGACACTCTCCGACAGATGGTCTTCAAACGCCAGAAAGCCTGCAGAAGCCACCTGGGTGCTCAATCCAAGCAATGTCTCTATGGAGTTAGGAACACCTGCAGGACGCAGGCACACTACTGCTTACTCTGAACACAGCCATCATCCGCGGTACCAGGATTCTCTAGTACACCTTGAGCTCTTAGTGACTGGGACTTACATAAACAAGGCTACAACACAAATTTTCTTTTTTCTTTAATTATTTGACAGATAGAGTTAGACAGTGAGAGGGAGAGACAGAAAGGTCTTCCTTCCGTTGGTTCACCCCCCCAAATGGCCGCTACGGCCAGCGGTACACGGATCCGAAGCCAGGAGCTAGGTGCTTCCTCCTGGTCTCCCATGTGAGTGCAGGGCCCAAGGACTTGGGCCATCATCCACTGCCCTCCCAGGCCACAGCAGAGAGCTGGACTGGAAGAGGAGCCAACTGGGACTAGAACCTGGCGCCCATGTGGGATGCCGGCACCGCAGGCAGAGGATTAACCAAGTGAGCCATGGCGCCGGCCCCAACAAATTTTCTTTATCATACTCTAAATGTAAGACAACTGATTGCTGTGGAGAAATTATTAGAAATGGAGTATGCCTGTACCTCTTTAAGCTGGTGTTTCTAGCTAAATAAATTAATATAAGTAATTTTATGGTGGACAGGAACTCTTCTGTCCATTATGCCTTCCCTCAATGTGCACAATGTCAAAATAAAATAAAATAAAATATAGAAACAAAACAAAAAACAATAAACCCACAATCATACTTTATGGTCTAATTTCTTATTTTGGTACTCAAATGAAGATTCAGTGATCTGTCCAATGCTCAAAGGAAAACTGACTCTCCTGGACCTAATAAGAGATTTTAATTTTTTTTTTTTTTTTTTGACAGGCAGAGTTAGACAGTGAGAGAGAAAGAAAGAGAGAAAGGTCTTCCTTTTTCTGTTGGTTCACCCCCCAAATGGCCGCCATGGTGGGCACACTATGCCAATCCAAAGCCAGGAGCCAGGTGCTTCTTCCTGGTCTCCCATGGGGTGCAGGGCCCAAGCACCTGGGCCATCCTCCACTGCCCTCCCGGGCCACAGCAGAGAGCTAGACTGGAAGAGGAGCAACCGGGACAGAATCTGGCGCCCCAACCAGGACTAGAACCTGGGGTGCCAGCGCCGCAGGCAGAGGATTAGCCAAGTGAGCCACGGCGCCAGCCGAGATTTTAATTTTAACTACACATACTTTTTATCTTTTACGCACACTACAGAACCTAACTTTCACATAAGATGCAACTCCAAAATAATTCAACAAAAGTTTCCATGCAAAAGGAGCTGCTAGTAGCTACATTATACTAAACATTTTAAACAAGCAATCTAATTGGCCCCACCTATTCCATGATGTCATGTTTGAATGTGGGGCACAGCAAGAGATATTCCAATAAGCTACACTTTTTTATGAATCATAACCAGAAAGGTCAGAAGGGACCCTTACTCAGACTGAGAGGAACTGCTGAAAGAGGGTCTTCACTGCTGAAACAGAGTCTTCAGCAGGTACTACCACTTGGCAGGGGAGGTCAGAAAGGAGAAAGCCATAATGCTTCTGTCTCAGTTGGACATAAACGCTGGTATTTCTTCCTAATACCTGAGGACATATCGCTTCTCCACCTTTTGGCTAAGATCAAGCGTAGTATCTAACACCTGACGACATTCTAGCTCAGAAATCCAGGTCCCAGATCAAACGCACCTGTTTTTGTTAAGAGTTTCATTCAGCACAAGCTCTTCGTAGCGCTGCCGGGCAAAGTTGCCTCCAAAACCCAGAAAGGTGGTGACATAAACCCTGTACACATGTTCGGTGTGTTGCACATCACAGCCAAGGTTGAACTCAGCCAGCAGGATCTTGGCAGCTTCTTCCTAGAATGCAATGGTAAGAGGAAAAAAAAAAGGAATTTTACTTTTGATTAATTTCTAGAAAGCAATAGTACTGCAAATACACCAGGCTTCAATTTCTGTGACTACTCGTTAACATAGCTTGTAGCATTCTTTCTTCCTCATAGCATTACTTCAAACAAAGACATAAAATTACAAGACTAAGCTAAAAAATGTATAAATTAGAGACTAAATACCAAATTAGAGACTGAGTTACTCTCCCTAGTTAAATAGGAGGCAGAATTATCACAGATGATATCATTTGCTTGCTGGTACATTGCTGTGTCTTGCCATTCTCCACAATGGGAATGTGTTATTTTTATAAATAGGAAACTATCCTTTACTACAGAAATAACTTTAAGGAATTTAGGGGCTAATCATGAGATTTTCTTTATAATCTTTTCTAAACTATTCGGGAAGCCCTCAAATTCCTTATAAAAGATTTGGGACAGAGAAAGTTCAATTTTATTTTACCTCCAATAAAAAGGTGCTTTTTTTTTTTTTAAGATTATTTATTTGAAAGGCAGAGTTACAGAGAGGCAGGAGCAAAGACAGAGAAAGAGGTCTTCCATCTTTGGTTCACTCCCCAGATGACTGCAATGGCTGGAGCTATGCTTATCCAAAGCCAGGAACCAGAAGTTTCTTTTGGATCTCCCACATAGCTGCTGGGGCCCAAGGATTTGGGCCATCTTCTACTGCTTTCCCAGAGAGCAGAATAGAAGTGGAGCAACCGGGACTCGAACTGGCGCCCATATGTGATGCTGGCACTGTAGGCACCAGCTTTACCCGCTATGCCACAGTGCCGGCCCCTAAAAAAGGTGCTCTTTTTTTCTTTTCTTAAACCTCAGGTGCAAAGGTTCAATTAATGATAGTCTGCGGCTTGTCCTGCAAAGCCACACCGTCTGAGAGAGCAGGGTGACAGTGTCCTTCCCACAAGGAGCACTGGAGATAAGTTTTGGTGAGCATGTTGGACTTTATTCACAGCCACGTATACTTTTAAAGGGCAGGGAGAAGGGGCATAACTAACTCTGGGGAACACTAACATTAGGACAGAACCGACACTGGTGCCAATATGCCTCTTCAATCAGCTTGAAGGTCACGTAGCCAGGGTAGCTTTCCAGGTGGGCCTGGGCCACACCCAGGAACAGTTTACCTGATTGGCAGAAGGCAGGGGTGGGGAGCAATATGCTTGGGCTTCCCGCCACCTGCCAGCTGACTGCTGGGATCGTCCACGACAGTCCTTAGTTTATGGCATGTCATCTTGGTAAAGCATCTCTTGTTCCATATTTTATTTCCTTTGTTTTGTCCCCCAAGCCCACTCCCATTCCCATTCACTGACACAGTCAACTATTCTAGTGAGCTTAACGTATAGTTTCTGTTTACATGCATTGTTGCCAGAAGGGGATAACTGCTTGGATTTTATATATATATTTTGACAGGCAGAGTTAGACAGTGAGAGAGAGAGACAGAGACAAAGGTCTTCCTTCCGTTGGTTCACCCCCCAAATGGCTGCTACGGCCGGTGCGCTGCACCGATCTGAAGCCAGCAGCCAGGTGCTTCTTCCTGGTCTCCCATGCAGGTGCAGTTACCCAAGCACTTGGGCCATCCTCCACTGCCTTCCCGGGCCACAGCAGAGAGCTGGACTGGAAGAGGAGCAACCAGGACAGAACTGGCACCCCAACCGGGACTAGAACCCGGAGTGCTGATGCCGCAGGCGGATTAGCCTAGTGAGCCGCGGCGCTGGCTTGGATTATATTTATTTTTAATTTGTACTGTACCCAATACATCCAGTTCCAGGGGTACACCCAGAAGATCTGAAAACTTGTATCTAACAAAAGTGTGTAAGTGAATTTTCATAGCAATATTATGCATAATAGCTCAAAAGTGGAAACACTCCAGATGTCCACAGGTGAACGGATAAACAAAATGTGGCAAGGTCACACAATGGGCTGTTACTCAAGACATAAAAAGGGATGAAGTAGTGACACATGCTGCAACATAGGTGAATCTTGAAAGCACTTTGCTAAATCAAAAAGGCCAGACACAAAAGGCTACAAGTTGTATGACTCCATTTAAATACAGACAAATTCAGTGGGAACAGAAAGTAGACTGGAGGCTGTCAGGGCTGGCAGAGGGGAGAATGGAAAGTCAGTTCTGAGGAATAAAGGATTCTTCTGAAGGGTGATGAAAAAGTTCTGGAAGACTTTGGTGGACGTGGCTCCCAAGGCACCAGCAGCCAAACGGACACTAATGGCAGCTGGGGCATGCTGGTGAGGCTGCATAGGGCGGACAAGGGTACCCACCATCCAGATGGGCAGAAAATGTCTGCCATTTGGCCACTGGGGGCATGCAGAGGGCAGTGGGAGCTTCTGATCCAGAGCTGAGGAAAAAAGGTGAAGCTATCTATGGATGCTGGGAAAGTGGTGAGCAACAAAGTGGCCACAGAGTTCATGCAAATGGTCTTCCTTATATGCCTTCCCTCTGGCTGGGAAGCAGGCAGAAATATTTAGCTTTAAAAAATATCTTTGTACAAGTGTACTTCAAAAAGTTCATGGAAAATTCATATAAAAACTATGTGGGGAGGCTGGTGCTGTGGCGCAGTGGGTTAAAACCCTAGCCTACAGCGCTGGCATCCCTTATGGGCACTGGCTCGAGTTCTGGCTGCTCCACTTCCGATCTAGCTCTCTGCTATGGCCTAGGAAGGAAGTGGAAGATGGCCCAAGTCCTTGGGCCCCTGCACCCACATGGGAGACCCTGAAGAAGCTCCTGGCTCCTGGCTTTGGATTGGCTCAGCTCCAGCTGTTGTGGTCATTTGGGGAGTGAGCCAGCAGAATGGAAGACCTCTCTCTCTCTCTGGCTCTACCTTTCTCTGTAACTCTGTCTTTTAAATAAATAAAATAAATCTTTAAAAAAAGTGTGAATTTCAAAATCTTTTTCACCCAAATTTAATTCCACTTTCCATGAGCTTTCTTAAGTCCATGATATGTTTCATTTCCTTTTTTTTTTTTTTACTAAAACTAAGATCCATCTTTAAGATTCATTGCTTTAAAAAAAAAGACAAAAACAATCATTGCTTTGCTATCTATACAAGAGTTATTACAAAGGTTAATGGAAAATCCATATTATGAAAAAACTATACATGATTACAAAAATTTTGCACCAAAATAAACTTTTTTCATTCCATCTTCCTACAGGTTTTTGAAGTATCTGGTGGACTGAATTTGTTGCTCACAAGTATACTTTCTATATCACTGTTGTTTTCTAAATATTTACACACACAAAATCATTTAAGACCTTAAGCCTCTGTGAGACTCCTATTTCTTAGCATCAGAACCATGCCATCACTTTACCTGCTGAATACAAACTGACTGACACAGGCTAGCATGTCACACAAGCTAGTCAGGTCCACAAATCCCCAGTCTCACTCCAAACTGCCAGACTCGTCTCCAGCAGTCCTGTGGGTCTTTTGACACGTATGACCCTAGGCTGTTACAAATGCAGTATAACCCAACATCGAACTCGGTCTCAGGACTTCAGAGCTCAAGTGCACACACACACACCGAAACGCTCAAGACCATATCATCGCCCTTTCTACTGTGGGCCTTTTCTACGTGATTGGGCTTCTCACCCTGCTAGTTATACAGGCGGGACACTCAGCATCGCTGGCCTCCCTCCCTGCCCTACCCACACCACTTCTATCCATCACTCCAAAATACCACTGAAAGTCTGCTCCCTTCCGTTTCCACTTAACACTGGTGAGTTCAGTCCCTTATCATTTCCTGTTCAAGAGTCCCTGACCTGTATTTCTTTCTCCTAATGACACCCAAATTATCGGTGTCATAGTCACACAGTTAACACAATCATAAAATTCAGAGCTGGGAAGAGCCTTCAGAGTTGAATGATTTACAGATGATGAAACTGAAGCCCATGTGATTGCCCTACTCAAAAACCTCTGCTGGTTCCCCACCATCTACAAAAGCCAGTTTCTTAGCATGGCACTCAAGGCTCCTCTTGATCTAAGTGCACCTTACCTTCCCAGCCTTATCCATTACCACACCTGAGAATCTTACACCGCAGCAGGCTGTTCAACAGTTCCAGGATGTTCTGGGCTCTTTACTGCTTTCGCTGTGCCTCCATATACACAGTTCTCCTCAACCTCCACTATGTACAGCTGCTAGCATCCAAGGCCCAGGCAAATACGTTACCTTCCGTGAAGCCAGCACGGCTCTCATTTAAGCTTTTGCAAATGTGGTCAACCCTGTCAGGATCCAACCAAATTGTCACAACCCTATTTATTTATTTATTTATTTATTTATTTATTTTTTGACAGGCAGAGTTAGAGAGAGACAGAAAGGTCTTCCTTTTTCCGTTGGTTCACCCCCCAAGTGGCCGTTATGGCCGGCGTGTTGTAGCCAGCGTGCTGTGCTATTCCGCTGCCAGGAGCCAGGTGCTTCCTCCTGGTCTCCCACGTGGGTGCAGGGCCCAAGGACCTGGGCCATCCTCCTCTGCACTCCCGGGCCACAGCAAAGAGCTGGCCTGGAAGAGGAGCCATCGGGACAGAATCCGGCACCCTGACCAGGACTAGAACCCGGGATGCCGGCGCCGCAGGCGGAGGATTAGCCTAGTGACTAGTGACCCGTGGCGCCGGCCACAACCCTGTTTAAACCAGAGTGGTCAACCACTCTCGTCCCAAAGTGGACATTCAGCATTCTCTGGTGACACTTTTGATTATCAAAACTAGGAGTGAGGATTGTTACTGGCATCTGGTAGAGGCCAGGGATGCTGCTAACATCAGATGACACATGGGACAGTCACCTACAACAAAGAATTATCCAGGCCTAAACATGAAGAGTGCCAAGGATGAGAGCCCTGCTTTAGACCAGATTACAGCACTGTCATGATCTGCCTTTTACCACTGACTCCACTGATAAGATTATGACAGTGTGGCTAACACCCCTTATTCCTTGCACATTAACAGGGGCTCAAAAGTGTCTATTTCTCTCCATTCTCTATGATGAAACGTTTCCCTCAAAATACATTCTTCACATTCTAATAGAGTAAGGAATATTAGAAGCAGAAGAGCTTTTCACCAAGATGGTGTTGAAGGTGAAGAAGGAAGCTCCTGCCCATCCTAAAGCAAAGCAAAGGCTTTGAAGGCTGAGAAGGCCATGCTGAAAGGCGTACACACACACACACACACACACAAGAAGATCCACACGTCTCCCACGTTCCAGCGTCCCAAGGCACTACGCCTCCAGCGGCAGCCCCAATATCCTGGGAAGGGCGCCCCCAGGAGAAAGAAGCTTGACCACTGTGCCACCATCAAGTTCCCCCTGGCCACTGAGTCTGCTATGAAGAACACAGAGGACAGCAACACACTTGTGTCCCTTGTGGATGTCAAGGCCAATGAGCACCAGATCCAACACGTTGCGAAGGATTCTCTTACACTGAAGTAGCCAACGTCAACACCCTGGTCAGACTTGACGGAGAGAAGACGTGTGTTCAAATGGCTCCTGATTGCGATGCTTTGGATGTTCCTGACAAAACTGGGATCATCTAAATTGAGCAGGCTAATTCTAAATGTGTTTTTTCACCACTTTAAAAAAACAAAAACAAAAACAAAAACACAGCAGAGGGATGGAACCATCAGTAAAAAGAAAGAGAATAACATTCACTGAACAATAGGTGTGTACCAAATACCACATTCCAGGGTTTGTGCTTGCATGCTTAATCCTCACAACCTTAGGAGATACACAGTACTAATTCTAACTACTAAGATGTCCCAAAGACTTGTCACATGCTAGGCATTTGCTAAATGTTTTACACATGCTATACTATTTCATTTGCACAATGAAGGTAGATACTATTATTTTTCCTTTCTCACACAGGAGGAAACTGGGGCTCAGAGAGGTAACCCACTCCACACAACATAAGCTAGAAAGTATATGAACAGTTATTTGGACCAAGGCAGGTTGGTCCAAAGATAGTGTTCTTTCCTCCTCAAAAACTGGCATACGTAGCAACTGAATTTCCGTAAAACATAAATACCTGTTTTGGAGGAAGGACAGAGGTTGAGGTAGGAACTTCGTAAGCAATTTGGAGAGAGGCTCCTCCCATATCCAGTATCCCTACTGTCCTTCTGCGTCCTCCTGCCAACTCCTGGGAAGTCTCAGCCTCTGATTCTGAAAGGAACAAATAAATAAATCTTTAAAAAAAGAAAAGACAACTGAAAATTAGCACTTACACACTACTGATAGGTTAAAACTTAAACCTTCAGCACTTAAAGAACTGACATAAGAAGACATTATTACTCACCATCCTCATGGTCAAATCTTCCCAAAACAAAATTGATTCCAATCCACGCATAAACCCCTAAGCAAAAATATAAAAGACTTTATTATTAATTCTCTATTACTATATCAGGTATACACCTCTCCCTATAACTGTTCCTTCCTTTCTTGGATAAAAGTAACTGTAGTATTTTATTCCACAATCTCAGTGTATAGATTTAAAATATTTCATCTTGTGATTTTCTTCCCTTTTATAATTATTTACATCTTCCCAAGTTCCTGCAATGAATACAAATTAATTGCAAAAATATGTGCTAAAAAATGTTGGGCCGGCACTGTGGTGTAGTGGGTAAGGCCACTGCTTGCAGTGACAGCATCCCATATGGGCGCTGGTTCGAGTCCCAGCTGTTCCACTTCCAATCCAGCTCTCTGTTATGGCCTGGGAAAGCAGTAGAAGATGGCCCAAGTGTTTGGGCCCCTGCACCTATGTGGGAGACCTGGAAGAATCCCCTGGCTCCTGTCTTTGGATCGGCACAGCTACAGCCATTGTGGCCAATTGCAGAATGGACCAGTGGAATTGAAGACCTCTCTCTCTCTCTCTCTCTCTCTCTCTGCCTCTACTTCTCTCTCTGTGTAACTCTTTCAGATAAAGAAATAATTCTTCTGAAAAAAATGTCAACAAATGTCAATCTTGGAATTCTCATTCTGGGCAAGATGGAGGAAATAAGCACACCTCAAGCTGTCTCCTCACTGAATGCAAATATCAACTCGACAGACGCACAGAGCAGCTTTCTGAACTCTGAAAGTGAGTGATGTGGGAAAGAGATCAAAATATAAATATCACCAAACCATCAGTGAGTGTCGCTTTTTTTTTCCTCCTTAGATATTGCTTGGCCTGGACTCAAGGGCAGCTTGAAACATGAAAGTGAGCACCAGTTGTGGACAGAAAGAACTACAAGATCTTGCTTCCTGGCCCAAGGGGCAGAGAGAGGGACTCCAAAGAGAGGGAATAGAAAAATCACTGCTTTTATTTTCCCCCTTTCTTTCCGAAATCTTATATCCTCTCCTACCCTAGGCATCCTTGCACCAGAAATGAAGTCTGGCAGGTAGCTGAAATTCTAAAGGATGTGACTGTTCCTCTGACTAGAAGGGCTACAGCTCAAGTGTCAGGAGTGCACTCATACTGCACATTCTTCTCCCTGTCTTCCCACCACCTGGTGCTGGGTGCAGACACAATCACAGGAAGTGAGCGGCGGAGTGGACAAACTAAAGCCTGGTTTTCTGACTGGAGGACCGTGAGAGAGAGTACAGTTGTGTATGGACCCCTGGACCTCCGAGCTAAATGTGCTTGCATCTGACCCTAAACAATAAACCAAAGACTTTGAGAACTGAACTAAGGGCAGGACCACTGCCCAGGCTCCAGACTGTCCACTGACTGACACGGACGGGACAAATCCAGTAGTAATGTCCAGTCTTTGAAAAATGAACTAACAGAATCACAGCCCACAGAAGGCAGGTCCGAACTTGAGGCATGATCCTAACCAGATTAATTGCCTTTAAAACAAACAAACAAAATCAATGTTTTCCTCATCATGACTGAAATAGGACTCAGAGGTTCATAAGAGAATATTCAAAATGTCCAGGATACAAAATAAAATTACTTGGCATGCAAAGAACCAAGGAACTATCATCTCATGAGAGAAAAGACTGCGAAAGGTGCCAACCCGGAAATGATACATAGATTGGAATTACCGAAGATATTAAAATAGTTATCTAACCAAGAATATGCACAATCTTCAATGAATGCAAAAACAGAAATTCTCGCAAAGAAAGAGAATATAAGAACAAAATGGGGCCGGCGCCACGGCTCACTAGGCCAATCCTCTGCCTTGTGGCGCCGGCACACCGGGTTCTAGTCCCAGTTGGGGAGCCGGATTCTGTCCCGGTTGCCCTTCTTCCAGGCCAGCTCTCTGCTGTGGCCCGGGAGGGCAGTGGAGGATGGCCCAAGTACTTGGGCCCTGCACCCCATGGGAGACCAGGAAAAGCACCTGGCTCCTGGCTCCTGCCATCGGATCAGCGCGGTGCGCCGGCCGCAGCGCGCCGGCCGCGGCGGCCATTGGAGGGTGAACCAACGGCAAAGGAAGACCTTTCTCTCTGTCTCTCTCTCTCACTGTCCACTCTGCCTGTCAAAAAAACATAAAAAAAAAAAAAAAAAAAAAAAAAAGGAACAAAATGGAGGGGCCGGTGCTGTGGTGCACTAAGTTAATCCTCTGCCTTCGGTGCCGGTATCCCATATGGGCGCCTGTTCTAGTCCCGGTAACTCCTCTTCCAGTCCAGCTCTCTGCTGTGGCCTGGGATAGCAGTGGAGGATGGCCCAAGTGCTTGGGCCCCTGCACCCACATGGGAGACCAGGAAGAAACTCCTGGCTCCTGGCTTCAGATCGGCACAGCTCCAGCCATTGCAGCCATTTGGAGAGTGAACCAACGGAAGGAAGACCTTTCTCTCTGTATCTCTCTCACTGTCTGTGATTCTACCTGTCAAATAAATAAAAATAAAAATTAAAAATTAAAAAAAAAATGGAAACATTAGTAGTGAAAAAATACAAGATAAAAGTTCAATCATTTCCCTTCTGTAGACTTCAACTAGAAGAAATGTAATATCTACTTCTTTTTTTAAAGTTATTTATTTGAAAGACTGAGAGACAAGAGACAGAAAGAGAGCAAAAGATCTATTGATTTACTTGTCAAATGCCATACAACAACCAGGGCTGCACCAATCCAAAGACAGGTGCCTAGAATTCAATCCAGATATCTCACATGGACTGCAAGGACCTGAGTCCTTGCGCAGTCACCTGTTGCTTCGTGGGTAAGCATTAGCAGGAAGCTGGACTCGGAAGCAGATCGGGAACTCAAACCCAGATGCTCCAAAACGGATGTGGGCATCCCAAGCAGCATCTTAACCACTGTGCCAAATGCCCACCTGTGGGGAGCAATCCGGACTAGACTGAGTTACTGGAATTAAGACTTATTCTATGCATCTGCTCTCCCACAATATGGCGCTGGGAGAGAAGTAAACAGCTTCCGCACAGCTGCCTCCAGTTCAACTGATAAACTGTAGGACTTGCTCCTGATTGGAGGAGAGCAGCGTACTCGGCGTGTGGGCAGCCGAGTTGGGATTGGCGGAGGAGGACTATAAAGGAGGAGAGAGACGGCATGCACCAGGAACATCTATGGGGAACATCTAAGGGGAACACCTGTGCAGCCCCCGAGAGAGCCGGCCGGCGGTGTGCCGCTCCCCTGCGGAAGTGGGGAATGTGGCCAGGGGGAACTGCCCTTCCACGGAGGTGGAAGGGATAGTAGCCAACCCGGGAAGAACCAGCAGCAAACCCGGGGAAGGCCGAGCAGACGAAAGAACAGCGCAGGGGCCTGGTGTCGTTCCTCCACGAAGAGGGGGAGCGACACCCACCTTTCCTTCTTTTTAAGAAACAGAAACATAATTTGTCATAGAGGCCACATTTGGGTTGCATAAGGACACATATTTAACTCCATCTCAAAAGTACAAACCTAACAGTGTAAGCTTTTAGGGGAGTATCAATGCTGTACAGTAATTACAATAAAGAAAGAACTCATAACAAAATAACTCATCCTGATCGTTCCCTCCAATTAAACCTTCCCTTTACTTTAATTTAAATATTCACCTTACAGTTGAATTTGGAAAACTTGGGGCAACTCCTAAAACTATATATGTTTTAAAAAGTAGAGTTAGCTAACCAAAGATCTATTTGGAATCATCATTAAACAATAACACAGGCTTATACACATATTGCTTTGTACTAAGTTAAAACATATAAATTTGTGATTTATAGAAACAGCATTTTAAGATACTGATGTAGAATATGCAAATAATAAAATTGTATAACAGGATCAATAAAGTTACTGGCACAAAGATAAAAATCAGACATTTAAAATAACCCTGAACACCCATTAGAGGAGTAATGCAACGGCTGGCTGAGAGGTCAGTTGCCCCCTAGAGGCCCAGTACCTTCCTGCTTCCCAGAGATCACTTCTGCCTGAGACTGAGAAAAGAGGAAGTCAAACTCCAGTGGTAAATCTTTCACTAGGTCACCCAAGATAGCCAACTGCTTCCTGCAAGAGAGAACAAAAAGTTCAAAAATTAATCACACACTTTCTTCTCACAAACTGCTCAACTTGTCGCTTCCCTTAGCCTTGCAATGACATCACCGTTCACCCACCCCACCCACTTGTTGAGCCCTTCTTCGTTCTGATACCTCTTTAAATTTCAAAGAAACAGAATATAAAGACCAAAATGGTAACATTAGTAGTGAAAAAGTGCAAGACAAAAGGTCGATCATTTCCCTTCTGTAGACCTCAACTAGAAGAAATAGACAATCTAATTTTCTTTTTTTAAGTTATTTATTTGAAAGACTGAGAGACAAGAGACAGAAAGAGAGCCATGTAACATGTTTAAACACCCTCCAAAGTATAGCCTCCTACACAGAAGGCAATATGGCAGTAGTAATTCTTCTCTCATCTATAATGTTATAATTCAAATAGTATTAAAAGATGAGACTATGGCCCTACGTCTTTCACCACTGAGGATGAATAAGCCACAGGACATTACAGCACAGTTTCACAATCTATAAAATAGATGCAGTTACATTATTCCTAACTGCTGTGAAAGAAAGCTGTTAAAAGAAGGAACACAACCTCATCCTGAGATCTGGGCATAAACTGGAAACAATGCTTCATGTTCCCACCCAAGAAGTCCTGCTAGTGCCACAGGATTTTACAGAATCCTTCATGAAAACCAATAATTAACTTTGTAATCTCCTTTTCCACATTTCTTTAAAAAAAAAAAAAGAATTACTTATTTATTTGAGAGGTAGAGTTACAGAGAGGCAGAGGCAGAGAGCGAGAGAGAGCTCTTCCATCCACTGGTTCACTCCCCAGATGGCAGCTGCAGCCGGAGCTGCCCTGTTCCGAAGGCAGGAGCCAGGAGTTTGTTCCAGGTCTCCCACGCAGCTGCAGGGGCCCAAGCACTTGGGCCATCCTCTACTGCTATCCCAGGCCACAGCAGAGAGCTGGATTGGAGTGAAGCACCCTCGGCCGGGTACTGCGGCTCACTAGGCTAATCCTCCGCCTGCGGCGCCGGCACTCCAGGTTCTAGTCCCAGTTGAGGCGCCGGTTCTGTCCCGGCTGCTCCTCTTCCAGTCCAGCTCTCTGCTATGACCTGGGAAAGCAGTGGAGGATGGCCCAAGTGCCCCTGCACCCATGTGGGAGACCTGGAAGAAACTCCTGGCTCCTAGCTTTATATTGGCCCACCTCTGGCCTTATATCGGCCCACCTCTGGCCATTGCAGCCATTTGGAGAACAAACCAGCAGATGGAAGACTTTGCCTATCTCACCCTCTCTGTGTCTGTAACTCTACCTCTCAAATAAACAAAATCAAAAAAAAAGAAAAGAAAAGAAATATTGTTTCTTTATTTACAAAACATTTGATGGCCAGATGTTAGTAACTGTTTCAGCAGGGTCATGGGTAAATGGGGGCTCACTATACTGCTCTCTCTACTTTTAAGATTTATTTATTTGAAAGAGTTACAGAGATGGAGAGGCAGAGGTAGATGCAGAGAGAGAGAGAGAGAGAGATCTTCCATCTGTTCGTTTACTCCCTAAATGGCTGCAACAGCCAGGGCTGGGCCAGGCTGAAGCCAGGAGCCAGGAGCTTCATCCAGATATCCCACGTGGGTGCATGGGCCCAAGCACCTGGGCCATCTTCCACTACTTTCCCAGACCCATTAGCAGGGATCGGAAGTGGAGCAGCCGGGACTCCTGTTGGTGCCCATATGGGATGCCTGTGTCACCAGGCATCAGCTTTACCTGCTATGCCACAACATTGGTGCCCTCTACTCTTTTTTAAAAAAAGAGATTATTTGAGAGGTAGAGTTTAAGGCACAGAGAGGGAGAGACAAAGAGAGAGGTCTTCCATCTGCTGGTTCACTCCTTAGATGGCCACAACAGCCAGAGCTGAGCTGACCTGAAGCCAGGTGAAGCCAGGAGCCAGGAGCTTCCTCCAGGTCTCCCACGCAGGTGCAGAGGCCCAAGCACTTGGGTCATATTCTACTGCTTCCCCAGGCCATAGCAGAGAGCTGGATCAGAAGTGGGCAGCCGGGACTCAAACCCGCGCCCATGTGGGATATGGGCACTGAAGGCAGCAACTGTACCCGTTAGACCACAGCACCAGCCCCTCTACTCTTAATATATGTTAGAAATGTCTGATGATAAAGTTTTTCAATTATCAGCCTTTCTTATCTATTTATTTATTTTATTTGATAAATAGAGAAATCTCCCATCTGCTGGTTCACTAATGAAATAGCACCAACAGCTAGGGCTGGGCCAAAATGAACGTGAGAACTAACAACTCAATCCAAGCTCCCACATGGGTGACAGGGACTCAGCTACTGGAGCCATCACTTGCTGCCTCCCAAGGTGTGCATCAGCAGGAAGCTGGAATCGGAAGCAGAGCCAGGACTTAACCCCACGGGTGTCCCAGGTGGTGTCTCAACCACTTAGAACCTTAGGCTAAACACCGACCCCAATGTTTTCATATGTATGTATATATGTATATGTATACACATATACTGAATTTTTTAGTTTTGCAGTGATCTTTTTTTTTAATAAAAAAGTTTGTTTATTTGAAATGCAGAATGATAAAGAGAGAGGAAAACACACAGAGAGAAGAGAGATCTTCCACCCACTGGCTTACTTCTCAAATGCCTGCAATGGGCAGGGCTGGGCCAGGTAGGAGCCCAGATCTCCACTGGGGTCTCCCACGTGGGTGGCAAAAGCCCAAGTACTTGGGCCATCATCTGCTGCTTTCCTGGGTGCATAGGCAGGAAGCTGGATCTGAAGCAGAGTACCCAAGACTGAGACCAGCACAATGTGGGATGCAGGTGTCCCAAGTGGCAGCTTAGCCCACTGTGCCACAACACTGCCCCTCCCCAAACATGTTTTTAATTTAAGTACAGCTTTGTATTACTTTTTTATTTTTTAAAGGGCATCTTCACTACCAAAAAAAAAAAAATTCTGTTAGTCCAGTCATCTGGCAAAGAAACAAAACCAAGCACTAATACTTAAAATACACTCCAGGTGATTCGACCTCATTTTGAATCACAGAAGCTAATAAAGCAGAAGCATTCATTCTACAAAACAGGTTCTCACAGTGATAGTTACTGTTATGTCAACAACCAGCTCGGCCTCAGAGGCAGCAACGATTTCACAAGCCCAGGACGGAGACACACATTATCAAGACAGGTGATCAGAAAACAAGTTAAAAGAGAAGAAACGGCAAATCTCTTTAAAAATTCTTAATATTCAGAGCTTCCACACTGACAGCTAACATCTTAGACCAATGGACTGTGACTACTCAGCAGGTTTTCTTGGGCTAGAAACTTCTGTGACAAACAGCGGCAATGCTGAGCACTGCCAGGGATGAGGTCATCGTCTCCTTTGCTCCAGACCAACAAGAGGTGGCCAAACCACCAGCCAGCTTCCTCTGACTGCCCTGCTGCCGTCTCCGCCTTCCTGAGCCCCGCATCAGCTTTTCTCCGCAGCCCTCCCTTTCCTCGGTTCTGAGACTTTAGGCCACTCAGACTCCATGATCTGACATCCCTCGATTATCATCTACCCTCTTTCCAGGGTTCCTACAGTTTCTGAATGATGTGACTATTACTTATGTCCAAAATAAAAATTCTAAATTGCATGTGTAGTATAATTACAATTTTGTAGAAATCACATATAGATGTGCAGAGAGAACAGAATGCAGCAAAAAAAAAAAAATGATGCTGACAGGGTAGCAGGACTGTAAAGTGTTATGCTTTGTTTACTTTAAGATTTCCTTCAGTGACGTAAGGTTGCAGCTATAATTAAAGTTTGGTTTTAAAAGTAAATAAAAACAGAACATATTTTTTTTAAAAAGACCAAGATGGATGAGGAAATAACTAGAAGACCTCTCCTGTTGACAACTGGCTATATAAATAATCTGCTTCTCCACAGCAACTGTGTGTCTAAACAGAAGGAAAGAAATCCACAGAAAGAAACATTGATATATGTTATTTTATCCAGTATGTGTGGTGTAAGCAGCAGGGAGCCCTAAGTATATGTTTGAGGTTTTTGTTGTTATTGCTTTAAGGAAAGAAAGGCCACATGTATTTATCAAGGGACAATACTTAAGCTAAAAAGAAAAGACCTGGAGGCCGGTGTTGTGGCACAGCGGGCAAGTAGCTACCTTGCAATGCCAGCATCACATACGAGGGTTGGTTTGAGTCCTAGATGCTCCACTTCTGATCCAGCTCCCTGCTAATGTGCCTGGGAAAGCAGGGGAAGATGGCCCAAGTACCTGGGCCCCTGCAACCCATGTGCATGACCTGGCGGAGTTCTATGCTTCTGGCTTTGGCCTGCGCCTGGGCCAGCCCCAGCCATTGCAATCATTTGGGGAGTGAACCAACAGGTGTCAGGTGTCAGGTCTCAGTCTCTCTCTCTACCCCCCCCCCCACCTCCTTTCTGCAATTCTGCCTTTCAAATGAAATAAAAAATTTTTAAAAAGACCTGATGCCTCTGAGATTATGAACATGGCAGGAGGATGGAGATTCTAAAGTTAAGGCTGATGATGATCTCACTGACATGACAGCAACAGTGCAGACAACTAAAACAAGCGGGACCATATCAAACTAAAAAGCTTCTGCACAGGGCCGGCGCCGCGGCTCACTAGGCTAATCCTCCGCCTAGCAGCGCCGGCACACCGGGTTCTAGTCCCGGTCGGGGCACCGGATTCTGTCCCGGTTGCCCCTCTTCCAGGCCAGCTCTCTGCTGTGGCCAGGGAGTGCAGTGGAGGATGGCCCAGGTGCTTGGGCCCTGCACCCCATGGGAGACCAGGATAAGCACCTGGCTCCTGGCTCCTGGCTCCTGCCATCGGATCAGCGCGGTGCGCCGGCCGCAGTGCGCTGGCCGTGGCGGCCATTGGAGGGTGAACCAACGGCAAAAGGAAGACCTTTCTCTCTGTCTGTCTCACTGTCCACTCTGCCTGTCCAAAAAAAAAAGCTTCTGCACAGCAAAGGAAACCATCCGTAAATTAAAAAGGGATGTTATAGAATGGGAAAAAATGTTTACAGACTATAAAGCTGATAAGAGATTAATCTTCAAAACATCTAAGAAACTCCTGTAACTCAATTGTAA
The DNA here is from genome assembly GCF_051225735.1 of Oryctolagus cuniculus. Lineage (NCBI taxonomy): Eukaryota > Metazoa > Chordata > Mammalia > Lagomorpha > Leporidae > Oryctolagus > Oryctolagus cuniculus. The sequence continues at coordinate 30,285,284 of NC_142881.1, forward strand.
AAAAAACCCAATATCTTAATTTAAAAATGGCCAATAAACTTCAGTAGACATTTCTCTACAGACATACAAATGGCCAACAGACATATGAAAAAAATGCTCAAGATTATGAGTCATCAGTCATCAAAGTCAGAATGAGATATCACCTCATACCTGTCAACAAGTGTTGGTGAGGATGTGGAGAAACTAGGACCCTTGCACACTGTTGGTGGGAATGCAAAATGGTGCAGCAGCTATGGAAAACAGTGTGGGAGTGACTCCAAAACATGAAAACAGAACTATCACATGATCCAACAATCCCACTTCTGGTTATTTATCCAAAAAATTTGAAATGAGGATCTCAGAGAGATACCAGCTCTCCTAGGGTCACAGCACCATAATTCACAACAGCCAAGTCGTAGAAACAATATGAGTGTCCCCCACAGATGAATGGATAATGTATACACATGCAACGGAATACTGTTCAGCTTTTAAAAAGAAAGATTCTGCAATATGTGACAGCACACGTGAATCTTGGCATTGTGCTAAGGGAAATAAATGGGCATAAAGTTTCACCTAAGCAAGATGATAAGCTCTAGAGTTCTTCTATACAACGTTATATACACTATCAACAGCATGTAGTATACTCTGGAAATTCTGTTAAGAGGGTAGCTCTCAAGATACAGTGTTACTGTTACCACAATAAAATCACATTCTTTTAAACAAGTTCAGGGAGCTCACTTTCACCCAGGCACGTAAGCGTGAAGGCACCGAGGAAGTTCAAAGGGGAGAAATCACAAACAAGGAGGGGTTGGATCCAAGGAAAACCTCCTTTTCCTGGTCCTACTTCTCTTCTAATGGAAGAAGAGGGGTCAGGTGGCAAGACGTCAGGCTGAAGTGCCAGGGCCCACTGACGGATGGGGGCTGAGAAAGCAACAGAGACTGAGCTTTGCAGGAGCTCACAGAGGGACCCAGGCCGAGTCACAGGGAAGCGGGGTTCCCACCAGAGCTCTCCTTCCTGCTCCGCCATATCCAGTTCCTCCGATCACCCTCCTCCTGCCCTTCTGCAGTTAGGTTCTTCTAGGTGTCTCAAGACCCAAACTTAGTACTGTCATCCAATCCTCAATCACCACTCCCAACCCTCAATCCAAATGAAGAATCACTCTGCCGCCTCAGATAGATACTTATCCCCAAAGAAGCAAACGGCACGAAGCAGTGAACAAGCGATGGTGCCACGGCTGGGTTCAGGGTTGACTCGACCCTGCCTTTGAGCAGGAAGTGTTCTGGTGCCACCTGTGACCCTGCTGAGGGGTCCCCGCATCCCTTGTGCAGACCAGGGGCCCGCGGGGGACGCCGCCTGGAGCTGCCCGTTCTACTCCGGCGCCGCCTGCTGGCGTCTCACCTCTCTGGGAGCAGCCTCATGCCCGCGGTGCAGAGGATGTACAGCGGGGTCTCCTTGTGCTTCTTCACAGGCACGTGCGCGGCAGCAAAGCTCAGCAGAGGCCGCAGGTAATCGCTGGCATGCTCTGGAGTGTCAGCCACGGCAGAGATTCCTGAGGTAAAGTAAAACACTTTCTTTAAAAAGCAGATTCCATAAGTCTCAGAGAACGGATACCCTGTAAGATGTTGCAGCAGATCTTAAACATTTATTTACCTGACAGGAGGAGGTGACAGTATCTCTCTCCTTACCCAGACTCTCAAAACTAAGGGTAGCATTTTTCTATCCCTTTTCTTCTTTCCTCTCTGATGCCTGGATAAACAAGATTGACAAAAATATATTTCCACAGTACCTGGCTTGATTTTTTTAACCACTGGTTGGCTGTTACGGTCTCTCATCTGTTTGATGTCCAGCAAGTCATGGGGGTTCCCGTTATGTCTCGGCCAGAAATAAACAAAAATCCGGGAGCCACTGCTGCCACAGTCCACAACAAGTCCATAACTCAGATTTGGGTCTTCGGTGTCAGTAGCTTCAAGCTCCCCGACTCGGGCCAAATACCTACAACAGGCAGGAAGAGCAATTGGTGCCAAGCAGCCAGGCCCACCACTGACCTCATTTAATGGGTCTTCATTAAGTGCCCACATGCACCACACACGTGGGACAACAAACCCTAATAAAGGAATTGAACAATGCTGCCCATGTTTGTTGACCTATATGAGGCAATGGCTGGTTTGCTTTCCTATGGGTCACAAAAATTAGGTAACTAAAAGGTGTCTCCATGGCCAGCACTGTGGCGTAGAAGTTTAAGCCTCTGCCTGCAGTCATAGGGGTGTTGGTTCAAGTCTCAGCTGCTCCACTGCTGATCCCACTCCCTGCTAATGTGCCTGGGAAAGTAACAGAAGATGGCCTACTTGTATTTACATGGGCCACTGCACCCACGTGGGAGACCTGGAAGAAGCTCTTGGTTCCTGGCTTCAGCCTGGCCCAGCCCCAGCCATTGTAGCTATTTGGGGAGTGAACCAGTAGATGGAAGATCGATCGATCGATCGATCGATCTCTCTCTCTCTTTCTTTCTCTCTCTCTCTCTGCCTCTGTAACTCTGACTTTAAAATAAAAAAATAAAAAGGTGTCCCCATGTTGGGGAGCAGATTTGAAACAGGCTGGGTAGCAAACCTTTTAACAAGCATTAAAGAACTTAAAGACCTGAAAAATTATTTTTGTTTGCTATTATAACAAGCTTTTGGGTGGCTTGTTGTGCACATTAAGTAACTGAGACAATATTAATCATTTCTATCTGTCCTTCGTATATAAGCATAGAGAATACTGTGAAATGATTATCATTTAAGTAATATGTCTGGATAGTAATATTTTTCATTGGGTTTTTGGTATTTGTTCTTTGCTTTTACATATACTGCTAGAATTGAATTAATAAAAATGTATTTCACAACAATAATATTCTTTGCTGTAGATATGAAAAGAATACTTATAAAATATGTATGGAGTATACAAAATAATAATAAAGGGGACCAGCACTGTGGTGCAGTAGATTAATCCTCTGCCTGTGATGCCAGCATCCCATATGGGTGCCAGTTCTAGTCCCTGGCTCTCTGCTGTGGCCTGGGAAAGCAGTGAAAGATGGCCCAATCGCTTAGACCCCTGCCATGTGGGAGACTCGGAAAAAGCTCCTGGCTCCTGGCTTTGGATCGGCCAAGCTCCAGAGAATTGTGGCCATTTGGAAAGTGAAAAAGTGCATGGAAGACCTTTCTCTCTGTCTCTCTGTCTCTCTTTCACTGTCAGTAACTCTATCTCTCACATAAATAAATAAAATCTTTTGGCCGGCGCCGTGGCTCACTAGGTTAATCCTCCGCCTTGCGGCGCCGGCACACCGGATTCTAGTCCCAGTCGGGGCGCCAGATTCTGTCCCGGTTGCCCCTCTTCCAGGCCGGCTCTCTGCTGTGGCCCGGGAGTGCAGTGGAAGATGGCCCAATCGCTTGGACCCCTGCCATGTGGGAGACTCAGGAAAAGCTCCTGGCTCCTGGCTTTGGATCGGCCAAGCTCCAGACAATCGTAGCCATTTGGAAAGTGAACCAGTGCATGGAAGTCCTTTCTCTCTATCTCTATCTCTCTCACTGTCAGTAACTCTATCTCTCACATAAATAAATAAAATCTTTAAAAAAAAAAGTAATAAAAACAAATGCCTATGTATCTGCCACCCAATTTTATTTATTTTTTAGATCTATTTATATACTTGAAAGACAGTTAGAAAGAGCAAGAATGGCTGCAATGGATTGGGCCAAGCCAAAGTCAGGAGCCAGGAATTCCATCTGGATCTCCCATCTGGGTGTCAGGGGTCAGTTGGACCATCTTCCTCTGCTTTTCCAGGCACATTAGCAGGAAGCTGGATCAGAAGTAGAGCAGACAGGACTCAAACAGGAGTGTCTTAACCCACTGTACCACAATGCTGTCCCCAACCACCCAATCTTAAAAATAAACTATTGGGGTTGGAGCTGTGGCATAGTAGGTTAAGTCACAACCTGTAGTGCCAGCATCCCTTATGGGTGCCAGTTCAAGTCCCAGCTGCTCTACTTCCAACCCAGCTCCCTGCTAATGAGCCTAAGAAAGCAAAAGAGGATGGCCCAAGTGCTTGGGCCTCTATACCCACGTGGGAAACCCAGATGAAGCTCCCAGCTCCTGGCTTTGGTAGGGCCCAGCCCTGGCCATTGTGGCCATTTGGGGAATGAACCAGCAGATGGAAGACTTTCTCTGTCTCTGCCTCTTCATCTCTGTAACTCTGCCTTTCAAATTCATCTTTTAAATAAGTAAATAAACTATTAGACTATTTCAAAAAGTGAGAGAAGGGAGAGTGCTTCTAAGCCCTAGGACATCAGTATTTTCTGTTGGGATGTTTTTCCAATTGTGTTCCAAGATATCTGGCTGACAGCAGGGAGACGAAATCAGCAAAGTGTTACCATGAAGTGCACAAAGGTCTGAGTCTGAACTTCATCACTTCCTTTGTGGGCGCCTTTCTCAGGCTCTTCCCTTATCTGTGAAGTAAGTACAGGAAAGAATATGTACCCGAGGAGGGATGAGGGGTAGGGGTCAGGTAGGAATTTTTTTCTAGATTTGTAATGGCAGTGAGTTGCCGGAAATGAAGCAGGTGGCAAACATTTGTTGCTCACGAGAATTTTTGCAGTCCTAAAGGTGTCCTTTCACCACAGGCCTCCCTGTTCTAATCGAGTTACTGGGTTGAACTGGGCTCAGAATCCACCAATCAACTCATAACAGCTCACATCTATCACATGGCAGTGGGGCAGAAGTCTGGATTCAAATTACAGGACTCTTGCAAATACTGACCTCATGAGAGGCCACAGATAAAAAAGAACAAGGCAAGATAAGCCACCCAGCCCAAAGTGACTTCATTTTCCATCGCAGCAATTTTCCTATTCCACACGCTTCACAGGATGTTCTCTGCTCTCCTGTCTCCGAGAACCAATCCCTCTCCATGCCTCAGACAAGATTTTGAATCCCATCCCATTTTTCTTAATGAATAACTGTTCACTACTGCATTGGTTTTCAAACTTCTGGGCCTCAGAATCTCCTTAAAATATTTTTTTTTTTTTTTTTAAGATTTACTTATTTTACTTGAAAGGCAGAGTTAGAGAAGGAGAGACAGAGAGGTGATTCCATCTACTGGTTTACTCCCTAAATGGTTGCAACAGCTGGAGCTGAGCTGGTCTGAAGCCATTAGACAGGAACTTCTTCCAGGTCTCCCAAGTGGATACGCCATCTTCTGCTGCTTTCCCAGGTACATTAGCAAGGAGTTGAACTGGAAGTAGAGCAGCCGGGACTTGGCAACCATCTGGGATGCTGTCATCACAGGAGGCAGCTTTACCCACTACACCACAGTGCCAGTCCCTTCTTTAAAATCTTAAAAATGGCCGGTGCCGCGGCTCACTAGGCTAATCCTCTGCCTGCGGCGCCAGCTCCCGGGGTTCTAGTCCTGGTTGGGGCGCTGGATTCTGTCTTGGTGGCTCCTCTTCCAGTCCAGCTCTCTGCTGTGGCCCAGGAAGGCAGTAAAGGATGGCCCAAGTGCTTGGGCCTTGCACCCGCATGGGAGACCAGGAGGAAGCACCTGGCTCCTGGCTTTGGATCAGCGCGGCGCACCCGCCGTAGCGGCCATTTGGGGGGTGAACCAACGAAAGGAAGACCTTTCTCTCTGTCTAATTCAGCCTGTCAAAAATAATAATAATAATAATGCCTACTTCACATTTCATAATACAGAATGTTAAAAGGCACTCGTAAGTGGAACTAGATTTTCTTTCATTGCAATTGTGTGGGGATAAAGAATATAGAAACCACCTGGCCAATCTGGTGCCTCTAGCCTGACTTAGGCCAAGGCACCAGCATTGCTTTTGTACCATCTGAGCAAATGTCAACTCAGTGAAAAAGGCAAACAGCATCACATCAGTCAAAAGGAGCAAGCACCCCAGATGCCCATCACTGAATGGATGGATAAATAAAGCATGGTGTACACATATAATGGAATACTATCCAGCCTTAAAATGAAGCAGAAGCTGCCACAGGCTGCAACATGGACAACCCCAAGGACATCATACAAGATGAAATAAACCAGTCGTAAAAGACAAATTCTTGTTGATTACACTTCTGAGAGGTGTCTAAAGCGGTCAAATTCACAGAATCAGAGAGCACGAGTGATGGTTAACTGGGGCTGCTGCCTGGGGACAGAGTAGAGTCGTTTAATGAGTAGAGAGTTTCAAAGCTGCAGGATCTGTTCTGGAGAACTGATCCAGCAAAGTAAATAAACCTAATGCTACTGGACTGTACTCTGAAAAGCAGCTGAGAAACTCTATGATATTCCGGACCCCGGACAGGCAGGACCTGCACTACGCCCCTCATAAGCAGGAAGCAGCCACAGAAGATGGATGAGTCTACGCCCTTCAACATCCCCTAGGATTAAGGGATAAAATTGATTATGTTTGTGAGCTAGGAGACCACGCCTTCACCACACCCCTGTGTGACCTCATGACCCTACCTGACCACACCTGTGTGCCCACCGACCAATCAGGTCAATTAACCACTCCCCTTTGAAAGTGGCTTAGAGGCCGGCGCCTGGCTCAATAGGCTAATCCTCCACCTTGCGGCGCCGGCACACCGGGTTCTAGTCCCGGTCGGGGCGCCGGATTCTGTCCCGGTTGCCCCTCTTCCAGGCCAGCTCTCTGCTATGGCCAGGGAGTGCAGTGGAGGATGGCCCAGGTGCTTGGGCCCTGCACCCCATGGGAGACCAGGAAAAGCACCTGGCTCCTGGCTCCTGCCATCGGATCAGCGCGGTGCGCCGGCTGCAGCGGCGGCCATTGGAGGGTGAACCAACGGCAAAGGAAGACCTTTCTCTCTCTGTCTCTCTCTCTCACTGTCCACTCTGCCTGTCAAAAAAAATAAAAATAAAAAAAAAAAATAAAAAAAAAAAATAAATGTTTAAAAAAAAAAAAAAAGAAAGTGGCTTAGAAGCCTGCAACATGGTAGGCTCAGCCCTTTTCCTTTTCAGTCTTTTGCCTTTGTGGGCCCATGCTGCCCCTGTACCTGAAGGGGGCATGGCCTTCAGGCCACCTGCCTCATGCTTCCTGGCCTACATGCTCCTCCACATGGCTGGCTCCTGACACTCAGTATGAACCCAGATTTCTCTCTTTAAGACAGGGCCCTCACTCGCCTATGCATTTCCCCCACTAAATGAAAGCTTAATTACTTCCAAAAAAAAAAAAAGAAAAGAAAAAAGAAACTTTATAATATGTGTTATTAAACATGATCTTTAAAAAAGCAAATATATCTTAGCATTGTTATGAAAACAGTTTTGGCTTCACAGACTCCCTGAAAGATCTCAGGGATCCCAAGGGTCAGTAAACGCTTTGAAAGCCACTGCTCTAACACCCATCTGCTTTTCTACCTGTTCTCTGACATTGCTCCCCAGTTCTTAGAGCTCACACGGGGTGCGTGTACGGAGCAATGGTCAAGATGCTGCTTCTGGTGCCCACAGTACTTATCAGACCGCCTGGTTTGAGTCCCAGCTCCACTTTCAATCCAGTTTCCTACCATACCAGGACCTGGGAAGGCAGATGATGACAATTTAAGTACCTGGTGCCCTGCCACCCTTGTGGGAAACATGGATGGAGCTCTTGGCTCCTCGCTTCTGCTTGACCTAAGGCATTTGGAGAATGAACCAGCAGATGGAAGACTGATCTCTTTGCTTGTCAAATAAAATAAAAATAAATAAAATGTTAAAAATTTTAAAAAGTTGGGGTCAGTGTTGTACCATAGAAGGTTAAGCCACTGCCTGCGGTGCTGGTATCCCATATGGGTGCTGGTATGAGTTCAGGCTGCTCCATTTCCAATCCAGCTTCCTGCTACTGCACCTGGGAAAGCAGCAGAGAATAGTCCCAGTTCTTGGGCCCCTGCACCCACATGGGAGACTCAAAGAAGCTCCTGGCTGCAGCCTTACTCAGCCCCCACATCTGCAGTCATTTTGGGATTGAACCAGTGGATGAAAGTTTCCTCTCTCTCTCTCTCTCTGTAACTGCCTTTCAAATAAATAAATCTTCTTTAGAAAAATAAATTTAAAAAAATTAAACGTAATCTCTACTCAACAATGCTGAGTCGTAATATCTACAATTTAAAAAGAGTTCATGCTTCTGTCCTGGAATGTGAAGTGTTATTATTCCCTATAAACAGTGCCAAGTGATTTGGTCTTTGTAATGGTTTGAACTCAAACAGAACTTTAAATCCCAAAGTCATTAGTTAATGCCAATAGGGTGCAACCTTACCAATTACCATGTTTTGGAGTGGGAGGTCCTTTTTAAAAAAAATTATTTATTTGAAAGTCAGAGTTACACAGAAAGAGAAGAAGAGGCAGAGAGAGAGAGAGAGAGGGAGAGAGAGAGAGAGGTTTTTCCATCCACTGGTTCACTTCCCAGTTGGCCACAGCGGCCAGAGCTGTGCCAATCTGAAGCCAGAAGCCAGGAGATTCTTCCAGGTCTTCCACGCGGGTGCAGGGGCCCAAGGACTTGGGCCATCTTCTACTGCTTTTCCAGGCCATAGCAGGGAGCTGGATTGGAAGTGGAACAGCCAGGACTCGAACCAGCGCCCATATGGGATACCAGCACTGCAGACGGTGACTCTACCAGCTACACGCGCCAGCCCCTGGAGTGGGAGCTCCTTAGGTCACTGGGAGCATGCCTTTGGAAGGTAGTTTCCACAGCAGGTTGTTACAAAAGCCTCGGGGGTAGTGGGGATTGTTGTGGTACAGCAAATTGGGCCATCACTTGCAATGCCAGCATCCCATATCAGTGTGCTTGGCTGCTCCACTTCCTATCCAGTTTCCCACTAATACACCTGGGAAAGCAACAGTAGATAGCCCAAGTACTTGGGCCCCTACCATCCATGTTGGAGACCAGGATGGAGTTCCTAACTCTTGGCTTTGGCCTGGCTGTTGCAGGCATTTGGGGAGTAAACCAGCAGATGGAAGGTCTCTCTCTCCCTGGCTCTCCCTCTGTCACTCTGCTTTTCACATAAATACATAAATATTTTTTTTAAATGAAGCCAGAGTTGGGCCTAGCAGCTCTGTCTGCTTTCTAGCTATCCATGTGATCCACCCTCTGTACTCACCCTGCCATTGCCATTTGCTACCCTCGCCAGATGCCAAAACAATAAAGCTCTTGATCTTGGACTTGAACCTTCAAAACTGCGAGCTAACTACATATTTTCTCTTCATAAAATGAATGCTTCAGGTACTTCATTACAGTGAAGAAAAGCTGATGAATACAGTACCAAAGCTCACACCAGACAAGGGTTCTTCAAAAAAATTCATGGAAAATCGAATTAAAATCTGGTTTATTTTAGCGCAAAAAATATATTTTAAAGTATTCATCAGTGGTTTTTAAGATTTTTTTCTTTTTTTAAAGTCAGAGTTATAGCAACAGAGGAGAGACAGAAATCTTTCGTCCACTGGTTCACTCCCCAGGTGGCCACAAGCCAGGAACCAGACTGAAACTAGGAACCAGAGCTTCTTCTGTGTCTCCCATTTGGGTACAGGGGCCCAAGGACTTGGGCCATCTTCTACTGTTCTCCCAGGTGCATTAGCAAGGAGCTGAATCACAAGTAGAGCAGCCCGGACTTGAACCAGCGTCCATATGGGAAGCCAAAACTGCAGATGCTAGCTTAACCCACTGCACCACAGCACCAGAAGTGCAAAATCTTTTGAAATCCAGTCATCCTTCTTTTTTTTTTTTTTTTGACAGGCAGAGTGGACAGTGAGAGAGAGAGACAGAGAGAGAAAGGTCTTCCTTTGCCGTTGGTTCACCCTCCAATGGTCGCCGCTGCAGCCGGCGCACCGCGCTGATCCGATGGCAGGAGCCAGGTACTTACCCTGGTCTCCCATGGGGTGCAGGGCCCAAGCACCTGGGCCATCCTCCACTGCACTCCCTGGCCATAGCAGAGAGCTGGCCTGGAAGAGGGGCAACCGGGACAGAATCCGGCGCCCCGACCGGGACTAGAACCCGGTGTGCCGGCGCCGCAAGGTGGAGGATTAGCCTATTGAGCCACGGCGCCGGCCCCAGTCATCCTTCTTTATAACACTTATTTGCCAGAAACTTGTTTTAAGACCCTGTATCACGGATTCAATATTTTTGCACTAAAACAAACTTATATTTTAATTCCATTTTTCCATAAACTTTTGTGTAGAGCTGTTGGTTTATTGATAATTTCTTGGGGCCAGTGCTATGGCAATACAGGTAAAGCCACTGTTTGCAGTGCAGGCATCCCATATGGGCACCTGTATGAGTCCCATCTGCTCCACTTCCGATCCAACTCCCTAATAATGTATCTAGGAAAGCAGCGAAAGTTGGCCAAGTGCTTGAGCCCCTGCATCCACATGGGAGACCTGGAAGAAGCTCCTGGCTCTTGGCTTCAGACCTGCCCAGTCTGACTGTTGTTGCAACCATTTCAGGAGTGAACCAGTGGATGGAAGATCTCTCTCTCTCTTTTTCTCTGCCTCTTCTCTGTAATTCTGACTTTCATATAAATAAATAAATCTTTTATAAAAAATCATTTATCCATATTTTGATATGGCTATCTTAAAAATGAATTGGTTTCAGAGGCCAGCACTGTAGCATAATGGGTAAAGCCACCACCTATGGTGCCAGCATCCCATATGGGAACCGGTTCAAGTCCCAGCTGCTCTATTTCTTTTTTTTTTTTTGACAGGCAGAGTGGACAGTGAGAGAGAGAGACAGAGAGAGAAAGGTCTTCCTTTGCCGTTGGTTCACCCTCCAATGGCCGCCGCTGCAGCCGGCGCACCGCGCTGATCCGATGGCAGGAGCCAGGATCCAGGTGCTTTTCCTGGTCTCCCATGGGGTGCAGGGCCCAAGCACCTGGGCCATCCTCCACTGCACTCCCTGGCCATAGCAGAGAGCTGGCCTGGAAGAGGGGCAACCGGGACAGAATCCGGTGCCCCAACCGGGACTAGAACCCGGTGTGCCGGCACCGCAAGGTGGAGGATTAGCCTATTGAGCCACGGCGCCGGCCCCCAGCTGCTCTATTTCTGATCCAGCTCCCTGCTAACGCACCTGGGAAAGTAGTGGAAGATGGTTCAAGTCCTTGGGCCCCTGCATTCACGTAGGAAACCTGGAAGAAACTCCTGGCTCCTGGCTTCAGACCTGCCCAGTCCTGACCATTGCAGCCATTTGGAGCCATTTGGGGAGTAAAACAGCAGATGGAAGATACCTCTCTCTCTCTGTCAATCTCTCTCTCTCTCTGCCTCTCCTCTGTAACTCTTTCATATAAATAAAATAAATCTTTAAAAAAAAACAAGGGTCTCTTAGAAAATTTCAATTGCCTTCCAAAGTATCATGTTATCTTCTCTGAATCCTGCCAGAATGGGCAATTTTCCAGCTCTAATTTTGGTTCAATTAAATTGCTTCCCTTAGAAGTCTCCATGTGTGCACTGGCAAAACATTTTAACTGACATTAGACCCATAAGGAAGGTAGGACCAGATGGCACTTTTATTGCACTTTCCAGCTCAGTTGTTGATCAATCACTATAGGCAACAGAAAGTCTCCATTTTTCTTATTTTGCATACAAATGAGTAACTGATGAATAGTTTTCCCCTGTGGGAAGTAACAATATTACCTTGTTCTGGAACTCTGACATCTTATAACCTAATCAGGCATCTTGCCATTTCAACAGCCTGAAAGTCTTTCTCTCCTTAGGCTCATAACATGAGAGGATCACTGGTTCTTTCCTGGACTTTTTTCATTTATAATTTGCAGTGTTGGCTTTAATCATCATGGTCAATTATCTGCATTGCTGCACCCTCTGGCTTTGCTAATGCTGCACTAAGCCAATCTCTAAAGAGGACCTAAAGCCCAAGGGAAAAGTTCCAAAGCTTTGGAATTCCTCATATCCGCCTTCCCAAAAGAGGTCTGATTCTCCACCACACATATTCACTTCTATATCATAAATACTCGCACACACATCCTGAGAAACATGATTTCCCTCTAGTCATTGCTAAATCAATGAAAAGAAGAAAGTTTGTGAGCCACAAATACATCACCCAAGGTAGAGGTGGAAGACAGTGGCTTTTCACTTCCATTATCTTGAAAATGTTAACAGCATTAGATCTGCAACTGACCTAACTTACAGAATCAACATGAATTATACCACTTTTAGAGTTCAGATGGAACTGAGTGATGTGTCAAAAGTCAATTAAAGTGCCTCCTCTTAGTATGGGGCTACCAGCTGTTTGCTGAATGCCATTATATTCTTCGACTCTTTTAAGACCCAGAAACAAACATAATGACATTATAGTTAAAGTAGTTCTGCATGACTGATGATACCAACACAGGCCAGAAAAGCATTCTGTATGGTTATTGCTAAACTCCTAACCAGATTAATCTGAGTTGTCTGGAACATTTATAATTTAGAGCCCTGCTTATCAACACTATAGACCCCATTAAGATAGGTAAGTAAATCAATGCCTTCAATTTCACCAGCAAAAATCTCTGAACTGCTATATATAAGAACCCTTAATTTTATCTACAGATCTACAAAGCTTATCACTTTTATTCTAATCAAAATAACACCTTTTTTCACCTTGCTTTAAGTAGAATTGAAACTCCTAAGGAAAACTGGTACTGCACAGATTGCTGACACAGAACATCTGACTATTTCCAGATGACGGAGAAACATGAAAGCACCACTTTTCAATAGCTACAAAAGACATTTTTCAGGGCCAGCACTGCAGTATAACAGGTTAAGTCATCATTCACAACACGCCATCTCATATGGGTGATAGTTTGTATCCTGGCTGTTCCACTTTCGATCCAACTCCCTGCCAATGTTCCTGGGAAGGCAGCAGAAGATGACACAAGTCCCTGGGCCCTTGCGCCCTTGTGGGAGACCCAGACAAAGCTCCTGGCTTTCAGCCTCCCCCAGTCTTGGCCATGGTGGCCATTAGAGGAGCGAACCAGCAGATGGATGAAATCTCTCTTGGTCTCTTGTCTCTGTAGCTTTGACTTTCAAATAAATCAGTAAATCTTTAGGAAAAACATTTTTAAAGCTGTTGAACTAAAGGTGATAAATGTTCCCATCAATTCCTAATTATTTGCTTTATCATTTTATCATCAGCTTATGCTCATCAGTGCAGTTGCCACAAAAAAGAAATTATGGAAGCAAAATTTTAAATGGAGATAATGCTGCCCATTATCTTCAGTGCACAGAACAATCAAGATTACTTCAAATAATAATATTAACATTTGATCAGTCAATCAAAGCACCTGGCAGTCTTACATGCTTTAGTCTTGTCATTCAATATAAGACTGCAAGGCATCAATTTTTAACCCCACTTATTCATAAAGAAAATAAAATTTCAGGACCTAAGAAACCTGCCTAAGATCACCCAATTAGCAAATAGCTAGGTCTGATTAGCTCTAAAATCAATCCTCTTTCCTCTACACAATACCTTCACAAGTAACTCTGTATAACTGAGCCACACAGCAATGGCACTCAGTCCAGGCTGCAGGCTAGAATCACCTCCAGGAGAGCCCCAAGTATTTGCATTTTTTAAAGGATCTCCAAGTGATACAGACAGACAGGTTGAAAAATCACTGATTTAAGGTCATCATTAACAAACTATTACACTGTGTAATAAAAGTTTTAACAAAATACACAGAACTATTGGCCAGTATAAAAATAATCTGTAGGAATTTTGGTTCCATGAGTCTATTTTTTTTTTTTTGACAGGCAGAGTGGACAGTGAGAGAGAGAGAGACAGAGAGAAAGGTCTTCCTTTGCCGTTGGTTCACCCTCCAATGGCCGCCGCGGCCAGCGCGATGTGGCCGGCGCACCGTGCTGATCCAATGGCAGGAGCCAGGAGCCAGGTGCTTTTCCTGGTCTCCCATGGGGTGCAGGGCCCAAGCACCTGGGCCATCCTCCACTGCACTCCCTGGCCACAGCAGAGGGCTGGCCTGGAAGAGGGGCAACCGGGACAGAATCCGGCGCCCCGACCGGGACTAGAACCCGGTGTGCCGGCGCCGCTAGGCGGAGGATTAGCCTAGTGAGCCGTGGCGCCGGCCTCCATGAGTCTATTTTTAATAAATTTCTTCTCTCCTCACTGTCAAGATCCCAGATACTATGATCATTGTCATCAGTGTGCCCACATCTACTGACACAGCCCATCCCACCAGCACCACCATCCTGCTGGGTCAAGACAAGAGAGAATGTGCTAATCACAGCAGCGTGTAAAATAACAGCAAGCAGGCCTTACGTGACAGCCTATCTTGTCAGTGAAGTACATGCACTTTTCGGATATGAACTTAGTGACAGCAAATGAAGTTACTCATGGGCCTCTGCTGATTAATTTCTGATCCTTTGTTCCTGATTCTTAACTGTGTACAGTTGCTGAGTCTTTGATCTTGATTCTACATAGCTGAACTAAACTGTTTTTTCACTGGGAAATAATTATTCCTTCTTATTGGTCTCCCTGACTAGATAACGAACTTCATGACTCCGGGAGCCACGTTGTATTGATCTTTGTACCCCAGTGCCTAGAGCACAGCAAGCTCGCAGCAAATGTTTGCTTCCTCCATGACTCCTGGAGGCTGTCAGGAGGGAAGATAAATGATATATGATAATTTGTGGCAATATGTACATAACCTTTCACTGAGTTAACAGTGAGCTCTAGGTCAAGTGGCTGCTGGATGCTCACCCCGGGCATTATTACAGGGCATCAGGATGTTGCGACAGTCATCACAATGGTACGTGGTCTAAGTGTTCCATAGATATACAGGAATTGTTTCAATTAATTCAACTTAACCAGTATTTTTTTTCTTTGAGAACAAGTTTTATCATTAATTAAAGAAGCACCTAAGAAAACAAGCAATGGAGTTGGACACTTAGGTATAAATAAAATTATGAGACATAAGAATGTCCTCCACTTAATATACTAAAAACAAAATAAATCTTTGAGAACACGTTTTACTGTTAATTTTCATAATGCAACTCTTTGAGAACAGAGGTCCTGCGTGGGAAGTTAGTGCACAGTGACTCGTATTGTTAATTTAACAAATAACATTTTTGTGTATGACGTCAGTGATCACCTTGACATAAGCTTCCCAGGATATGGAAGCCTTTTGAATCCACAAACTCTGTCAAGGCTATAAGCAAACTCTGACCAGGCTATAAGCAAAGTGGAAGTTCTCTCCTCCCTTCAGAGAAAAGTACCTCCTCCTTTGATGACAATCTTTCCATTGGAGTCTCACCCACAGAGTTCCTTCATGTCAACCTAACCATTATTAATCGGATCTAGCCAATTGGGGTACAAACGAGAACCATCTGGTTACTTTGCCTCCCAAATACCACTCAAATACTTTTACTTCTCTCCATAATTGTTGCTATCACTCAAGTTAAGGTCTGCATCGTCTCTCTATGGAAATATTCCAATTAGTTTCACTTGAAGCCAGGAACTTCTGTGTCTCCTACATGGTTGCAGGGCCCCAACCCTTATTTTATGCACTTACGCATTTATTTGAAAGGCAGAGTTAGAGAGAGAGAGAGAGAGAGACAGGGAGTGGGGAGAGAGAGGGATCTTCCATCCACTGGTTCACTACTCAAATGGCTGCAATGGCCAGAGCTGGGCCAGACTGAAGCAGGAGACACAAGCTTCATCCGGGTCTCCCACATGGATGCCAGGGGTCCAAGCACTTGGATCATCTTCTGCTGTTTCTCCAGGCTCATTAGCAGGGAGCAGAGAAAAGCGGAGCAGTTGGGACTCAAACAGGTGCCCACATGGGATGCCGGCACCGCAGACAATGGCTTAACCTGCCATGCCACAGTGCTGGTCTCACTACTTTATTATTATTATTTGATTTTTTAAAAAATTCACTTATTTGAGAGACAGAAAAACAGAGTTCTTGACTGGTTCACTTCCTAAATGCCTGCAATGACAAGGGCTGAGCTGGGGCCGGAGGCAGAAGCTAGGCACAGAATTCAACTCAAAACAATGAGTTTTAGGGAAGGAAAAGTACAGAAAATAAAATAAAAAGCAGAAATTGTCAGACTGGTTAAAAAGCAAAACTCACCTAAACACTGCCTTGAAAAAGTCCACTTTAAACATAAAGACAATGGGGAAGAAGGCCCAAGTCCTTGGAGCCCTGCAACCATACGGGAGACACTGGCTTCAGATCAACGCAGTTCTGGCCGTTGGGGCCATTTGGGGAGTGACGCAGTAGATGGAAGATCTCTCTGTCTCTCCCTCTCTCTCTAACTCTGCCTTTCAAATAAATAAATCTTTTATCTTTTTTTAAATCTTTTATAATCAGATTGGCACAGTTCTGACCATAGTGGCCATTTGGGGGGTGAACCAACAGAAGGAAGACCTTCCTCTCTGTCTCTCTCTCTCACTGTCTATAACTCTACCTGTCAAATAAATTAAAAAAAGAAAAAAAGAAAGAAAACTGACACTGCTTTTTTTTAATATGATTTGTTTGAAATGCAGAGTTAGAGAGAGAACAATCTTCCATACGCTGGTTCACTCAGGCCGAAGCCAGGAGTCCTTCCACTGCCTTCCCAGGTGAATTAGCAGAGAGCTGGATGGGAAATGGAGCGGCTGAGACTCATACCAGCACTCATAATGGATGCCAATGTCACAGACGGTGCTTAGCCCGCTATGCCACAGCACCAGCCCCTGAAATTGCTATCTTAAGATCAGACTAGTAGATTTCAGAGCAAAGAATAAAACAAAGGACAAAGAGAATCACTTACCATTGACAAAGGGGACAATTCATTAAGACTATATAGCAATCCTAAACATTTATACACCCGAAAAGTCTCAGTCCACCCAAACAAGGGAACAGAAAGGCGCCTTTCATGGTTAAAATGCAGTATGTGCATTCCTGAGCCACACTGCACGTCATCAAAATGGGGACTGAGATCTTCATTCTGTCAGAAATAGCATGCAAGTTCACTCATAAAAGTAGAGGATCCCCCAAAAGGATCAAAGGTTAAACAGCTTATCAAAATATTTACAACTTCAGTGCAAAGCTGATCAAAGTGATTAAAGCTGACTCACCTCTCATACTGCCTGTCCCGTGGTAATGAAGCACCCCAATGTCGAAAGTCCATGATGAACATAAGTAAGAGGAGACAGGATATGCAGAAGAGCCCTAGCAGCGCTACCCGCTGACGGAGAAAGGGGCTCACCGTGGGCACAGTGAAGTACCAGGAGGCTGGGCAGAGGAAGGAAAAACTGATCCTGAAATGACACAAGCATCAGTAAGTCTGCAAAGTCTCCACCACTGGCTTTTACGTTGCACAAAAGACCTCCTCATAAAGGCAAAAATTTGTGCCAACAAAAGTCTAAGTGTTCCTCAGTCTTGAATTTGAGAAAAGGATCTATATTGCTCCTGATGCGTCTATTGTATAAATCAGAAAAGCTGCGTCTGCTCTTCTTCCAAACCGCACTTCTGAGTGCAATTCAAAGAATTTATTTCATGCTAATGAAAAGAACATATCACCCAAGGGAACCCGGAGAATCCCGCGGCTGTACCGTTCCCCGCAGAAGTGCTGGCATGAAAGAGACTGGAGAGTCAGAACACTCATTCAGCTGATGCTTTAGAATCTTTTAATACGAATGAGCTTTTTTTTTAAAAAAAAATCCATTTAAAACTATGCAGTGACAAATCCACCTTTTGTGCTGACTTCACGCTCTCTGAGGTAACCACTGCCACCCAGTTGCCGACGTAAACATACGTGTGCTTTCCAGGGCACTGTGAGCGTCGCCATTCCCTCGATCTCACACAGACGTTAAGTGTACCATACCTCCGGTTCCCTCCCCCTTGGACAGCTGTGCACAGAGACTCACACCCATCTTCTCTAAAAGCTTCAGAGTACGTGTGAGCAGCCGCAAACTTCACTTCCTATATTGATTCAAAAGCACCTCAGTCCATCTGCTTTTAAAGTTCACGACAAAAACGAAGAAAAAAAAAAAACCCTCCTTGTTTAACATTCTTGAGGGCGAACCAAATTCCACTCAGGTGGAAATTTGAAAACTACAACCCCGCGTTTTGCAGAGCCGAACGAGCAGACTCACTCCACCACCCTGGGGGTCACTGGCTGCCCTCAAAAGACCACAACTTTGATCACCTGTGCATCCACCCGACCAGGATGCAAAGTGCAGGTGCACCCCTGGGCAAATCTCACCTGTCACAGTCTCCGACTTGCCCGCAGGGCCCCCAGCCCGGGAAAGTGCAGGAAGCCTTACCTAGCCATGGGTCCCTTCAGCCGTCTCAATGCCTGTCACCTCCTTTTCCTTTTGCCCTGAGAAGGTGGCCTCCTCGTCCCCGGCATCTCCTATGTCTGCAGCCTGCAGAGAGTTGGCTGGGTTTCAGACTTAGCTCTACCAGTGCCCATGAGACTTGCCCTCCGCGAGAATTCCACGGCAGCCACTCGCTCCCCGGGCTCCCACTCCGGATCCACCCGCTCTCGCTCCTCAGGCCCAGAGACCTGGCATCTTGGGAGCGGGGCGATCTCGTGGCCAGCTCTGTCCTCCAGGAACCGGCCGTTCCTCGGGATGGCGCGCGAGGGGTGTGGGGGGTGTGTGTGTCCCTGCTCCCTCTCCCCGTTCCTCCTGGTCCCGCCACCCTCCCGCGATCGCACTCACGGGATCAAGCGGCCCGCCGGCACAGTCTGCACCGCTCCATTTGGTGCAGAGATTCTCTCCACTGCCTGCATCCCAGCCGGAAGGAGGGCCCGAGCCGGCGGCGCCGCCACGTCCCCAAGGAAACCGAACGGAGCCAATGACTGACAAGGGACTCGCCAGAGAGGTCCGCCCCGCCACGCAGCGGCCCCGCGGGCGAACCAGCTCGGCCGGCAGCACGTCCGTCCGTCGCGATGGCCAATCGCTAAGAGCACTTGGCCTCTAATGCCCGCCCCGGGGTTTCGGGGCTCGCCCAATCGGAAAGCCGTCGTGCTGAGGCCCTGCCTAGAGGGGCGGGCGGGCAGAGACGGGCTTCGCGGCCGCGCGCCGGCCGCCCTCACGGTGGCGCGAATTCCCTGCCCGCTGCTCCTGCGCTACGGCTGCGGCTGCCGGGGCCGCGCCGCTCCGCTGGGTCCGACCTCGGGGTGCTCGCCACAGAAATGCGTCCCCTGCCCACACCCTCTTGGAGGTTCGTGCCCACCCGCAGAATGGCAGTTGGGCCACCTCATACCGCCCACGTCGCCCTCCCTGAGGCCCCAGCCTGTCTTCTCCCGTGCGGAAAAACAGACGCATCGCAGACGGGGACGTGTACAGCAAAGCGCGTGCACACGTTCAGTCAGCATCCAGCGAATGTCTGCCGTGTGTGTCCAACCTGAGTGTCGCTGGCCTCCCGGACTTCCAGCCCCACGGACGGAGGCCACGGCTCCTTAATGTTGCCCACGCCTGCCGTTCCCACGAGGGAGCCCCTTGGACGGCATAGAGTCCACCGCCCGCGACCCGCCCCCGTCGCGTCTTCCCCGCGTACCTGCGCCAGCAACGCACCCTGGTGGCTTCCGTCTGCCGCCCGGAGCCTTGAGTTACCGTCCCCGCCTGCCTCTGAGCCAGACCGACTCCGGCTCGGCCGTAGGGCCCTCTTCCTCGAAGAGCCGTGCTCGACCTGCAGCTCCCCTGTGCGTGCCCTTGGCCCCACCACCCCGAATCTTAGTGACAAGGAGGTGACTGTCCCACTAGACAGCATGTCCTTGGAGGCGGAGACTGTCTGCCTCCACACCACACGCCAAACGCTAGATCAGTAAGCGAAAGCTTGACAGGAAACGAGGAAGACCACCCAAATGAGGACGAAGCGTTTGTTTATTCAAAGCTTGCTATAAATGAGGGAGGCAGTCGCCATCATTTGCATTTGCGGAGACCCAAGGACTCTCAGGGGATCGGGAAAGTTTAATAGTAAAAAATAAATAAATAAAAATAAAAGATCTGGGCCGGCGCTGCGGCTCACTAGGCTAATCCTCCGCCTTGCGGCACCGGCACACCAGGGTCTAGTCCCGGTCGGGGCGCCGGATTCTGTCCCGGTTGCTCCTCTTCCAGGCCAGCTCTCTGCTGTGGCCAGGGAGTGCAGTGGAGGATGGCCCAAGCCCTTGGGCCCTGAACCTGCATGGGAGACCAGGAAAAGCATCTGGCTCCTGGCTCCTGCCATCGGATCAGCGCGGTGCGCCAGCCGCGGCGGCCATTGGAGGGTGAACCAACGGCAAAAGGAAGACCTTTCTCTCTGTCTCTCTCTCTCTCTCACTGTCCACTCCGCCTGTAAAAAAAAAAAAAAAAAAAAAAAAAAAAAAAAAAAAGAGTTACACAGAGAGAGAAGGAAAGGCAGAGAGAGAGGTCTTCCATCCTCTGGTTCACTCCCCAGTTGGCCTCAGTGGTCAGAGCTGCACCTATCTGAAGTCAGAAGCCAGGAGCTTCTTCTGGGTCTCCCACAGGGGTGCAGGGGCCCACACACTTGGGCCATCTTCTGCTGCTTTCCCAAGCCACAGCAGAGAGCTGGATCGGAAGTGGAGCAGCCAGGACTTGAACCAGCACCAATATGGGATGCCAGCACTGCAGGCAGCTGCTTTACCCACTAAGCCACCCCGTAAGTGTCAGCCCCAGAATATTTTTTAAAATTCCTGAAAGTTGCCTTCTTTGAGTTCTAACTTGTAACCTATGTATAGTTCAAACTCCAGTGCACAAAACAGGTGCTTTTGAATAGAAATAGAATTCTTGTTTTTTAAACAATGCTTAATTCATATGGTTTATGAATCACATTAAGTTAAAATTCCAAGGTACCTTGAAACACCCTCTAATTTACATTCAGGACATGTAAATGTAATCACTGTCATAAAAACAGAACCGAAACCTATATTTTAATGCCAACACTTTCTCATTACATTTTCTTCGTAAAACTTTAACAATCTGGCTTGGACAATACTTCCTGTAATAACTCCATATACCCTCAGGCATTTGTTAAGCATGAGTTTTTACAAAAACCTTCAATCTTTATCTGATTAACAGTTCACAGAGCTGAGCTCTGAGGTTTCCAGTCAGCAGACCAAATTAAAAAGGGTTGAGACCATTTCTCTATTTCGTTTACTGCAACTCAACATGTTGAAACAAATTATAGAAACCCATATTTCAAAACAGGTTTTTAACTGCTCTTTAAAGGCTGTCTGCAACTGCACTTCCAATTTTTATTTATTTATTTATTTGAAAGGCAGAGTTACTGAGAGCAGAGGCAGAGAGAGAGAGAGAGAGAGAGAGAGAGAGAGGTCTTCCATCCGCTGGTTCACTCCCCAGATGGCTGCAATGGCCAGAGCTGTGCCAATTCAAAGCCAGGAGCCAGCAGCTTCTTCTGGGTGAAGGGGCCCAAGGACTTGGGCCATCTTCCATAGCTTTCCCAGGCCACAGCAGAGTTGGATTGTAAGTGGAGCAGCCAGGACTTGAACCGGCACCCATATAGGATGCCAGCACTGCAGGCGGTAGTCTCACCTGCTATGCCACAGCGCTGGCCCTGCCAATTTTCTCAAGATGTGCTTGATACCAGGCCCTGAGCAGAATCACCCACACTAACCCCATACAAGATGTCAGCTGAATGCTTCATGTCACTGCCCCTTTTGCATTCACCTTCCTTCAATATCCCATCCTGTCCTAACCTCTGATGTGGCCTTCACTCTTCCTTCTAAGTATACTTATCTGTCTTGCTATGTCTTGAAGGTACTTCTTTGTCCCCTCTCATCCATCCAAATCTCTTCCATCCTTTTCCTCATCCTTGACAAAATACCCTGTGATTCACCCAAGCATACACCTGGAAGGGAGTAATTCCAGAATCTCTTCATTCTATGTTCTTTTTCTGTTTCCATCCAGTTTGTCCCTGGGCATTCTAAATTCAAGTGCCTAAAGTTCTCTCCCAAATGTTTGTACAAAGCCATCTAGCTGATGACCCTGCTTTCAGACCCAAGCCCCTCCTGGGTGTCCCTCCATTCCCATGTCACTGTGAAACCTAGTCGTACTACATCCTGGTTTAAAATTCCTTCAGTGGTTTCACATCCCAATGGGATTCAGTCCAAATTTCCTTGGTACCGTGTAGCAGGTTCTGCTGACTGCCTACCAAAAAGCCAGTACTCTCCCATTTTGTTAACTTGTTGAGTAGCCACACTCCAGGGCTTGACCATATGTTTGAAGAATACAGGCTTCTGACCCCAGCCCCAGGGAGTAAACTGTAATTTGTGTAAATCAACGCAGGGGTGCCCATATCCTTATCAAATATTGGTGTATATAACTGTTTTAGCCAATTATATTGAAGAGAAGTCCATTGTTGAGGGGAATGGCAGGCAGGAGGGAAGACATTTCTGGGAAAGGTTTCTTCCTCTTAAAAAGAGACACAAGTGGGAGTTTCAAAAGCTTCATGCAAAATGTGCATTATCTTTTCATTCCATTTTCCACAAACTTTTTGAAGTGCCCTCCTGTAAGTCCATAAAGCTTACATAATGATAAAGGAAAGGCCCTCTTTTCTACCTCCAGAAATAATCTTAAGAATATAGTCCAAGGGCCAGCACCGTGGCATGGCAGGTGAAGCTGCCACCTGCAGTGCCAGCTTCCCATGTGGGTGCTGGTTTGAGTCCCGGCTGCTCCACTTCCGATCCAGCTCTCTGCTGTGGCCTGGAAAGCAGTGGAGGATGGCCCAAGTCCTTGGACCCCTGTACCAAGAGGAAGCTCCCGGCTCCTGGCTTCAGATTGGCACAGCTGCAGCCTTGCAACCATTTGAGGAGTGAACCAGTGGACGGAAGACCACTCTCTTTGTGGCTCTAGCTTTCAAATAAATAAATATTAGAGAAGAGGAGAGGAGGGGAGGGAAGGGGAGGGAAGAATATGGTCCAGTGCTGTGGTGTAGCAGGCTAAGTCTCCACCTGTGGTGCCAGCATTCCATATGGGTTCCGGTTCTAGTCCCAGCTGCTCCTCTTCTGATCCAGCTCTCTGCTATGGCCTGGGAAACCAGCGAAGGATGGCCCAAGTGCTTGGGTCCCTGCACCTGCATGCAAGAACCGGAAGGAACTCCTAGTTCCTGGCTTCGGATCAGCTCAGCTCCGGCTCTTGCAGCCATTTGGGGAGTGAACCAGCAGATAGAAGACCTTTCTGTCTCTCCCTCTCTCTGAAACTCTACCTCTGAAATAAATACAACTTTTTTTTTTTAAAGGAATGTGATACCTTGGGACAGGCATTGTGGTCCAACCAGTTAAGCCACAGCATGGGACACCCACCTCCCCTATAGGAGTGTCTGGCACTGAGTCCCCTCACTGCTTCTGATCAGCTTCCTGCTTATGTGCATCCTGGGAGGCAGCAGATGATAGCAGTAGGTCAAGTACTTTGGCCCCTGGCACCCATGTGGGAGACCCAAATGTAGTTCCTGGCTCCTGCTTCAACCTGGCATTTGGGGAGTGAACCAGCATATGGAAGATCTGGCTCTCTCTTTCCCCCATCCCTTCAAATAAATAAATTTAATTTCAATTGAAAAGAGGGACAGTTGTTGTGGCACAGTGGGTTAAACCACCACCTACTATGCTGGCATTCCATAAGTGTCCCAGCTATTGCACTTTCAATCCAGCTCCCTGCTAATGTGTGTGGGTCCCTGCCACCTACATGAGAAATCCAGATGGAGCTGCTGACCCCTGGCTTCAGCCTGGTCCAGTCCTGGCCATTGCAGCCATTTGGGGTATGAACCAGCAGATGAAAGATGGAAGCTCTCTCTCTTCCTCTCTCTCTCTCTTCCCCTGTAACTTTGCCATTTCAAAATAAATAAATAAATGGAAGGAAGGGAGGGAGGGAGGGAGGGAGGCAGGCAGGCAGGCAGGCAACTGGGATTATAGCCCCTTGACGTCTTAGCTGCAACCACAGGCTATGCTTCAAAGATGGAATAGCAGCATGGTTGGCAAGTTAAGGCTAGCTGTTGGGGGAGGCGTCATGTCCTCTTCACAGGAGACTCTCCCAAGGCTGCTTGAGTGTCTCCATGACATGCCAGCTGCTTTCTCCCAGAGTGATCCCATAAAGGGAGCCAGCCAGGTGGAAGCTCTAGCTTTTTTATGATCTGGCCTCAGAAATCTTACTTCTGCCATGTAGTATTTGTTAAAAGTGAGTCACTAACTCCCAGCACAGGTTCAAGAGGAGGGAATTAGGCTACACCCTGTAAAGGGAGAATTATCAAGCAATTTGCAGATATATGTTTTAAATCACCATGGTCAGCAAGGGAGGTTGGATAATGACGTTGACATGTAGTATCCAGTTTTTTGAATTCTGTACTATGTTATAATTCTCTCCATGATCGCAAACTTCAATAAAATCTAATAACACCAAAGCCAGTGTTGCGCTACTTAAAGCAATGAAAGTGCAGCAGTGCAAAAATAAATAAGGACAACTGTAGGAAGAAAATTAAAACTAGGATGATCAAATATTTGACAAATGCAGGAAATCAATGCCACAAGACATTAGAAATGAAAGACCCCTCCTTGAAGAGAGCAGGCCCAGGGAGGTTGGGGTGGGGATTCAGTGTGACAAACTCTAAAATGCCCATAGTTCTTGGAACAGAGGCATGGTAAAGACATGTACTGCCTTCTCTTGATATCCATCTCTATTTTATTTGCAACCTTCTTTATGTGTAGTTCACGTCACTTGAAGATTCTGATTCCTCTCCTAGCTCTTAGAGTGGGACATTTGCAACCTTCTTTATGTGTAGTTCACGTCACTTGAAGATTCTGATTCCTCTCCTAGCTCTTAGAGTGGGACATGCAAACTGAACCGAAGGAAACAGGCAAAATCCCATCATCCCTTGGTCACAGCTATTATCTCAGGAGTGGGCACATAGCCCAATTCCAGATGGAGATCTGTTTTCTGGGGCAAATAAAAAAAATGTGTTTGCTTTTATTAGACAGTATAGGAAGGGAAAATTTCCCTTCCTTTTTCCTCTAGCTACTCCAACCACCAGATTTTTATTGACATGGTTAAGCCACTGAGTCAAACCAAACCTACTCTATCTCTGGACATTCAATTATTTGAGCTAATAAATATCTTATTATTTAAATCAACATGAGATGAGTACTTTCTTCCCATTTTTGTATGCTTGGCAATTTTCACAATTAAAATGTAGGGGGAAACCTATACTTGATACCATTTTCAACTACCATGCTGGTAAAGACTAACATGTTTGAGAATACACTGTTGGTGAATGGGGTAAAAACACTATTCTTCCAGATGCTGAGACCCAAACTCTTGGAGTTATCCTTGATTCTTTTCTTCCTTTCATGTTCTACGTCCAGTCCATCAGCAAAACCTGTTGGCATGATCTTTAAAATGAATCCAACCATTTCTCACTAGCCTCATTGCTGCCACTCTGGTTCAGACTATCACAACTATCACAGCAGCCTGTGAACGGGTATTCATGCTTCTACCCGTGCCCCTAGTCATCTGTTCTGAATACTAATCACCATGCACCTTTAACTCGAGAAAAGGTCATGCCACAACTTGTATTAGCGTTCATTTTTATAAGAAAACACTTGAGACTAGCTACTTATGAAGGAACAAGGTTTATTTGGCTCATAGTTCTGGAGGTTCAAGTCCAAAGTTGGGTGTCCCCGTTGTTTGGTCTCTGATGAATGGTAGATGAGTAGGGCAGAACACTTGTGGGCTCACATGGTGAGTCAGGAAGCATAAAGAGCAGCTGGGCCCAACTCAGGTTTTATAAGAACCTTCTTTTGAAAACCACCTTCCAAGGGTATACTTCTAATAACCTAAGGACTTCCCACTAGGACCAGCTCCTAAGCACCATCATTGAATTAAGTTCACATCCTCTTAGTACCATTAACTTAGGAGCCAAATCATGCACTCTCTGTGCTTCTTCATCCTTCTCAACCCCTTAGTACAGTTGTGGGCACATACATAACAAGAGCCCAGTAAGTAACTCTTGAGGTGAGTGAATTAAACACAAAGGTGATTTTCTGTCCCTTTGTCACTGTGAAGATAGTTTTTCATTTTAAAACATTTGATTACCTTTTGGTACAGTTGATGTGACTGCCTGAGCGTTCATATACTAGTCTATAATGACTAATCTGTAAAGGAAAGAAAAATAAAGGTATAAAGAGAATGAGCTGGCAGATTAAAAGGTGGTAATATAGAAATGAGTACTGCATAGGGCAGATCAGGTAACAGGGTCAGGAAAGTGCCTGTAATAAAATGTAGTAAAAAAAAAAAAAAAATCGGAATAGGACCTGAAGATCAGCCAAGAAAATCACACACACAGACAACACAGGGACTAAGGCTTACAGGTTCTGTTAGTGATGATGCTATCATTATTGTCAATGTTTGCTGCCTCCATTGATAATGCATCCTGTATTTATAAAGAACTCAGGGGGCTGGCAACGTGGCTCACTTAGTTAATCCTCCGGAGGCGCCGGCATCCCATATGGGCGTTGGGTTCTAGTCCCGGTTGCTCCTCTTCCAGTCCAGCTCTCTGCTGTGACCCGGGAAGGCAGTGGAGGATGGCTCAACTGCTTGGGTGCCTGCACCCGCACTGGCAACCAGGAAGAAGTACCTGGCTCCTGTCTTCAGATTGGCATAGCTCTGGCCGTGGCGGCCATTTGGGGGGTGAACCAAGGGAAGGAAGACCTTTCTCTCTGTCTCTCTCTCTGTCTAACTCTATCTGTCAAATAAGTAAAATAAAATAAAAGAACTCAGTACCACAGAGCATTACAAATACATCATATCTAGTTACGTAAATAACTCAAACTTTAGTCCCCTGCAGATAGCTTATCTTCTTTGTATGTCAAGGACAACAGACCATTACATTCAAGGAAAGCTTTGTTATTCTAGCCATTCTACTTAAGGATATAGTCTACTTCTCACAATACAAAGTTCTGACAATAATTAAATCACATTTGACAGTGGGCACAAAATAAGGATGTTATTATGAGAAAAGGAGGTTTATTTGTGAGCTATCCTACATTTGGTGCTGCAGTTTAGCAACAAGTTGATTGTGTAAACAAGTAAAAGGTTGGGACTAGTGGTGGACATCTGCGTTTCTTGCTCAGATGTTAGACAACTGTTGATTTCTGTGATGGTGGATGGATACTTATAAATGAAAAATAAGTAATAATAACAATCGGCATTTGTTGAGTTCTAACTACATGCCTAATAGTATACTAATCACTTAATATTCCTTTTTAAATCAAATCCTCAATCCAATGATATCTTATTTATTACTATTATCATTTTACAAATGTAGGTCAGTGAAGGGAACTTTAGCTGTCTGAAGAAGGAGGCAGGGCCACAAGGTGGCAAGGGTGGGATGAGTCAGAGATAAGGTTTTCTGTTTCTTCTTTAAAAAAAAAAAAACAAAAAACCTTATTTTGACTAACTCCATTTTGGGGATTTATTATCTTGATTAGAGAGGCAGTAGACAGTGTATTTAACAGTCTATTCTCTGAAGTCAGGCAGATCTGTGTTTCAAGCCTGGCTTTACCACTTACCAGCTGTGTGACCTTGAGGAAGTGTGTTCCTTAGAGTTCGTTCCTTATGTAACATCCTTATTTCAGAATAACCAACCAACTTCTAGAAATGCTGCCCTCACTCTTTTCCCGCATCAACCAAAATGACCTTTTCAAAATGAAAAAGTGACTATGTTATCCAACTCCAACTTAAAATTCCACAATGGGATCCCATTGTTCCTAAGATATGAACTGATCCCCTAAACATTATTTTCAAAGCCTCTCATGGTTTGGCCCTACCTACTTCCTAGGACTCAGCTCAAATTACGCTTCCCCTGGCCTCCTAAACACTGACCATATCCTCTCATTACAGGTCTTTTGCAAGAAAATGTTCTTTTTGTCCAGAAAATTCTGCCTCTCTTATCCCTTTTACCTCCCCTCTATCTGACATAACCTAATTAACCCTTTTTAGCTCTAAAATCTTATTTCAAATGCCAATTTCTCTGAATGACATAAATTCCAAGACTACATCACCTTCACAGTGAATGTCAGTTTATCATGTACTACATTTATGTGCCTTCCTTCCTTGCACACATCCCAGTGGTAATATTTTTAAAAACATCCCATTCAATTTTTTTTAATTTTTAATATTTATTTATTTGAAAGGCAGAGTTACAGAGAGGGAGACAGAGACAGAGAGAGAGAGAAAACCTTCCATTGCCTGGTTGTTCATTCCCCAAATGACTGGAACAGCTGGAACTGGGCCGATCCAAAGCCAGCAGCCAGGAGTTTCTTCCAGGTGTCCCACCCGGGTGTAGGGCACAAGGACTTGAGCTATCTTCTACTCTTTCCCAGGCCATAGCAGAGAGCTGGATGGGAAATGGAGTAGTGGGATTTTCCGATGCCCATATGGGACGCCGGCACTGCAGGTGGCAGTTTTACTAGCTACGCCACAGAGCTGCCCAACACCCCACCACCACCACTATAGTTGTAATTTTACTTTTGTGAGTCTGGTTGGTGCCTGTCTTCCTCAGCAGACTCTCAGCTCTACTAGGGGTTGTGTAGATTTGCTCATCCTTGTATCCTCAGCACCTAGTTCAAACCTTGAACATGCTGTTGGAAAGACTAAGTGAATTGGCTAACACCACTGAGCTTTGCTGGCCCTGCTGAGTCATAGCCAAACCAGGTGTTTAGATCTGGTATGGTGACAACAAAGCAGTATTTCTCAAAGTGTGGTTTGTGGATCACCTATTTTAGGATAACTTGTGTGTAAAATGCACAGCAGGTTAAGCTGCTACCTGCCACATCAGCTTCACATATGGGCACCAGTTTGAGACCCAGCTGCTCCACAAGATCCAGCTCCCTCTGCTGATATGCCTGGCAAAGCAGTGGAAGATGCTCCAAGTACTTGATCACCTGCCATCCCTGTGCCAGACCTGCATGGAGTTTCAGCCTCCTGACTTTAGCCATTGCTGCCATTTGGGAAGTGAACCAGTAGATGGAAGATTTTCTCTGCTTCCTTTTCTCTCTACAATTCTGCCTTTCAAATAAATAATTTTTTTTTGACAGGCAGAGTGGACAGTGAGAGAGAGAGACAGAGAGAAAGGTCTTCCTTTGCCGTTGGTTCACCCTCCAATGGCCGCTGCGGCTGGCGTGCTGCGGCCGGTGCACCGGGCTGGTCCGAAGGCAGGATCCAGGTGCTTCTTCTGGTCTCCCATGGGATGCAGGGCCCAAGCACTTGGGCCATCCTCCACTGCACTTTTGGGCCACAGCAGAGAGCTGGCCTGGAAGAGGGGCAACCGGGACAGAATCCGGCACCCCGACTGGGACTAGAACCCAGTGTGCCAGCGCCTCAGGCGGAGGATTAGCCTATTGAGCTGCGGCGCTGGCCCAAATAAATAAATTTTTAAAAAGAAGATTGTATATTCCCGTTCCTCACCCCCAGATGTATGACTTGTTAGGTCAGATCTAAGAAAGGGTCTAGATATTTACATGTTTACAAATCACATGGGTACTCTGAGAACCATGGGTAAGAAAAGGGAAAAAATGGATTTGTAGTGTCTCTACTTTTTAATAAACTCTCACAGAGTGGTGGTAGGGCAGGGCTCTATTTCTTTTTTCTTTTTTTTTTTATTATTATTTTTTTTGACAGGCAGAGTGGACAGTGAGAGAGAGAGACAGAGAGAAAGGTCTTCCTTTGCCGTTGGTTCACCCTCCAATGGCTGGCGCGGCCGGCGCGCTGCGGCTGGCGCACCGCGCTGATCCGATGGCAGGAGCCAGGAGCCAGGTGCTTTTCCTGGTCTGGCAGGGCTCTATTTCTAATACTACCTCCTGAACTTACTGTTGGGCCTATTACTTTCAAGAGAACTTCCCAGAATTAAGGCCAACATTAGAAAAGGGATGAGTTTTGCTCCCTGCTTTCTTCTGGGTGGTGTTCCTGGTTACTACTGCAGGACATCTAGGAAGGTTAGGATGGGATTGGGGGGAGGGGGTGGAAAATGGAGCTCATTGGACCAGTCATTGCCACCATCTAAGGGGAGAGATAGCAGCTCAGACTCGGGTTCCATGAGTATTTCATTCATTATTTATTAACACAAAAAAATTCCTCTGAGGATTTACAATGTATCAAGTTCTATGCTATTCTGAGGATAAAATGGTGCAAGGGGGGAAAATAAGTAAGAAAGATGTTCTCGGATGGATGTCCTGGTACAGAAAGTTAGGCTTGGACACTCTCAGCTCATATTGGAGTTCCTGGTTTGAGCTCTGGCTCCTCCACTCTGACCCAGCTTCTTGCTAATACATCCTGGGAGGCAACAGATGATGACTTGAGTGCTTTGATCCTGATCACCCAGGTGAGAGACCCTTATGGAATTCCAGGCTTTTTGTTTTGGCCTGGCCCAAACTTGCCTGTTGTAGGCATTTGAAGAGTGAACCAATAGATGGAAGATTCTCTCTCTCTCTCTATCACTCTGCATTTCAAGTAGATAAACATAAATAAACAACCATTTTTTTTTTTTTTAAATGTTCCTCTCAGCCCGGCACCGCGGCTCACTACTGCCTGTGGCGCCAGTACTCTGGGTTCTAGTCCCGGTTGGGGTGCCAGTTCTGTTCCAGTTGCTCCTCTTCCAGTCCAGCTCTCTGCTGTGGCCCGGGAGAGCAGTGGAGGATGGCGCAAGTGCTTGGGCCCTGCACCTGCATGAGAGACCAGGAGGAAGCACCTGGCTCCTGGCTTCGGATCGGCGCAGCGTGCCGGCCGTAGCAGCCATCTGGGGGGTGAACCAACAGAAGGAAGACTTTTCTCTCTGTCTCTCTCTCACACTGTTTAACTCTGCCCGTAAAAAAAAAAAAAAAAAAAAAAAAAAGATGTTCCTCTCCCTGATGGGGCTTGCTATTGGTGATACCAATCTTAATGAAGTAACTTTAAAAAACATGCAAAACTACAACATTGTAAGCTCTATAAAAGAGAATGCCTGAGGCATATGCTGAGAGAACAGTCAAGTTAGGGAGATCATGAAAATAATGGGAAGATAATGTAACTAAGATAACTATTCATCAAAATCAAATTAAGACTTTGATGAATAATTATCTATATAAAAAGTAAAATTTTAATGAACCACACTCTTAATAGATGGATGAGGCTTTTGAAACATTATAAATTATATCATGGACCATTAGGTGACTGTTTTCTTTTGCTAAAGTGAAATAGAGTTCTATTTCAACTTTTTTTTTGAATTATAGCTGTGAATACCAAGGACTTTTGACACAAATGAGTAAATGGATGGAGTTTTGCCAAATCTGTTCACTCAATTCTTCTGTCAGAACAATACAAATGCACTGGAATAGCCACTTTACCTCTGGAAATATCACCCAAAAGATTTTACCAGGGGACAGCATTGTGGTGCGGTTGGTTAAGCTGCTGCCTGCAATGCTGACATCCCATATGAGCACCGACTGGAGTCCTGGCCGCTTGATTTCTAACCCAGCTCCCTGCTAATGTGCCTGGAAAGGCAAGGGAAGATGGCCCAAGTGCTTGGGCCCCTGCCACCCACCTGAGAGACCCTGATGGAGTTCCTGGATCCTGCCTTTTGCTTGTTCCTGCCCCAGCCATGACAGCCATGTGGGGAGTGAACCAGCAGATGGAAGATCTATCTGTCTGTCTCTCCCTCTTTTTCTGTAAGCCTGTCTTTCAAATGAGTAAATGAATCTCTGAGAATAATTTTTTATCAAAACTTGTCAAGTGATGATTATTGTTCTTGTTACTGTTTCATTTAAAAGCATTTTGATTTGGTAGCTAAAATTAGATGAAATTTAGGTTACAAACCCCATAAAATTGGAATCTATGCATTTCACGATTTTTCTTGTTGACTGTGAACAAAGTCCTATTTCAATAATTTAGGTCATTTTAAAGTGCTAAGAAGAGATTACAGATGTGAAGAAACTAGTAGCATAATAATATTACCTACTGATTTATAAATTCAATACTTAACTCATAAGCTCGACATTAAATGTTATAATTTAACAGAACACAACATCTGAGGAGTAATGAATTCTCAGTGAAATGGTTTTTTTTTTTTTTTTTTTTTTTTTTGGACAGGTAGAGTGGACAGTGAGAGAGAGAGAGAGAGAAAGGTCTTCCTTTGCCGTTGGTTCACCGTCCAATGGATGCCATGGCCGGCGCGCTGCAGCCGGCACACCGCGCTGATCCGATGGCAGGAGCCAGGTACTTATCCTGGTCTCCCATGGGGTGCAGGGCCCAAGCACTTGGGCCATCCTCCACTGCACTCCCTGGCCCAGCAGAGAGCTGGCCTGGAAGAGGGGCAACTGGGACAGAATCTGGTGCCCCGACCGGGACTAGAACCCGGTGTGCCGGCGCGGCAAGGCGGAGGGTTAGCCTAGTGAGCCGCGGCGCCGGCCAGTGAAATGGTTTTTTAAAGTTCAGGGAAGTTTATCCTATACTGTACTTTGGAGACATTTTGTCTTGCTAGGTACATAAGTAAGTACTTTAAAGAAAGCAGTTTTATCTTCTTGGTGAAAAGAAAAAAAGAAGAGATACTATTATGTGACTAGTAGGTACAAATCTTACAAATAGGTATAAAAAATTATTTGGGGGCATTATTTGTAGAATTAACAGGTTTCATCAAGATAATATGACTATTACAGAAATGAATAAATCAACAGAATAAAAGTGGCAGTGAGAAACTTTGTGCCTAAATGACTATGGATTTACTAAATCATCTAATTTCCCCCTAACTATATGTGTAGTGACTTGAGAATGGTTATGAAATGAACTGAAACTCCCTACCTGACAAGCACAATGAAGCTGAACTAATTTTCCTAGATTTTTGTCTGTGAGCCCTAAGTGATATGAAATCTATTTCTTAGATAGATCAAAATTGGTAGCTTTCTTTGTCAAGCCTTAAGACACCAGTCCTGTGTCCCATACCAGAATGCCTGGATTTGATTCCTGGCTCTAGCTCCTGAGTCCAGCTTTCTGCTAATGCAGACACTGGGAGGCAGCAGGTGGTGGCTCAAGTAACTCGGCTCCTGTCACCCATGAGGGAGACTTGGATTGGGTTCCAATATTTGACTTAGCCCAACCCTGGCCACTCTGAGCATTTGGGAAGTGAACCACTGGATGGGAGCTCACTGTGTCTCTCTGTCTCCGTTTCCCTCGTTTTATCTTTCTGCCTCTTTTTTTTTTTTATTTTATTTTATTTTTTTTTTTGACAGGCAGAGTGGACAGTGAGAGAGAGAGACAGAGAGAAAGGTCTTCCTTTGCCGTTGGTTCACCCTCCAATGGCCGCCGCTGCAGCCGGCGCACCGCGCTGATCCGATGGCAGAAGCCAGGATCCAGGTGCTTTTCCTGGTCTCCCATGGGGTGCAGGGCCCAAGCACCTGGGCCATCCTCCACTGCACTCCCTGGCCATAGCAGAGAGCTGGCCTGGAAGAGGGGCAACCGGGACAGAATCTGGCGCCCCAACCGGGACTAGAACCTGGTGTGCCGGCGCCGCAAGGTGGAGGATTAGCCTATTGAGCCACGGCGCCGGCTCTTTCTGCCTCTTGAATAAATTTTTTTAAAAAGTTCATTTTGGAGAAACTTCTAAAAAAGGGTTATGGTATGACTGCAGTAACCATCCCCCCTAAAAAGACTTGCAAAGAAACAGTTTATTTCTTAAAATGTGATGAAGTTAAAGTTCCAAAAGATACTGTCAATGTATTCCAATTAGATCTTCACTTAAAAAAAAGCTTTATTGAAATGTAATTCACATATCCTAAAATTCACCTAACTCAATGGGCTTTGATATAGACAAGGGTTGTACAAACATCACCACAATATACTTCTTAAACATTTTCATCAATCAAAAAGAAGTCTTCGCGATCACCTTGCAGATCATTCTTGAAGACTGATGCAAGGCAACCCAGGAGTGATATAATGACTGGCTTAGAGCTGTTCTTTGAGTTACAGAGGCATTTGAAAGGATATTCAGCTCATCTCTGGGTACTAGTCAATCTTTTCATTTTTTAATTGAGGTGAAATTCGCATAATATAACCAGCTTAAATTGGACATGTCAGTGGCACTGAGTACATTCATAATGCTGTGCAACCACTACTGCTACCAACTTCCAACACATTTCATCTCTACAAAAGGAAATCCCATACTCATTAAGCAGTTATTCCCACTCCTCAGTCCATATTATCTCTGGACCACCAATATGCATTTTGGGTCTATAGATATACCTATACCAGATATTTCACATAAGCAGAGTCACATGTAACTGTATGAATTTGGCTGCCTTCACTTGAGGTTTTCAAGGTTCATTCACATTATAACATGTGTCAGTACTTCATTCCTTTCTGTGGCTAAATAATATTCATTTCATATATACACACACACACACACACAATTTATCCATTCTTATGTGATGGACACTTGGGCTGTTTTCATTTTTTGTCTGCTGTGAAAAGTGCTGTTATGAACATGCACGTACACATACAGAATACCTATTTTCAGTTCTTCTGGATGTCTACCTACGAGTGAAACTGCTGTGTCATATGGTGACTCTATGTGTAACTTTTTGAGGCACCACCAAACTTTTCCACAATGGATGAATGATTTTTGCATTCCTACCAGCAATTTCCTGACATTCTCAATGTTTGTTACCTTTCAACAATTGTTTTGTTTGTTGATTATAAATATTCTAGTGAGTATGAAGTGATATAACTGGTAATCTTTCGATGAGAGAAAATGAAAACATCTTTACTGCAAGCCTGAATATTCAAGAAAATATAAAATATAAATTTACCTTTGACATTGTTTCCTTTTACTTAAAGGAATGGTGTTGATCTGTGAAACATGTAAACACATGTTTTCTCTATACTTCTAGAAGTAATGCAAAATATATAAACTTGAGACCCAAGTTGAGATATGAGTAAATGAGAAATAGCCTATCACTCTGCACTTTCTTGATTCTTTTTTATTTGTAAAGGAAAGGGTTTTATTTAGACTTATTTTCATTTTATTTGAAAGAGTCAGAGAGAGAAACAGATAGACACAGAGATTTTTTCCACCCACTGGTTCACTCCCCAAATGCCTACAAAGCCAGGGCTGGGTCAGGCTGAAACCGAGAGCTAGAAACTCAATCTGGGTCTCCAACGTGGGTAGCAGGGACCCAAGTACTTGAGCCGTTATCCATTACCTCCCACGGTACACATTAGCAGGAAGCTGTTTCAGAAGTGGAGCCAGGACTTGAACGCAGGGACTCTGATATGGGATGCAGAAGTCCTAAGCAGTAGTTTAACAACTGTGCCAAATGCCCACCCCTCTTTGTTTCTGATGAGAGGGAAAACTTCATTGTGTTCCACATTATTACTTCCCAGCATGAAACTAAAAATGATGAATCTTGAATATTTGAGTCCCAAGATGGATAAAGCACAGACCTTGCCTCGTGTGTGCCACCTGAATGATATAAGGCTTTACCATCTTTAACAAGTAATTATGCTTTCTTGGCTCTGCTGTCTGGGTAACCCCCTCGGAAGCAAGATATTCTTTGACAACAGACAGGGGTTGGAATGGCTGATGTAGTTAACTAAAACCCCACTCTTCCACTGTACAGTTATACATACATGTAATATCCCACAAGGACCAAAACATGCATTCTTTAAAGCCTTGTTTTACCCTTAACAGAAATAGAGTTAAGTCAGGAAAAGATATGAAGTCTCTGGTTCCACTCTGACTGACTGAGGCTTTGTCAACACCAGACTTGTCTAACAACCTGGAGATTGTTATGTACCTGGGGAATCAGCCAGAGTGAGATGGAGGATGGGTGACATCATACCTTTTTTGTAAGGTGGGAGGACAGCCTGGGCAAGGGGAGGAAGGAATGAACCGTCTCGACTGCTTTTTCAGGAAATGAGTTATATAAAAGAATACATGCAAACGTGGAGTAGCAAATTGATTTGTTGAAGCTTTGTTCTCCACATGTCCCTTGAAAAGTCTTTCTGTACACACAATCCAGTTTGAAAACTGCCGAGGGGCCAGCGCCGTGGTGCAACGGGTTAATGCCCTGGCCTGAAGCGCTGGCATCCCATATGGGTTCAAGACCCAGCTGCTCCACTTCCCATTCAGCTCTCTGCTATGGCCTGGGAAAGCAGTAGAAGATGGCCCAAGTCCTTGGGCCCCTGCACCTGTGTGGGAGACCTGGAAGAAGCTCCTGGCTTCGGATGGGTGCAGCTCCGGCCGTTGAGGCCAATTGGGGAATGAATCATTGGATGGAAGACCACTCTCTCTCTCTCTCTGCCTCTCCTCTTTCTGTGTAACTCTGTCTTTCAAATAAATAAATAAATCTTTATTAAAAAAAAAAAAAAAAAAGGCCCTCGCCACGGCTCAATAGGCTAATCCTCTGCCTTGCGGCGCCGGCACACTGGGTTCTAGTCCCGGTCGGGGCACCGGATTCTGTCCTGGTTGCCCCTCTTCCAGGCCAGCCTTCTACTGTGGCCCAGGAGTGCAGTGAGGATGGCCCAGGTGCTTGGGCCCTGCACCCCATGGGAGACCAGGAGAAGCACCTGGCTCCTGCCTTCGGACCAGCACGGTGCGCTGGCCGTGGCGGCCATTGGAGGGTGAACCAACGGCAAAGGAAGACCTTTCTCTCTGTCTCTCTCTCTCACTGTCCACTCTGCCTGTCAAAAAAAAAAAAAAAAAAAAAAAAAAAGAAAAAGAAAACTGCCGAAACACATAATGCTATCTCCTAAGCCCTTCAATCCTCATTGATTGCCCCAGGAATTCCTACTGCACTCATGGTCTACTCATTCTCCTTTAGGAATCAATTTCTCTAAGTGGCTAGGAAGAAATCAGTCTTATTTTTAAGTACAGCTGCTGGAATCAATCTCATTAAAATTCTTTATTTTCATTTTATTAGTAGGAGGGAGACACATACAGAAAGACAGACAGAAACAGATTTTCCATCTGCTG
Organism: Oryctolagus cuniculus; assembly: GCF_051225735.1. Lineage (NCBI taxonomy): Eukaryota > Metazoa > Chordata > Mammalia > Lagomorpha > Leporidae > Oryctolagus > Oryctolagus cuniculus. The sequence goes on from NC_142881.1 coordinate 30,322,206, forward strand.
GTTCTCTCCCTAAATGCTCCTAACAGCCAGGGTTGGGCCAGGCCAAAGCCAGGAGCCCAGAACTCAATCTGGGTCTCCCACATGGGAGTCAGGGATACAAGTATTTGATCCAGCATCCTACTGCTCCCTTGAGTGCAAACTAGCAGAAAGGTGGATTGGAAATCAGGTAGCCAGGACTTGAACTAGGCACTCCAATATGCAGGTATCCCGAGCTACGACTTAACTACTGTGCCAAACACCCACTCCTCAATATCATTCAATACCACACTGATACCTCAAGCCATGTGTGATAGCAGTTCAGGAAAACAGGGTAATGTAAGCTAGAGGTGAAAGTGGGACCAATTTTGGACCTTCAAAAATGAGAATTTTGAAAAGAACAAAGGAAGAAATACATTCTAGGGAAGAGCATGTGTTGCTTAGGATTTAAATCCAGCTACGGCATAGTGGGTAAAGCCGCCACCTGCAGTGCCTACATCCCATATGGGTGCTCGTTTGAGTCCTGGCTGCTCCACTTCTGTCCCAACTCCCTGCTACTGGCCTAATAAAAGAAGTGGAAGATGGCCGAAGTGTTTGGGCACCTGCACTCACTTGAGAGACCCGGATCAAGTTCCTGGCTCCTGGCTTCAACCAGACCTAGTCTGGGCAACTGTAGCCATCTGGGAAGTGAATCAGCAGATGTGAGATTTCTCCTGTGTCTCTCCTCTCTCTGTAACTATTTGAAAGAGTTAAGCATTGGATGCAATGGTGTAGCAGGTAAAGCCGCTGCCTGCAGCAACTCTCCTGTGGGTGTCTGTTTGAGTCTGGCGCTCTCCTTCTGATCCAGCTCCCCACTAGTGCACCTGAGAAAGCAGAGGAAGATGGCCAAGTCCTCAGGCTCCTGCTCCTACAAGGGAGACCCAGATGAAGCTCCTGGCTCCTGGCTTCAGCTGGCCCAGCCCCAGCCACTGCAGTCATCTGGGGAGTGAACCAGCAGATGGAAGACCTCTCTCTCGCACGCGCTCTCTCTCTCTCTTTGCCTTGTAACTCTTTCAAGTAAATAAATAAATCAATAAAAGGAAAAAAAACATGAGTTACAGTGGGGTGAGACAGAGATGGATGGGCGAGTAGAATGAATGAATTTGGAATGGACACTCTGAGTCAGTATTAAGGCAGATACTCACCGCCTGCTTTTCTTTCCAACCTCATCTGGTATCACCTTCCCCCACACTCATCATGCTCGGGCCACGCTGGCCTTCTCACTGGTTCACGCACCAACCTTATTCTCAGGATTGTTGCATCTACTGTTTCTTCTCCTGGAATGCTCTTCTCCACGTCTGTCATGACTGGTTCCTGCCAGTCATTCCGAATGCACCATGTCCTCTGGCCATCCAAATGTGGCCTCTCAGTAGTCACACTTCAGCACAGTGCTCTAGTTCCATTGACCGCATAGCACCTAGAACTGAGAGGTAGGAAGTTAGATATTGGCCTGTGTGCGTGAGGAGCCTGAGGAAAACAAAGCCTCTGCAGAAGCTTGGAAGCAGCCCAGGACTTTACACTCCAAAGTCCTTCCCAGACCCTGATAACTTACAGGTGGTCTCACAAGGGAGCATCCTCTCTCCTCAGCACCAAGCGGGTCACCTGGCCAGATAACATGGAGCAATAAAACCTTTACATCCTTCCTCCAAGGCAGTTCAGTAGGGGAGGCTCCTCTGCCCAGCCAGGGGGCTCCCCAGTCTGACAGCACTGAGTTGTGAAACCTTGGGAAGAATTTCACCTAATTCACACTCAGCAAACCCTTTGTCCTGGAGGAGAATGAAGAAGCGGGAGGGAAGCACTGGACCCCTTCCCCTTATAAACCCCATCTGAATACAGACTGTGCTCTCAGCACTCAGCTCTCTGCTGAGCCACCTGCCTGGCCTGCTGGGTGCATTCTCTCCATTGAACCTTGCTTTCCCCCAGTCTGAGTGACTGGGCACTCTCTCTGATTCTGTCCCATCTGTTCTGATAGGTGTCCTACTCCATAAAATCCTTCTACCTTGCTTACCACTCTTCTCTGTCTCACATCTGAATTCTTCCTTGTATGAAGGACCCCACCCAACTCTGCTAACCAAACTATCTAATATTTTTGTTTTTCTGTCCCCTGTCCCCTTCCCCATTAAAAAGTAGGCACCATGAGAGCACTGACTCTGTCCTGTATCCCCGGCTTCACGTGCAGTGCCAGGCACAAACTGATACTCAGTATTTACCAAAGGGATGTTGTATGAAAACATCTGTTAAAAAGTATTTCACAAGGGAACTAGTGATAGGGCTCTGATAGGAAGTCAGTTTTGAATTGGCAAAGTTCTTGCATTAGAAACAAACAAGAAGCATTAAACCTTGATGAATGTTTCACCTCAATGGCTACAGAAGTGCTGAGTTTGAGAATTCTAAAAGACAGAATGAAACAGTGATTTCTAAAGCTAGCAAGAAGTTTCAGTGAAGGGATGGTTCGAAGGGAAGCAAGCACTATCTCTCAGTCAAGAAAAGGGGGAATAAGAAAAAGATCACTGGATTTGGATACGCCATCTGTGACCATTGAACGAGAAGGAAAAAAGGAGGGCAGATGTTTGGAGCAGCTAAATCTCTGCGATGCCCATATGCCCTACCAGAATCAGAGTTAATGGGGCCCGCACTGTGGCATAGTGGGTAAAGATGCTGCCTACAGTGCCAGTATCCCATATGGGTGCTGGTTTGAGTCCTGGATGCTCCACTTCCAATCCAGCTCTCTGCTGCAGCCTGGGAAGGCAATAGAAGATGGCCCAAGTCCTTGGGCCCCTGCACCCATGCGGGAGACCCAGAAGAAGATCCTGGCTTTGGATTGGTGCAGCTCCAGTAATTGCAGACAATTGGGAGTGAACCAACAGATGGAAGACCTCTCCCCTCCCTCCTTATCTCTCGGTGTAAAACTCCTTCAAATAAATAAATAAATCTTTTAAGTAGGGCTTAAAGAGAGAAGGCAAAAGTCATTATTGGAGACAACTGGGAGAAAAGGAATTAGTACTCCAGCAGGACTAAGTGGGTTTCTTGTGAGATCTATTCATTTCTCAAGGGTGACAAATGGACAAGAGGGAACATCGAACATGCTGAATGGGACTCCACCAGTTACCTGCAGGGACTTTGCAACTCAAAAGTTATATGCAAAATTTTGTGTGTACGCGGGAAGAGAGGTGGGATAACAGGATCTGTAGTTTCATTAACTTCCAAAGGTCATGACCCAAAGGTTAATAATGGCTACGGATGAAGTAGAGAATAGGTGATTTAAAAGAGGGGTGGGGGACATGCAAGGTTAACAAGCAAAAAGAAACAAAACACTGGAGGCCTGGGGAAAGGCAAAAGTTCAGAGAAAAAGAAAAACCTCTTCCCTATTTAAGGAAGCGCGGTCAACAGATGAGAGTTCACAATTGCATCATCAGTCAAATAGGTGGCAAAGACCGAGCTGCAGAGAGCGGGCATGCAGGCGTGCGCAAACTCGCTCGGAAGCCCGGCCGCGCGGGTGTAGAGAAAGCGCGGGGTTCTCAGAGGCCGCAGCCTGGCCCCGGGGCAACGTCCAGCAGCTGGGACTCTCGGGCATTGTCCGACAGCCAGCGGGCGCTGCTCCTAAGACTCTGGCCCGCCCGCGGGCAGGGAGGGGCGGTCTTTTCAGTCTGGGCCCTCGCTGCAGCGCCGGCTCAGGGACCGGACGCTGAAGTTTCGCACTCCGGACCGGAGTGCGTCCGAGCCTGCCCATGGTCGCCAGACTTTCCCCTTGCCGCCAGTCGAGCTCCGCACTTGTCCTCTCGGAATCATCCCTCCCCATTTCGACATCTCCCTTCCCGCCCCAGCCCTCAGCCTGGCCCAGGGCCCGGCCACAGCCCGGGCCGCGGAGCACTCATCCATTCAATCAGCGCGCGGTTTACTCAGCGACAACGGCTGCGGGGCCCGGCGCCGGGTCCTGCCCGAGGGAGCTGCGGGTCCTCCGGAATCCTTCCGCGGACCCGGCCCTCCAGACCCGACCGGCGTCTAACGGGCTGCCGCGGTCCAGCCCGGCGGCCGGTCGGGCCCGGCCTGCGTGTCGCAATAGTTCCCCACACAGACACGCAGGTTGTGCCAGGGGATGCCCGGGCCGGCCGGCTCCGCCTCCCGCGCGCCACAAGATCCCGCGGGAAGACAGCCCGGGGACTTGGGGCGCGCGCCGGAGCGCGGCTAGTAACGGCATCCATCAGCGGTTTGACCTTGGAGACTCTGGCGCCACACCGTCCCCAGTGCGATAGAGCCGCCAGGTCCCCTAGCGCCCCTAGCTTCACAGGCGCCAGCCTGGGGCTCCCAGTCGGCCACCTTAGGGTCCCGGGGCGCTCGGGTCTCTTTCTGCAGCCAATCGGAGACAGACGTGGTGAGGGCCAATGGCCGCGGCCAAAGTATCAAGAGTGGTTGAGCCTATCAAAGTTCAGTCTTAAGTTTTTCCCGCCCTCCTGAAAAGTCTGAGGCGGGCTGATCTTACCTGTCGACCAATCAGTGGCCAATAAACAAGAAGCTTCCAAGATCAAAGGGGAAAGGGTGGGATCTAGACGGTAGCAACGCCTCAGGGCGGGTGAATGACAGGCAACTTCGCTAATACCACAGAGATATTTTTACAACGTAAGGAAAGGGGTGGGGCTAACTTGTTATCTGCGCCAATGGTTGGCTGGGGGGCGTGTCCGCTGGGCCAAGCGGGAGCCGGAGGCCCCGGGCTCTCTGGGCCGTGCCTGAGGTGGACGCGACGGGGCCCGGGGGCGGCGGCAGTGGCGGCAGTGGCGGCAGTGGCGGCGGGGGTGGGCGCCGCAGCTGGCCCGGTTGGATGGAGTTGGAGGGGCGGGGCGCTGGCAGTGTGGCGGGGGGGCCGGCATCTGGGCCCGGGCGGAGTCCCGGGGAATCGACACTGCTGGACGGGTGGCTGCAGCGGGGCGTGGGCCGGGGGGCCGGCGGCGGGGAGGCGGGGGCCTGCAGGCCCCCGGTACGTCAGGATCCGGACTCCGGTCCGGACTACGAGGCGCTGCCTGCTGGAGCCACTGTCACCACGCACATGGTGGCGGGCGCCGTGGCCGGGATCCTGGAGCATTGCGTGATGTACCCCGTCGACTGCGTCAAGGTGAGACCTGGACCCGGCTCCGAACCCGACCTGGGGCTGACCTGACCCATGGGTCCTGTGTGGAGCCAGGATCCCGGTTGAAAGCCGGAATCAACACCGGTTCCCTCCTGGCTCCTGCCACTACCACTCGATTGGAACCGATACTGCGTGCAAGCAAGGTCCTATTTCTAGCGCCAGTGAGATCTGAATCGGCACACAGGACCGAAAACCTGTCAGCCAAAGCCCTGGACCCCACCTGGGACTAAACAGGAATAGGGTGGGCTGGGGATCCCGAAGCACAGGTAAGTGTGCTGCTAACTCCATTAAGGTGACGCCAGCTGGCATACATCAGAGCCTGGGTTGGATCTTGGTGCTTGAGGTGTTTCCTGAGCTAGTATTTGAGAAGTTCCTTGCTGTGTCTTCCCTTAGAAGCGACCCGGCAGGAGCTGGTGGTGTCTGGTCTCTGTTACATGAAGGATTTACATGCAAAACCTTTACCCCTGAGTGCCGGGAAATCATTGTGCAGTCAGAATTGAGTTCCAGACTGGAAGTAACACGGGAAAGAGCGTGTTCAGGGAAAGGTTTCAGTTTCTCTGTGAAGCAAAGCATGCTATCCCCCCCTACTTCCGGACTATGAAAACAGCTCGGATTAGGACTGTGTGTGTGTGTGCAGGGAGACAGCAGCCGGCCTGCGAGAGAAGGAAACGGGTAGTGTATTTCTTTGGCCACCTGAAGCTGACTTAAAGGAACAAGTCGCCGAGAAGTGTGAGTAATAGAAAAGTAGATGGAAGTGTAAAGAAGATGAGATGAGAGCAACATGAGGACACAATTCCTGTGAAAGTCAGACTAGTTGTTACCACGACCACGCACAATGATTAATGGCTTCAGAAGCCTGGCCCTTCTGCAGGAAGCTAGGTGCGGAAGGGGACAGATTGTTGTTCTTTACAGCTCTTGTTCTTGTATCGTAGTAAAGGGGAGGCCTAAACTGAGGAGAAGTAAACTCCGGGAAGGACGGCCATTGAAATAGAGGGGTTGAGGCCTCCTTTACCTGTTAAAGTTAACAGTCAGTATCCTGGTGGATGGCTTCTCCCCAAATTAGGGGAATGCTGTCTATACAAAAGGAGGATAGTATCAACTTAGGAGATGCGAAGGAAATCATGCAAAAGGCATGCCCCTGGCTCCAGTACCGTTTCATGTCTTCATGAGGCACGTGGATGAGGAAGTCGGGAAAGTGCTCACAGAGCTTCTCAAGTGACACTAAGTTGGCAGGAGTATTCTGGCACAGTTGCAGGGTCACTCCTCCCAAGGGCCATACCCACTGAGAATTAGGTACATGGATATTAGCATTTCAAATCTCTTATCAACTGGGGGAAAGGGAAATAAACAGCAAAATCCATTGAAATGTAAACTGATTAAGTAGAAATTAAAAAGATGCAGATTGTCCTCTGGATTATGTAATAGACTCTAGGTTGAATGGACTGTGAGTTAATAATGCTACATATGCAAAAGTTACTTTTATCTAGTTACAGAGTAACCTCAGTCTGCTTCTACTGTGAGTGGAGTACAGGGTATAGGGTGCTATGTTTCAGGACCATCAGCAAATGAAAAAACAATCAGGGCAATTTTTCATGGCTTGAAAAATACAATGTAATAATATGAGAAATATTACTATAACTTATCAATGTAATTGTTGTCCTATTATAGTATGAAGGGCTATCTCTTTGCTCCTTTAATTTACAGAATGGTATTAATTCTTGTTTTAGAAGTACCTCTAGAATTTTTGGGTATACATTTTTAATGGAGACAGGTCCTTGTCCTGTGACAAGATACAATCGATTTTGTAGTATCAGTCCACTGAGAATCAAATATGGAAAATGAGGTGAGAGACCAAAATGACTGATACTGCTTGGGGTCTAAGTTATGATGGGCCTGGAAAGCAGGGACACTGATTTGCTCCTGAGGCCTATAAACCTAGGAAGGGAACACTTCCAGAAGAGGAGATCTGAACTATTTTGCATAACCACAGCATTGCTGCAATCAGTCACTTCTGGCCTTTCAAGGTAACTATTCTGAAGAACAGTTGTTCATTTTCATAAGCTTTGGAATTTTTGATTTTTAGAAATTAGTCATATGACACTACAACCAGGCCTCATAACCTGGCATTAAAGAAACACTTATTTGATCTGGAGGACAGCTGCTCAGGAGTACAAATGCTTATTTCAGAAGAGTCATTTTTATTTGCCATCAATGCTGGGATTTATATGACCAGAGGGAAGGACTAGGTGAGGCCAGTGTGATTTAGCTTCTGTGCAGACAAGAAAGCAAACATCAATCTCTTCCTTCAGGAGGAGCGCCCAGTTCACATGTGCCCTGGTAGCTAGTCTCTCTAACCAGAAATGGATAACAGCAAGGAAATCAGCCCAACTGTACTCTGAGAGAAGAAGCAGGTGTCAATGTTGTAGCCTAAACAGCCACCAGAATGTTTGCAAATGAAAGCTGACATTGCTTCTTGGCATGCAAGCCTGTGTCTCCCCAGCCACTTCTCAGGGTCAAGTTGACTTAAAATATCCTTGGGAGGGGCTGTGGAAAGTCAGTATAGCCTTGCTGGGCCATGGTTATTCAGCCAGCTATTTCCATGGTCATAATAGGAAGGTTTGGAAGCCCAGATAAATCCCACTTTCCTTATCTAGGCCTCTGAGCCAAATGTCAGACTCGATCTATATGGACAGGCTTTGCGACCCAAGGCAGTCAGAACCCTTCCCAGAATCATCTGGCCAAGTAGCCACCTGTCACCAAGGTGCTGTTTGGGGTTCTGTAGTGGTGAAGTGAATATCTATTTACATAATAAGTTAAAGGAGAAAAGAGCAGAGGAAGACAAATCTTTTCCAAACTTCAGATATATATGAAAAGTGAAAAGTGAGGAAATAGAACCATTGGCTTACTTGATCTTGCACCTCATAATAGTAAGTACTCAGCAAATGCCATTTGTTTTTGTGTACCAAGTGCTGTCTGATGTGCCTTACATACATTGATTCATTTAAACCTTGAAACAAGTTCATGTAGTAGACACCATTTTCCTTATTTTATAGATGAAAAAAAGAGGAGTAAAAATTGTCCAAGGAAGCAGCCCACAGAGGAGAATCATAGAATGACAATTGCTCTAAACAGCACTCTGACCTCAGAATCAGTCTTTAAGGCATTCTGGTCTGGCTGAAAAGCCCACAAGAGCATTTCAGGCATGGAAAGCCAAGACACTGTGGCAAAAAAAGGTCCTACATGAAGTATCTCTGTGAGTGAGACCCCAGTGGAAAGAAGTAGCCATCAAAGAAGGATGTACTTTTCTTTAAAGGGAGGAGAGAACTTCCACTTTGCCTATGGCCTTGTCTAAATACTGACAGAGATTGTGGATTCAAAAGGCTTCCATTGTTGTGGCAGCTCATGTCAAGAGCCTTGGGTGATCACTGATATACATAAGAGTGTTAATTGTTAAATTAACAACAGCAGTCACTGTGCACTTACTTCCCATGCAGGACCTCTGTCCTCAATGAGTTGTATTATGAGAATCAACTGTAAAACTTGTTCTCAAATAGTTTGTGTGTGTGTGTGTGTGTGTGCAAATTGTTGGAAACTTTACTTAGTATACAGTTGGTCTTCTGTGTATAAAGTTAATTGATAATGAATTTTTTTTTTTTTTTTTTTTTTTTTTTTTTTTTTTGCCAGGCAGAGTTAGACAGTGAGAGACAGAGAGAGTTATAGACAGAGAGAGAGACAGAAAGGTCTTCCTTCCATTGGTTCACTCCCCTAATGGCCACTACGGCCAGTGCTGTGCCGATCCAAAGCCAGGAGCCGGGTACTTCCTCCCTGTCTCCCATGTGGGTGCAGGGACCCAAGCACTTGGGCCATCCTCCACTGCCCTCCCAGGCCACAGCAGAGAGCTGGTCTGGAAGAGGAGCAACCAGGACTAGTACCCGGCACCCCAACCGGGACTAGAACCTGGGGTGCTGGTGCCGCAGGCGGAGGATTAGCCAAGTGAGCCACGGCACCGGCCAAGAACGAATCTTAATAGAGAATGGGACAGGGGATGGCAGAAAGGGGAGGAGGTGGGGTAGGAGTGGGGGCGGGAGGGCGGGTATGGTGGGAAGAATCACTGTATTTCTGAAGTTGTACTTACGAAATTTGTACTCATTAAATAAAAGGTTTATTTGGGGGAAAAATTGTCCAAGGCCATATAGCTCATCTTTCTTACTCCTAAGCCTTCTGTAAAGTGACTAAAAACTAGATTTCAACTACACAGCAAGCCGGGTGGGTGTTTGGTGCAGTGGTTAAGACCCTGCTTGGAACACTTAACATCCCTTTTATGAGTGTCTGAGTTTGAATTCCAGCTCTGCTTCCAATTCTAGCTTCTTGCTGATGTGCAACTTGGGAGGCAGTGGGTAATACTCTAAGTACTTGGGTCTTTGCCAACCACGTAGGAGACCTGAACTGAGTTGGGTCTCATGGCTTGGCCTGGCCCAGCCTTGCTGTTTTGGGCATCTGGGGGAGTGAACTAGTAGTTGGAAGATCTCTGTCTGTCTCTGTTACTGTGCCTTTCAAATAAATTGGAAACAAATAAAAAAGCAAAGCACAGAATTTCACAATAGAGCTAATCTCTGAACATACAACCTTCAGATTAATTGCTGAACATGTAAATCATATAGCCACAGAGAAACTTCAAATGAAAACAAAAAATAATAAAACTGAACCTGATTTATTAGTAGCTAAGGACCAGTTTGTTGCCCATGCATATTTGTGAAATGACGTAGACAAGAGACAATGCTTCCATGATCTGTAAACTCTTAGATATGAACAAATATATCTTGGAATCATTGGAGTCCATTGAAGATTACATTTCTCACACCTTATGAATCACCAGTGGCTTTACATGCCCTGCCCCCTTCAGTCCGCACAGCAGCCATCTGTGCCAGCCGTTGCTGGCCTCTGGTAACAGATGACAGCTTTGAAGCTCAGAGAGCTACATGGCGTGCCCAGGACTACACACCCAGCAAAGCTGGGGCTCAGACTCGGGCTCGCTGACGTAACGTAGCCTGTCTTCTTACCAAACTGCTCACCTCCCTGCTCGTTTGCTTGGTTCTCCAATGCCAGGCCATGGCTTTTCATGTTGCTGGCTTTTCATACATCCTTACTCAAAGAGTTTATCTTTCTTTAAAAGGTAGACTTAGTGGCCCCCAGATCTGGGGAGACATGTTCATATTTAGACTTGGCAGTTTCTGTCCAGGTTCTTTCCATAGGGAGGATGCATTTTCACTGAGTTAGATAGTGTGGGAAATGTTCAGAGAACTTCTGACAGTCCAGCTTGCTCTTAGGGAACGAAGCCTCTGAATCCAGACCTTTCAAGACTGCCAGATACGCCATTGACTCCAGCAGAACAATGCAATTTCTCAACATTTTTCCTATTCAAGATCAGTTTCCAACAAACATGGAAATGTATTTGTTAAGCTACCAGGTCTGATTTATCTTGGTTTATTAGCTATCACCAGCATGGACTCATAGTCTCTATAAAAAATTTCTTAGATTTATTTATTTGAAAGGCAGAGTTACAGAGAGAGAGATCTTCTATCCACTGATTCACTCCCCAAATGGCCGCAATGGCTGGAACTGGGCCGATTTGAAGCCAGGAGCTTCCTCTGGGTCCCTCAACGTGGGCCATCCTCTGCTACTTTCCCAGGCACATTAGCAAGGGGCTGGATTGGAAGTAGAGCAGCCAGGACTCGAACCGGTGCAAAGGTGGTATGCAGGCGTCACAGGTGGTAGCTTTACCTGCTGTGCCACAATGCCATCCCTTAGATGTATTTAGTATCCTTGGGTAATGTGAAAAATTAGTAAGCACATCCGTTATTAGAAACTCATGGGCTTTTTTTTTTTTTTTTTTTTGAGAACTGGAAAGAATTTGTCAAATTGTGATAAGTGATACGTGTTTCAGATTGCATTTCTGATAACCTTTTAAGCTTCCAGTTTTTTGTTGGTAGCAGGCAGGAGGAAATAACTCTAGAGGAACTTGGATTGCTTGTGGCTAACCAGGACCTATTAATCTGGTTAGTTTCTTTGCTCTCATGCTCTTGAGAAAGGTATCACTCTTGGATACCAGTTGGCCAACAATAAGGTTTGAGCTTTTAAGTCTACACTAAAGCTATTGGTTGGCATGAAGCAAGCTTTTAAACCATGTGGGCATCAGTTGCCCTGTTGGCTCACCAGTGTCTGTACTTGGTATTTTTAGCTGTGTGACAAAAGATTCATTCATTCATTCAGCAAAGAAATCTTAAATACCTACTATGTGCCAGGCACTGGACATCGATTTCATATTAACCATTAGTCTTCATGTTACTTTAACCTTGAAACGGGTCAGGAGACGAGATTTTCATGGAGAGACATACCCTTCAGAGAAGGTCTGTGATTTTGGGGAATTGTTCCAAATAAGATGCATTCCCCTAACTCCAATAAAACTTTATCCAGAAACTTCATCCAAATTGTCTGCCATACACTTTGTTCCAATCATTGACTCCTCCAGAGATTCTGGGGATTATGTTTCACTGGGGCTGATTTTAGTTGCTGATGCCAGTTTTGGGATTTGGTCATTAAGACTAGAAATCTGGAAGGCTCTTCAGTTTTAGAGACTAGGCTGTTTGCAGCTAGATACTCACCACCTTCACAGTTTCAGGGTCAACTTTCCTCCCCAGGAAAATTAGAGCAGCATACATTAGGAAGGCTACTCGTGCCAAGACTCTAACTTGCAGCCCCAGCTACAACTGCCAGGTCGTTTGAAAAGGTATCAAAAGATGAGCCATCATCTCATTAGTCAGTGTAGTATGTGGTTGGGAAGCAGAGCCAAGGTCAGCATTTAGAAGTAAGGCATAAATTATGCTGTAAGCAGTAAGTACTTGAATTTCAGGTCCATTTATAAAGAACTCTTAGCCGGGGTTTAGTATGGCACAAAAGCAACTTTTCCTGAAACTCATGCATGTTACTTGTCACCGGGCCTATGAATCATGTTGAAGTTCCAGGACACTTACCAAGTAGTGATGCTCTCAGGGAAAATAATGGCGTTTCACTCAGACTAGAAAAAGGTCCAAGGCTTGGAAAGATCAGATATACATTTGGAAAGAAGGGAAGCTGGGTGCCAGGCATCACTCCCACAGACTGGCATGATCCCATGTGGAGCTTCTGCCCAGTGCCCAAAGTGTGCATAATGAGGTTGGTTGAGAACTTGACCTCACTGACGTTGTTCTTCTTACTGTAATTTCAGACCCGGATGCAGAGTCTGCAGCCTGACCCAGCCGCCCGCTATCGCAACGTGTTGGAGGCCCTTTGGAGGATTATAAGAACGGAGGGCCTGTGGAGGCCCATGCGGGGGCTGAACGTCACAGCAACAGGCGCAGGGCCTGCCCACGCCCTGTATTTTGCCTGCTATGAAAAGTTAAAAAAGACACTGAGTGATGTAATCCACCCTGGGGGCAATAGCCATATTGCCAATGGTATTGAGCCTTCCTGTGCTGGTTCTCCCACTTTCCCAACTCTCTGGGCTTTGCTGCTGTCAGTGCGTCCCAGTCTCGAGATGATTGGGAGCTGAAGCTTTGGGCTGGGGGAGGCCAGATCATAGGGTGGGCCTTCCAAACCTGATACTCTCAGACAGTGGGCTGCTTCTGCCCCACCCCTCCTTTGGGGCACTTCAGCAAAGGGCACGGTGTCCTCCCTTACCCGCCAGCTTGACTTTCTGCTCATCTCCCTGGCTTCAACTTCTAATACCTGGGGAACATGCAGACACACGCCAAACTACCCCTGTATGTATTTTCTTGGTAGTCGGGTGGTGTCCTGCTCCTCAGGGCAGGATCGGAGGTGACCAAGTCGCCCAAGGAAGACAAAGCCTCAGCTCTTCGCCTCACCTTTTCAGGATCCTGACTGACCCACAGGCAGCTGGTGTCGTTGAGGATGTGACAAAGCCTCCCTACATGAATAGGGCTGGGAACAAGGGACTATTTGCAGAAACCAGAAGGTTGGAGGCTGTATGGAAGGAAGGGAAGGGAAAGCAGCCTAGGGTTTCATGATTGGAAATCAAATCAAGTGTGGAGAGGCTGAGGGTTGTCAGGACCTGGAGGAAAGATCTAGAGGGACACATGTCAGCATTTGGTTGGGCAGCAGGAAGCAAGGCCGGATTCTATGGTGGGGATCTGATCTCCTGGCCCCTGCATTCCTCCACTGGTTGATGTGCTCGCCCCCCTCGGCAGCCATGTGTCTGCCAATCAAGGGGCCATATTTCCTCTCAGAATCTTCTTCATTCATAAAATCCGGCTGCTTTCTGTGATTCCTCCTGGCTTTCCCATCATAGTTGGGGACTACACACTGGTGACTTTATTAAGTTGGTGGGAACGAATGCTTTGATTTCTTGGAAGATGAATCTGGGGGCAGTGAGTTCCTATCTTTTGGACTGACAGCACTGCCTTGCCCCCAGTGTGGTTTAGCACAGCTGCCCCCCTTCTCTGGGGGCCTCAGTGCATCGGTCACCCTCTCCCGGTCTTACGTGGCAGTTGTTCTCATTGGCAGGTGCAGCGGGGTGTGTGGCAACATTACTGCACGACGCAGCCATGAATCCAGTAGAAGGTAATGGTTCCTCAGCCTGATCTCTCTGTGTCAGCTGCATCTGCATCTCTGAGCTTTTCCTTCAGGGGTGAAGAAGAAAGCCAAGGAACCCATCAGTTTTGGTGGGAAATTCTGTACGTTATATTATGTTGCCACTAGATGGCGCTGCCCCCGTGGTTTTGGAATTCAGGAACCCCTCAGACAGGAAGCATTCATTGGGATTTAATTCCTCTGCGGGACTTCCCTGGCAAAAGATGGGGCTCCACTTGACCTGTTTCTGAGCCTTCCCAGAAGTCTCCTTTGTAGTGGGTTTGATCTAAAAATTAGCAGATTATTTCATTTTTCTTCAAAGAGGCTGAGATGGATTTTGACGTTTAAACATAGCGCCTTTCTTAATGGAACGAGACGGTTGAGAAAGGAATGAAAGGTTAAATTGCAGAGTTCAGTCCCTGCACTGCTGCCTGGATCTTGCTTTTCAGCTGCAGGAAAGTAGTCCAAAAACAGTCTTAGTGTGAGAATGAGGCACCCCAACAAACATAAAGAGGTGGCCATGTCCAGTTCTTTGTCTGTCTGGGCAAGGCCCTAGGGTGGAAAGGCCCAAAGCTAAGCTGAAGATGACCAGCTCACACCTTGTTATCTGCTTGAGGAGGCGGGAGATGTTTGGAAACTGAAGCTAAACTCTTTGGCCCAGAATCTCGCTGTCTTTGTGGTAGCACTTCGTGCCCCGCTCAGGAAGGATGCCATCTCATGTCTTGACAGTCAGGTGCTCTTAGTGTCAGCGTGGGGCTGGTTGGACTCTGTGTCCATGAGTCCATTCCCTGTGAGCAGGTTGGCTCTTGTTGGGAGCTGTGAAGGGGCCGGATAGTGTTACTAAGCCATAGACACAGCCCTTGTGTTAACTGGCTGATTTTTACAGCAGCCCTCTAAGGCATGGGTCCATTATTGACTGTTTGCCAACCTCTTCTGCTACCCCCTGCACTAAAAAGAATGAGAAACATTAACTTGGCAGGTTAGCCAGCAGCTCACTCTTCCTTTCTTCTCTCCCCATTCGCTTGGCTGACCTGCCGACCTGGGATGCTGAACCTGGACACTGTGTCGCTGGCTGGTGGCTGTCACCGTTTCCTTCCTTAATGATGATGCACCCAGTGGTCAAGCAGAGGATGCAGATGTACAACTCACCGTACCACCGAGTGACAGACTGTGTACGGGCAGTGTGGCAAAACGAAGGGGCCGGGGCCTTCTACCGCAGCTACACGACCCAGCTAACCATGAACGTTCCCTTCCAAGCCATTCACTTCATGACCTATGAATTCCTGCAAGAGCACTTTAACCCCCAGAGACGGTACAACCCTAGCTCCCACGTCCTCTCCGGAGCCTGTGCAGGAGCCGTTGCTGCCGCCGCCACAACCCCACTGGACGTTTGCAAAACACTGCTCAATACCCAGGAGTCCCTGGCTTTGAACTCAAACATCACAGGACACATCACAGGCATGGCTAGTGCCTTCAGGACGGTGTATCAAGTAGGCGGTGTGACCGCCTACTTCCGAGGGGTGCAAGCTAGAGTGATATACCAGATCCCCTCCACAGCCATCGCATGGTCTGTGTATGAGTTCTTCAAATACCTAATCACTAAACAGCAAGAAGAGTGGAGGGCAGGCAAGTGAAGGAACGCTGGACGAAGCCAGGGTGCAGACAACACTGCTGCCTTCTGCCCACCCCAGCCATGTTCCCGGTCTTCTGGCGTGCTTCCGCCTTGTGTGCAGCTGGAGGGGAAGTAGAGGGCTCCCCCAGCCCACCTACTGGGGGTTTGGCTAACGCCACTTCCTGCCAGCCTCTGTCGCCACTGTCTTTCCTTCCAGGCCTAAGGCCAAGTGCAGCCGAGCTCAGCACTTGTGACACCCTCTCTCCATCCTGGGCCTGAGGACCTGCTCAAGACTGTTAGGGATCAGTAGCACATCCCCCTGGTTCCTAATAAAAAGCCTTTAAGTTAAATGGTTTCAGTGGGTTTGTCTTGCCAAAAGGGACAAGAAATGCTGTCTCCTGCTCTTGACTTGGAGCATACATGAAGGGACCCAAAGCAAAGGTTTGCTGAGTGCCTGTAGTTCTTGTTTCTGCTGATTTTCATGATCATTTGGGATTTTAGGGCCCACTCCGGTGTTTCAGTGGGCTCCAAAGACAGTTCTTGCTGGCTGGAACAGTGGGCCTTGGGCAGACCCCAGCTAAACAGGTGCTCCTGACCACTACCACCCCTTCCCTCGGGCAGCAGCTGGCATAGAGGATTCTGTGGCATAGAGCTGATTCTCAGCTCTGCCCGCAGCTCTAAGAGTTTGCACATGGAAATGTGTTTTCTAATGTCGTTGCAAAATAAGCTGATTCAGTGAAGTTGCAAGCCCTGAAGACTGATAATGATAATACATATCATTAGATTTTTAAGGCTCTTACAAAGTACTTTAGTATGCACAATCTCATTTGGTCCTCAAAATCTGTGAGGTGAGCAGTGCAGATATGTCCAGTTCACAAGAAGGGAAGCCCCTCCGTGCAGAGTTGAGACCCCAACCCAGAGCTCGTCCCAGGAAGTGAATCTAGTTGTGGCTTCCTGCATATAGGGGCTGAGCTAAGGGTGGATTCTCCAATCTGCTACCTGAAGAAGCCCCCTGCCTGATGAGTTTTCTGCTTGGAGACTTTCAGAGCTGGGGCTTTGGCCATGCTTTGTGGGTCAGTCTGTTCCTTTTATGTTTTTTTATATTTTTTTTTTTTTGAAAGAAAAAGAGGGAGTTAGGTTACATCCTCTGATTCACTGCCCAAATGCCCACAACCACCAGGGCTGGGCCAGGCTGAAGAGCTAGGAGCCAGGAGCTCCATCTGGGTCTCCCAGATGGGCAGCAGAGACCCAAGCAGTTAAACCACCATCTGCTGCCCAGGGTGTCCAGGAGCATGAAGCTAGATCAGAAGTGGAGGAACCAAGACTTGAACAAGGCACTCGCATATGAGACATGGGCATTCAAGTGGCAGATTAGCCACCGCACCAAATACCTGCCCCTCTGTTCCTTTTTAGGATATTACCAGCTATTGGCAAGTCTTCCATGTACAGAATAGAAATTTCCTCTTGACACTTCCAGCAATCATTCTTCCATCATCTGTTACTCGTTCACTCTAACTATTGAGTATCTGTCTGGGGATCCCATCATAAATCAAGCCCAGCCCTCAAGTTGCTAATTGTCTGCAGTAGGAAGATTCATGGATCGGGCAATCACAAGGTCAGATGACGAGAGAGCTGATGGTGAAAGCCTAGAAAACCCAGCCTCACCGTGGGACTAGAGGAGGTGACACCTGGAAGGCAGATGAGCTAACAGTGAAGAGGGCACAGGAACATTCTAGGCAGAGATGTGCAGAGAAGAGAAGAAAGGGATTGGGGTGCAAGGCCTGAAACAGCAGGGCAAGGCCTGCAGCTGGAGCACCAAGCAGGAGCCGGGCCTCCAAAGCCACACTCAGGAGTTCCGAGTTTATCCCGAAGGCAGTGCAGAAGCATCACGGGGTTTTAAGCAGAGGTGTGGTGTGATCCGATTTACAAGTTAAACAGCTCACTTAGGCTCTCTGGAGAAAGGATTAGAGGAGCAAGACTGGACAGGCAAGCAGCCCGGGCAGGAGGCTGTTGCAGTAATCCAGGCAACTGCACGGTGGTCTGGGCAGGACTGCGGCAGGGAGCCGGGAGCCATGTTAGGGTTGTCAAAGCAATAGGATTTGGTTACAGAATAAATCTTGTTCCCCTTGCATCTGACAGCCCTTCAAGTATCTATGGAGAATCATGTCTGAGTGGACTTAAAAAAAACAGAACTGTCAAGAGAACAGCAGGGTCTCCTGTTCTGAGCCTTGTTTAAGTAAGTGAGGCTGCTCCTCTGATTTAGTGATGGAAAGGAGAGAGGTTAGTAGTGCCAAACAGCGCTCATGGAGTTTGAATTATCTGTGGAGTAAAAAGTGTGATGATGACACTGCAGGGAAGTTTCAGAGGGTTTGCAAGGGAAAACATCAGAGTAGATACCTGTCATCGGTGACAATGCAAAAGGCCCAAGGGCTCTGCACAGCTCCTGTGTGGCCAAGGGCTGGCTCTCCGGGCCCCATCCCTTCACTCAGCTCTGCACAGCTCCCGTGTGGCATAGCATCTTCGAGAAGAGGATGGAGGGTAATTTCTGAAAGAACGGTTGCTACTCAGGACTCCTGCAAGCTCTAATGCAGTTCAGAAATAATGAGAAAAGAATGCAACAGTAACCTTCCAACCTCAGATTGTACCCTAGAACTAGAGTTTCGTTTGGGATTTGGACAGGGCCTTAAGCTCTGCAGGTCTTGCGGCCCAGTCCCTAGAGGAGACAGAGGCAGGGTAGTGGGACAGGGCTGAGGGGTGTGGACAGCTGGGTCACGTCCATGGCATTGTACCCAGGAGAGCTGTGGGTGTTTGGGTGGGGTCTGGAATCTCTTCAAAAAGCTGACACCCGGAGGACCAAGCCACTGTCCAGTGGCCAATTGCTAAGCACTCTTACCCAGTGCTAAGTGCCAGGGAAAATAGGGAAATAACTCACAATGTGGCAAGAGTAAATTTTTCTTAATTGGTGAAACAAGACCAACAAGAAACAGATGATCTTGCTATAGCACATACCGTACATAGCCATGTCCCAGATTATACACAGCCAACAGTGAGGTTTAGGGGCAGAAAAGATAAACTTAGGGTAGGGTTAGCAGAGAAGATGGTGGCTTTGACAAATATTAGAATAATTCATAGAGGTTGAATCAGACTAATTTTACAAAATTTAGAACACAAATATAAAATGAAAATACCTTGACCCATTACCTAGAAAATAAGAAGTTTTGATGTATGCATCATCTATTATTTTTCCTATGCTCAGTTTTTTTTTTTTTTTTTTTTTTGACAGGCAGAGTGGACAGTGAGAGAGAGAGAGAGAAAGGTCTTCCTTTTCTGTTGGTTCACCCCCCAATGGCCCCTGGGGCAGATGCACCATGCTGATCTGAAGTCAGGAGTCAGGTGCTTTTCCTGGTCTCCCACCCGGGTGCAGGGCCCAAGCACTTGGGCCATCCTCCTCTGCACTCCCAGGCCACAGCAGAGAGCTGGACTGGAAGAGGAGCAACCGGGACAGAATCTGGCGCCCCGACTGGGACTAGAACCTGGTGTGCCGGCACTGCAAGCAGAGGATTAGCCTATTGAGCCACGGCGCCGGGCAGTTTTTTTTTTTTTTTTTTTTTTTTTAAAGATTTATTTGTTTGAAAGAGTCACAGAGAGAGACAGAAAGACAGAGAGGAAGGTATCTTCAATCCACTGGTTCACTCCCCAGATGACCACAATGGCCAGGGCTGAGCTAGGCTGAAACCAGGAGTCAGGAGTCTTCCAGGTCTCCCACAAGGGTAGCAGGGGCCCAAGCACTCGGGCCATCTTCCACTGCTTTTCCCAAGCCATTAGCAGGGAGCTGGATCAGAAGTGGAGCAGTAGGGACACAAACCGGCACCCATATGGGATGCTGGCAGTGCAGGCGGCAGTTTTACCTGCTATGCCACAATGTCAGACTGCTGTTGCTGCTTTCAAAAATGAGATCCTACTGAACCCAGCTTCTTTCACATAATAGGATACGATGGCCATCTCTGCACATCCTTAGCTTTCTTCCATCACTCCCATGTAAATGGCCACACAACATTCCATTATATGAATGTGTAATAATAGTTATCCCATCAGGCCCTTGTTGCACCTATGTAATAATTTATTTTTTTTTTAAGATTTATTTATTTGAAGGGCAGAGTTACAGAGAGGCAGAGGCAGAGAGAGAGGTCTTCCATCAGCTGGTTCACTCCCCAAATGACTACAGTGGCTGGAGCTGGGCTGATCCAAAGCCAGGAGCCAGGAGCTTCTTCCGGGTCCCCCATGTGGTTGCAGGGGCCCAAGGACTTGGCCAATTTTCTACTGCTCCAGGCCATAGCAGAGAGCTGGATAGGGAGTGGAGCAGCCAGGACATGAACCGGCACCCATATGGGATGCAGGCAGTGCAGGCGGCGGCTTTACCCACCATGCCACAGTGCCGGCCCCTGTAACAATTTATTATTAGAAACACTGCTGCAGGGGGAAGAATCCAAAGGACTGAAAGGAGCACAGACAGGTAAGGTCCAGAGTTTGGCGCCACCTCCTGGCAGGCACTGAAGAGATCCTCCGTGGAGACAGGTGCCATCACGGGGGCCCGTGAGCGTCAGAGGTGGGTGCTTCGTGTCCCTCTCGGAGCCCAGTGGCCCCAGAGCCTGCTCTGCAAGGCTGTCCATGTCGCTGTTGCAAATTTCCATCCGTCAGAAAGCTCCTGGTGTCTGGCCTCCGCTCCAGGCTCATGTCACTCGCTTGCCTTTGGGACAGGGGCCTCATGGCCCACAGGGCTTTACACGGCTTGGCCCTGGCCTCTGTCTCCAACCCCTTGCGTGCACCTGACGTGTCAAACACAAAAACCTATTTCCTGCAAAATCTCAAGTATCCATTCATGGATTTAGAATCTTCACGAGGGGCCTTTGGACTGGGGGTACAGTGTCGAGCTACTTCCTGCCACCTTTGACCGTGAGAGGACAGCAGGTACTGTAAGAACAGCACACAGTGTTCCACGCACTCTCAGAGCTCGGCCAGCACAACCACCCCCTCCCTCACTCTTCACCCCTGCCACCCACAGTCACATGAACAACACGGACATTTCTGGATACACAGAGGCACTTGACTCTCCTGTAGTTCACACCGCTGATGGCACTTCTGCCCGCTGGGGCAGCCCAGAGCAGACTCCTCCTCCTCCTCTCCGTCAGCCCTTCAAAACCATGAAGACAGCTGTCGGGTCACCCAGCGAGGGGTGTGAGTGTGGACCGCAGGGAAGCCAGCAGGCGTCGAGACGTGACTGGTTTGCTCATGCATCTGCGGCCTGGACAGATGGGCCCCAAGGAGTGTCTGAAGATGATTCACCCAGCACCCCGACACGGGAGGGCCTGGAGAGGGGACAGCTGGGGGCAGGGGCCACTGTCATCATCTACTCAAAAGCCCACCTGAGAAGACGCAAAGCTCCTGGCGCTGGCCAGGCCCCCACGTGGGGACTCACTGCAGGCTGTCTCCCAGGCACTGTGTTCTGTGTCCCTGGTTACGGGGCCCAGACGCGGCTTTCTGGTGTCAGCCCCTCGCCCGCAGCCCTCACTCCAGGTGCTTGAAGTTTGCTGGCCCTCCACCGACTGGCTGGGGTCTGACACCAGCATTTCCCTGGGCAATGACACTGCTGGGACTAGGATGGAGCCTTCTCACCTTGCAGACAGCTACTGAGCAGGCGGGGCCTCGGGCAGGTGCTGGGCTCTGTGGAAGCGGCCAGGTTGTAACCCTGCAGACGCAAACACTAATGGAGGCGTCACTGTCGCCCACGTGATGACAGGCCTGGAGCAGAAAGTGGTCTCATCATTGAAACGGAATCTAGGAGATAGACACATATGAGGGGGCTTCAGAAGGTTCAAGAAAATTCACTTGAATTCCATTTTCCACAAACTTTTTGAAGTACCTTCATATGTAAGTAGGAGTATATGTCCTATTGACTTTCTGTCTCTCATTACACATACACATACACACACACACACTAGGGGTCTTCAAAAAGCTGATGGAAAATGTGGATTATATAAAAACTATGAATGGGACTGGCACTGTAGCATAGCAGGTAGAGCTACTGCCTGTGACACCAGCATCCCACATGGATGCTAATTTGTGTCCCGGCTGCTCCATTTCCAATCCAGCTCTCTGCTGTGGTCTGGGAAAGCAATGGAAGATGGCCAAAGTCCTTAGGGCCCTGCACCAGTGTGGGAGACAGGGATGAAGCTCTTGGCTCCCAGCTTCGGCCTGGCCCAGTTCTGGCCCTTGTGGCCATTTGGTGAGTGAACTAGTGGATGGAAGATATCTCTCTATCTCTCCCTCTCTCTGTGTAACTCTTTCATATAAACAAATATTTTTTTAATTTATTTTTATTTTTTTGACAGGCAGAGTTAGACAATGAGAGAGAGAGAGACAGAGAGAAAGGTCTTCCTTCTGTTGGTTCACCCCCCAAAATGGCCACTACGGTCTGCGCACTGCGGCCGGTGTGCTGCGGCTGGCACGCTGCGCTGATCCGAAGCCAGGAGCCAGGTGCTTCCTCCTGGTCTCCCATGTGGGTGCAGGGCCCAAGGACCTGGGCCATCCTCCACTGCACTCCTGGGCCACAGCAGAGAGCTGGCCTGGAAGAGGGGCAACTGGGACAGAATCCAGTGCCCTAACCAGGACTAGAACCCAGGGTGCTGGTGCCTCAGGCAGAGGATTAGCCAAGTGAGCCGTGGCGCTGGCCAAATTTTTATTAAAAAACTTATTCATGAATTTCAACAATTTTTGCACCAAAAGAAACATCTTTTAATTCTGCCTTTTTTATAAAAGATTTATTTATTTATTTGAAAGTCAGAGTTACACAGAGAGAAGAGAGCAGAGAGAGAGAGAGAGGTCTTCCATCTGCTGGTTCACTCCCCAATTGACTGCAACAGCCAGAGCTACACCAACCTAAAGCCAGGAGCCAGGAGCTTCTACCGGTCTCCCACATGGGTGCAGGGGCCCAGGGACCTGGGTCATCTTCCACTGCTTTCCCAGGCCATAGCAGGGAGCTTGATCGGAAGTGGAGCAGCCTGGTCTTCAACCAGCGTCCATATGGGATGCCAGCACTGCAGGCGGTGGCTTTACTTGCTACGCCATAGCGCTGGCCCCTTAATTCTGTTTTCCACAAGCTTCCTGAAGCATCCTCATACTCCCTGTAGTAATGT